>NC_138779.1:94827163-95154663 GCF_965119305.1 Pelophylax lessonae
AGACACCAGTCCATCCAGTTCAACCTATGATGTGTGTGTGTGTTTGCTGTTAACCGTACATTGTATACCCCTGTATGTTGTGGTCTTTAAGGTGCCCATCTAATAGTTTTTTGAAACTATCGATGCTCCCTGATGATACGACTGCTTGTGGAAGAGAATTCCACATCCTTACTGCTCTGACAGTGAAGAACCCCCTACGTATTTTAAGGTTAAACCATTTTTCCTCAAGTTTTAGTGAGTGGCCACGTGTTTTATTGTATTCCCTTTCTCTGAAAAGTTTGTTCCTTATGCTAGGATCACCAGTACAGTATTTGTACATTGATATCATATCCCCCCTCAATCGTCTCCTCTCCAGAGAGAATAAGTTGAGTGCTTGTAGTCTTTTCTCATAGCCAATGCCCTCCATTACCCTAATTATTTTTGTTGCCCTTTTCTGGACTCTCTCCAATTCCAGCACATCCTTCCTGAGGACCGGTGCCCAGAACTGAACAGCATACTCCAGATGTGGCCGGACCAGAGTCTTGTAGAGTGGGAGAATAATCTCTTTATTTCTGTAGTGAATCCCCTTTTTTATACATGCCAGTATTCTGTTGGCTTTGCTTGCAGCGGCTTGGCATTGCATGCCACTGCCAAGCCTGTTGTCTATCAGTACCCCCAGGTCCTTTTCCATCCTAGACTCACCCAGAGGTTTCCCCCCCAGTGAGTAGCTTGCTTTCGTGTTTCTGACGCCCAAATGCATTACTTTACATTTTTCAACATTAAACCTCATCTGCCATGTAGTTGCCCACCCCATTATTTTGTTCAGATCCGCTTGTAAGGTTTCCACATCCTGCATAGAAGATATTGGCATGCTTAGTTTAGTATCCCGCAAATACTGAGATTGTACTCGATATCCCCTCCTCTAGATCATTTATGGATTGGCCCCAGGACAAAAGCTTGGGGGACCCCACTTTCCACACTCGCCCAATCTGAGTACTCCCCATTAATCACCACCCTCTGTACTCTCCCCTGGAGCCAGTTCTCTATCAGGTACTCACCCTATGGTCCATATCTACCTTCCTTAGTTTGTACAGTAAGCATTTGTGGGGAACGGTGTCAAAGGCCTTTGCAAAGTCCAGATACACCACATCCACAGGCTTACCTTTATCTAGGTGGCAGCTCACTTCATCGTAGAAGGTTAATAGATTGGTTTGGCAAGAACGATTTTTTATGAATCCATGCTGATTACTACTAATAATACCATTTTCATTACTAAAGTCTTGTATGTGGTCCCTTAACATCCCTTTTATGGCCCAGCCCACCAAGCCCCCCCCCCCCGCCATTTCCTGGTCATCTTCCCTGCTTACCGGAGCCATCGGTAGTGGGGAAAATTATTTGGTCCTTTCAAGTCCTAGGTAGGAAATCGAGTGAGGGCAAGATGGCCTTCACTTGACTCTATGGCCTTGGAGAGGACCGGAGCGACATCATAGGTCGCTTCCTCCCAACGGCCCATATTTTTTCGTGCTAAAAAAAATGACATATTTTATTTTTGCTTTTAAGCGTAGATGTGATATCTGAGGTCTTTTTGACCCCAGATCTCACATTAAAGATGACCTGCCTGTCCTGCTTATTTCTATTACAAGGGATCTTTACATTCCTTGTAATAGGAAAAAAGTGATCAATGAATGAAAAAATGTTTTATAGGGACAGTGTAAAAAAAAAATTAAAAGGTAAAATAAATAGGGAAAAAAAAATGTAAAGCCCCCTGCCCCTCCGAACTCATACGCAAGTCGAGCCTACATATGTAAATGGTGTTCAAACCACACATGTGAGGTATCACCGCGATCGTTAGAGCGAGTGCAACAATTCTATCCCTAGACCTCCTCTATAACATTAAATTGGTAATCTGTACAAATTTTTAAAGCGTCGCCTTTTTTAAGTACCAATGTTTGTTGCCATTCCACGAGCGTACGCAATTTTTAAAAATGACATGTTGGGTATCTATTTACTCAGTGTAACATTATCTTTCACATTAGAGAAAAGATTTGGGCTAACTTTACTGTTTTCTTATTTTTTAATTAAAAAAATTTATTTTTTCCCCAAAAAAGTGTAAGACCGCTGCGCAAATATTGTCTGACATAAAGTATTGCAACAATCTCCATTTTATTCTCTAGGGTCTATGCTAAAAAATATATAATGTTTGGGGGTTTTAAGTAATTTTCTAGCAAAAAATACTTATTTTAAATTGTAAACAATAAGTGTCAGAAATAGGCGTGGTCCTTAAGTGGTTAAATAAAAGCATCAGCCAAGGGCATTCCAATGGGTAATAAATATATAAGAAGAACAAAGAGTAAACCTGGGTGGCTGAACCAAAACATAAAATGTCATATTAAGGACAAAAAATGGCCTTTGAAAATAATAAAGCGGAGGGGTCATTGATAGCATTCCAACACTACAAGGAATGCAATAAGAAGTGTAAGAACGCAATCAGGGCGGCAAAAAAAGACTATGAGAGACAAATAGCAGAGGAGAGTAAAAAAAATCCCAAGAAATGTTTTAAAAATGTTAACAGTAAAAAGGCAATGTCGGAACACATAGGCCCCATAGAGGATGATGAAGGGAAGATGGTTACAGATGACAAGGAGAGGGCAGCTGTACTAAATGTTTTCTTCTCCTCAGTCTTCACACGGAAAAAGATGGGTATAACAACGAGGATTGTATTGTTAGTAACACATCACAGGATCAACCCTTGTGGCTAATAGAGTCCGGAAAGGATTAGAGAAGCCTAACTTTAATAAATCTCCAGGACTGGATGGCTTATACCCGAGAGTCCTCAAAGAACTCAGTCAGGTTATAGCCAGACCGCTATTCCTAATCTTTATAGACAGCATACTGACAAGATTGGTACCAGCTGATTGATTAAAAGGCCTTGTGGTACTAATATTTTAAAAAAGGGCAGAGATACTGTATATTCCAGGAAACGACAGGCATGTCAGTCTAACATCGGTAGTTTGTAAACTTTTTAAGGGGATGATAAGGGACCATATCCAAGAATTTGCAGATGAAAACAGTATCATTAGCAGTAATCAACATGGGTTTACAAAAGGTCGCTCTTGCCAAACCAACCTATTAATATTCTACAAGGAAGTGAACCACTTTCTGGACAGGGGTAGGCCAAGTGGATGTGTTGTATTTAGATTTTGCAAAATGCATTTGATACATTTCCCCATAGATGCTTAATCTACAAACTGAGGTCGGTGGGTATAGACCACAATGTTTGTACTTGGATAGAAAACTGGCTTTGGGGGCATGTTCAAAGGGTGGTGATAAATAACATGTACTCAGAATAATCTAGAGTGGTTAGTGGGGTACCCCAAGGCTCTGACCTGGGACCAATTCTGTTCAATTAATTTATATATGATATAGAGGATGGGATAAATAGCTCAATCTCAGTGTTTACTGACGACACAAAAATAAGTAGGGCAATAACATCACAGCAGGATTTAGAATTTTTTCAAGAGGACCTGAATAAATTAATGGAGTGGGCGACTAGATGGCAAATGTAGTTTAACATTGGTAAATGGAAGATAATGCACTTGGGGGTAAAAAAATATAAATGTAAGTTACCCACTAGGGGGAGAACCCCTAGGGTGTTCAGGATGAAGAAGGATCTAGGAGTCCTAGTAGAAGACAGACTGAGCAGTAGCATGCAATGGCAAGCTGCAGCAAGCAAAGCCAGCAGAATATTTAACATGCATTAAAAAGGGAATTTACTCCAGAGATAAAACTATAATCCTGCCACTTTAAAAAAAAGTCTGGTCGATTGAGATGAGATAGGATAGCGATATACAAATATCTCAAGGGTGATCGCAGCGTAAGTATAAAAATTTTCAGTCCCAGGGAATGTAAGAAGACACAGGTCCACACGATAACACTGGAAGACAAGCAGTTTACCCTTAAGCTGCATAGCGGGTTTTTTACTGTCAGGGCAGTAAGGATGTCGAACTCTCTTCCACAATCTGTGATGTCAGCAGGAAGTATGGATAGTTTTAAAAGAGTCTTTGACGTGCATCTTAACTAACACAATATACAGGGATATGGGAAATTATTTTCTACACGCACATACACACACCAACACAGGTTGAACTGAATGGACTGTTGTCTTTATTCAATCTTACCAACTATGTACCTATGTACAGTAACTATAAATCAGATAAAAATACCCGTAAAGTGTTACTAATCACAATTACACAATATCTGGTCTCCCACAGTGCACAGAACAAGGAAACACAGGTCATTTTTGTACATTTCTGAATACCTTTTTTTCATTAGCAGTATATATCAGTCTTGTGTTTGGTTAAAGCTTGTATGAGGAGTTTTCATTCTGCTCTGACTGTCCTTTTAGGCTGCAGGACCCCTGACCCTCTGTCTGGACAGTGCTGATTGGCCCTGGGCTGATCACATGCACTCTCCCAAGACAAAAAAAATTCTCTAGCAAGACCATACCAAACTGAGCATGTGCAGCTTGTCCCCTAGCCTCTGGATTGGGGTCAATGGAAGAAGGGAAGAAACAGAGAAGACAGGATCTAACAGCCTTTTTTTTTTACAATGCAAAGGAATAACTCCTATTTCTTTCTTTGAGCTTTCTTTAATTTTCCCCTATTCACACTGCTATATTCCCATTCTCTCTGTGCCCCCTGTGCTGCCTGGACCTATGGAGTCCTGTGTGAGTCTCTGCAACCTACATGCACCAGCTCTGTACTACAACTCCATTTGTAGCCTTTTAGAGCCCCCGCAATAACAGCCAACGCAAGAGAGATGCAGAGCAAAATCCATGCTTCACTACTTCCTCCACAGCCATGATTGCCAGTGTCTCTGTGTCCCTTGCACTGGCTGTGTGTGCTACATTCTCAATGGTCGCATGCAGAGTCTTATACAGGACTCCCTAGGTCCCGATGGCACAGGGGGCACAGAGAGAACAGAAATATAGCATAGTGGCCAAGGGATCATTGAAAAAGAAAGCTCCAAGATGGAAATGAAAAAAAAAATCCAAATTCATGTGAGTTATGTTATTTTTATCTGATTTAGAAAAAAAATTGATTTTAATACCACTTTTAGCAAGCATATAAACGTAAACATTATTTTATTGGGTTCCCTCAACTGTTTCAAATGTCCTCCTTATTCTTCTACCTCCTTCTTGTTGACCAGCAACGTACCTGTATTGGCGCTGGACTTCAAGCGGTTATACCTGGATGATGCCTGCAGCTGCAGGCATCACCTTGGTACCGTTTTTTAGAGCCATTGGTTGACTCTCTTGTAAAAGAAATCCTAGCAGCTAACTAGCCACAGGATTGCTTTTTCAAGCAGCAGGAGGGGATGTCTTCTACGGCTTGCTTAGACTCTCTCTTCCCACTGTGTCCGCCTACTGGTTAGACAGCCAAACAAAGCCAGGATCGGCTTTGATCGGCTCTCAGCTATGGTAACCCCCAAGTGATGACCTAACATCACTTCTGGTTTACCTGGTCTTATAGACCCCATATCTCCCCGTAAAGAATACCTGTCACATGCCTATTGCTGTCACAAGGATGTTTACATGCCTATTGCTGTTGCAAGGATGTTTACATTCCTTGTGACAGCAATACAAAAAGATAAAAAAATGTAAAGCAGCAATGTAAATACAAAAATAAAAATAAAATAAATTATTAACTTAAAAAAAAAAAGTGCCCCCGTCCCCCTGTGCTTGCGCGCAAAGGCGAACTCGCACATCAGTCCTGCACGCACGCAAACAGTGATCGTCCCACACAAGTGAGGTATCACCACAAACATCAGATCAGGGGCATTAATTTCAGCACTAGTTGTCCACTGTAAATTTCAAGTGGTAAACTGTAAAGACTTTTAAAGTGTTGCCTATAGATAGTAAAATTTACATTGTTTGTTGTAATTGCACAGGCGTGTGCAATTTGAAAGTGTAACAAGTTTGGTACCTCGTTATTCGATGTAACATCATCTTTTATAAGTTACAAAAGAATTGGGTTACGTATTCTGATTTTTTGCATTAAAATTCAAAAAAAGTGTATTTTTCCCAAAAAATTGTATTTTAAAAAATACTACGCAAATGTTAAGTAGTCAGCTTCAGAAGAAGTCACTTTTTTGAGGACGAAACGCGTCAAGCTGGAACGCATGTAGCCTCGCTTTGCTACGTGCCTGTGGAACACAGTTGGTTATGAGCATACCCGGAAGCTCCGTGTTAGTGGTGGGCTGCGGTTAGCAGTTGAGTCGGCTTCCCACAGTTTGTGCAGGGTGTGTTTTTCCTACAGCGGTTTCCAGGGCATTATATTTCCACTGTACCACCAAAGTTTTTATTGTGTAACATTTTAATACATTTTGGCTATTTTAAAATATACTACACAATGAGGAGCCCCTTTTTTATACCCGCACACACCCGCCACTAGTACCATCCAGGACCACCCGGGCACGGACGGAGGGGATACCTATCTAGATATTATCGTAAAAGCCTTTTTGACTCCCCTTGCCGTATGGTATTGGGGGTCAACATCTTTCGGTGAGTGTGCAATTTTACTACATCTCACGAGCACGGAGGGTGACACCACCATTGTAATCACAGTGCATCCCAGAGGATTTGTCCTGAGGAGTTTTTCTGCGCCATACCAGTGGCAGCCAAATGTTAACAATCTTTGGACACTGAGAGACTTTACCCATTATAATAAGGACATTATATATGCACTTTTTTGGCACTCTTTACACTTATTTATTTTAAGTGTACTGTCATTTATGCTGTTTGCAAGCATACCACATCTGCACCTTATTGGCACTTCTGCACTTTATTGTTTATCTGCAATCAAGTATTATATTTTGTTTTTGGGCATATACACTACACATGTTTTTTATTAAGGTTACCATGAGTGCAGTATACATTTGAGGTCCATCTGTATTATATGCTATCACCTAATATCCCAGTATATTTGGCCTCAGGAGCATTTTAGGTAAGGTATTGCACTGCTAGTAATATTTCTTATATTACTGCAAAACCCACCATTTTATTCTCTAGGGCCTCTGTTTTAAAAAAATATATATTTTTTGGCATCTAACTAATTTTCTACCAAAAAACACAGATTTTTACATGTAAACAAGTGTCAGAAAAAGGCCTGGAGGTTAACTGGTTAAATAATTCCCTCTGGCTGCCGACGCACACCTACTGTCTTGCATAGAGTATTAACCACTTGCCGACCGCCGCAAGTACATATACTGCGGCGGTCAGCCCCTCACAGGCAAAGTGGCGTATGGGTACGTCACTAGCCTATGAGGCTCTGGGGGGCGAGCGCGCGCTGCCGGAGGCGCGCTCCCGCTCCCACGCGGTCACAGACTCCCCCACGCGTGTGACCGGCGGACCCGATGTCCGCCGGTCACTCGCGATCGTCGGGTGGAGATTCTGTCGGGTGGAGATTCTGTCATTCTCCCCTGTGTAGAAACAGTGATCATACGGTTCTACTATATAGGACCGTTGATCACTGTTCCTACAGCTCAAGCCACAGCCAATCACAGTTAGAAGCACGCCCCTAGGGACACACACCACCCTTCCCTCTCAAAAAAAAGTTAACCCCTTCACTACCAGTGTCATTTTACAGTAACAGTGCATACGTATAGCACTGATTACTGTAGAAATATCACTGGTAACCCCAAAAGTGTCAAAAATGTCAGTCAAGGGTCCGATCTGTCCGCCCCAATGTCGCAGTCCTGCAAAAAAAAAAAAAATCGCAGATCGCCGCCATTACGCGTTAAAGAAAAAACAAAAATGACAAAAATCTTTCCCTTTGTTAGTAAACGCGATAACTTTTGCGCAAACCAATCAAAATACGCTTTTTGAGATTTTTTTTACCAAACATATGTAGCATAAAACAAATTGGCCGAAAATGTTAAAAAATTTAGATTTTTACATTTTTTGGGGGGGGAATTTCATATACAGTAAAAAAATGTGAAAAATATTGTTATTTTTGCAAAATTGTCGCTCTTTTTTTGTTTATAGCGCATGATCAAAAAATCGCACAGGTGATCAAATACCACCAAAAGAAAGCTCTGTTTCTGGGAAAAAAAGGACGTCAAATTCGTTTAGGTACAGCATCGCACGACCGCGCAATTGTCCGTTAAAGTCACACAGTGCCGAATCACAAAATACCCCCTTGTCAGGGAGGGGGTAAAATCTTCCGGGGCTTAAGTGGTTAACACATGACTCTCTCAGGTGGGTAGTTACTGACAGTGTAACCTCATCTTTTCTATGGCGCCAAAGAGTCTATGGCGCCAAAGAGGCTAGAAGGTAACAGTCCGGGTTATCTTTAGGGACAGATTTCAGTACAATTTTGTTTTCTGATTTAGCACTGGAGAAATATGACAAACAGTGCTAAGATTATGATTTGCTTTTTTATGTTTGCTTTAGGGGAAGGGTTAGAACCTTTAAGTCCTTCTTCAGACTATGCTCTTGTTGGGGAGATGCATTAGGAAGTCACCAGCAATGCAAAGCCTTTGTCCAGTGAATCTGCAATTACATTCGTTCTATGCATTTGGTAAAATGAATTTGGTAAAAGCAAGTGTTACTATTTTTTCTTCAAAATACTGTAAATGTTATTTTGCTGTGGTGAAATGCCACATTGTGGCCACTAGATAAAGCTGGGGAGGAAATAGGAAATACATACAGCATATCTTTCTAACAATTGATGCAATGTGATTCTAGAGAATGTTTACATCTATTTGCTAAAATTGCTAATTTCCTTTAGCATTTTCTAGAATTGTAAGATTGTATCTCCCATTCAGGCCTAGAGTGAACGGCAGAGGCAGGGCCAGGATAAGGTGAAGTGGGGGGCAGAAGGGGTATGTGCTCCAAGCACAGTCTTGATGTGTGGAGAAGGAGCGTGCTCCATTCTCCTGCACCTCACTGACAGGAGTGACTTTAGTGTCACTTGTGTAAGAAGAAGCAGAGGCCTCAATAGCAGCAGGATGGAGGATTCTGGTCTCTCTTCCCTCAAATAGCAGCCTGCTGTGGGTGGAAGAGAGCAGTGCCGCTGGGAATTGACAACCCTACTTTCATATCACTTGGCCAAAGATAGGCAGATGTAGATGCTGCCTTAATTCCTGGCAGGCACTGCACTGAGAAGGAGGTCTGAACTATTCACAAAGGATAGACAAATATGCCTTTGACCTCCACTCTCTTCTTTAAAACCTCCCTAACAGCCCCTTAGCCTCCTCAATTAGAGCCCTTTAGCCACACTTCCTCCCTAAGACCCCTCCCCTAGATTTCTTTAGTTCCGTGCATCCCAAAAAGCCCACTTTCCAGTTTCCCTCCCCTCCTTTATCCCTTTGACATAGATGCCAAAACACTCCTTCTCAGACTGACACCTTTGATGGGGCAGCATTTTTTTCCCTACTGACATTGATGCAGCTCCATTTTTTCCTCTTAGCAACACCACTGACGCAAGGGCACTTCTCCTCTCTGTGACACCACCAACAGAGGGACTTTTTTCCATACAATTACACCACAAATGCAGAATTTTTTTTTTCTTCTAGTGACCCTATCCAAGCTGGGACATTATATCCTTATGGTGACACTATAAATGCTCAGACATCTTTTTTCTTCCAATGACAGCACTGATGCTGGGACATTTTTTTCTTTCCAGTGACACCACCGATGCTGGGACATTTTCTCCTTCCAGTGACACCACTTTTGCAGGGACATACTGTATTTTCTTTTGCCACTGTTAGCCCCATCTTTACACACCAATTTTAAAGAGGAAGTAAACTTCCATCTTATTAAGCCTTTATTAAGACTTACCTATAGTTAGTGTAAATATCTCCTAAACGAGCACCATTTAGGATATATTTACTGAGCTAGCAGCCAGTTACATCACTGGCGCATGCGCTCTAAAGGAATGGCCACCCAGAGCATTGTGTCGGTACTGGCGGCTCCCGCGTGCATGCACGGGAGTGACGTCATTGCGGCTCTGGCCAGTCACAGAGCCTGAGCCGCGAACCCGGAAGGAAGACCGGGTGGAGATAGCCTTCAGAGATGGCATCGCATCGCTGGACTGCTTAGTTTTCAGGTAAGTTTAACATAATGTGCTAGTATGTGATGCATACTAGCACATTATGCCTTTGCCTTGCAGGTAAGGAAAAAAAAAAGTGCAGCGGTTTGCAACTGCTTTAGAAAAAGTCAGTTCACTGTGGTTTACCACAACTTTTGGTACTATTTCAGCACATGCCACAAACATCACATACATTTTGGCACAGCGCACTGCAATATTAGTTTCATCCCCTCAACCACCCAGCGAGATGCAGTTGGCCATCTTCCCCCTGGGTACTGCATAACCTTGTTCCAGCACTGGGTGGAAGTTCTCCAGGACATAATGGTGGGTCACCACACCCTCTAAAGTGGCTGAGCTTTACAGCCACAGAACACGCCAAAATTTGCACAGTATGTGCTAGAGTTTCTGGCTTGTCCTGCATCCAGTGCTGGAGGTTTTGTTATGGAGCCGTGAATCCCCCTGTTCTATGACAGTGTGAACTGAATCACTTTAAATAAAATGAACCACTCTTGGATTAACAAAACCCATGCTGCTACAAAACCCATACTACAGGCTAAAAACTTTTACTTGTCAACAAGCTCCTTCCCAAAATTATTTTTCTGTTTTTTTTTTTTACACAATGATCAGCTCCTGCCACCTCATCTAGCCTATTTCCGTGCTCTGATGAATGTATAGATAAATGCTGCAATCCCATAGATGAGTGCATTTACTCTCAAATTGTATGAATATCCTTCCTGTGAGGGTGTAACCATCAAAATGGCCATAAATAGCCAAGATATGTCCACTGTACCTCTGGAATTCAGAGGGATAATTTGATGTCTGAGACATGACAGGCATACAGGATACATTTCAGTGTGTGTATATATATATATATATATATATATATATATATATATATATATATATATACACACCCACTATCGTTCAAAAGTTTGTGGTCACTTAGAAATGTCCTAATTTTTTAATGAAGATAACATTAAATTAATCAGAAATACAGTCTAGACATTCTTAATGTGGTAAATGACTATTCTAGCCGGAAGTGGCTGATTTGAAATATATGTTATATATGTGTATATATATATATATATATATATATATATGTAGCAGGTTTTCCAGGACTGTGGCCTGATGTGTGTCTGCCATCGGTACCGGTTACCTCTCCAGCCCATCAGCCTATGTGAGCTGTGACCCTGGGTGTGAGCACTGAGACATCGACAACTCCGGCATCTTTGTTCATTGTTTTATTTGATTTAAAGGGGATGGGAGAAGGGAATGAGTGGGATACTCCTTTAGGCTTCAACTTTATACACTTGGGACTTTGTTCCTGAAAAATGCCCGTTGGCGCTTTCTTGACGCCGGCCGGCGCTAGCCAACGCTCACTAACTCTGAGAGCACTCTGTCCCTCAATAGAAGTGCTGAATCCTCGACTTGAAGTCCAGAAGACACAGGACTGTGAATTGTAGAACTGCTGACACTGCTGCATTGCAAAGTCACTGAATACTTCCCTCCCACCTTGCACTGGCTTGAGGTAGTATGTTGTAGGATTCTGGAAAAATTGCAACTTCCAACTGGCACACTCTGTACAATTCAGGGCCCAACTGTAGGCGCCCCCTGTAACCTTGAACTCTTCAGGGTCCACTGACTATGTACCCCCTCTGTCACTTCAGGGTCCTCAACCTAGGTACCCCCTTTTACCACTAGCTGGCACTGGATCCCCGAACCTCCACTGGAGTGGTCCCCTCTAACTTCAGGCAAACCCCCAGGGGCAATCCTCAGTACTCATGACCTGTGTAGGCTTTCCTGGGACTGGACCCCTCTGACTCTCCGCAGGTTCTCGGCACACCAGATCCCCTCAGCTTAGCTCAGCACTCTCTGGATCTGCAGGCAACACCCTGAGATCCTCTTCCTCAGACAGGAGGAGAGACAGCTGTTCTCTCCCTCCTGGGACTCTACTCCCGCAAAAGACATGTCATGCGCCACCCCCAGACTTATACCCACTCCCAGAATACTTTGTAGCATAATCTACCTTCTGGGGTAGTTACAAGCCTGGATGTGTCCTCTGATTGGGTTTCCTCCACTGCCCTATGAGAAGCCTCTCACAGGAGCCAGTGGGGAGACTCCTCCTTCAGCAGGCACACCTGGAAACCATGACACCCTGACTAAACAAATCACAGCCCTGCTGTTAGGCAGACAAGGCCCACTATACATTTACCTAGCACTTATCTGTAGGTGCTACATATATATATATATTTGAAATATGGAATACCTACATAGGTGTACAGAGGCCCATTTCCAGCAACCATAACTCCTGTGTTCTAATGATACATTGTGTTAGTGTTAGCTAATCATGTTAAAAGGCTATTTGATGATTACAAAACCCTTGTGCAATTATGTTAGCACAGCTGGAAACTGTTGTGCTTATTAGAGAAGCTAAAAAACAGGACTTCCTTTGAGCTAGTTGAGTATCTGGACATCAGCATTTGTGGGTTTGATTATACTCTCTAAATGGCCAAAAAAATTGAACTTTCTTCTGAAACTTGACAGTCTATTCTTGTTCTGAGAAATGAAGGCTATTCCAATGTGAGAAATTGGCAAGGCACTGAAGATTTCCTACAACTGTGTGTACTACTCCCTTCAGAGAACAGCACAAACTGGCTCTAACCAGAATAGAAAGAGAAGTGGGAGGCCTCGGTGCACAACTAAGCAAGAGGACAAGTACATTAGAGTCTCTAGTTTTGGAAATAGACCCCTCACAGGTCCTCAACTGGCAGCTTCAATAAATGGTACCAACAAAATGCCAATCTCAACGTCCACTGTGAAGAGGCGACTCTGGGATGCTGGCCTTCTAGGCAGAGTGGCAAAGAAAAAGCCATGTCTGAGACTGGCCAATAAAAGGAAAAGCTTAAGAAGGGAAAAAAGAACACAGACATTGGACAGAGGAAGATTGGAAAAAAAGTGTTATGGACAGACAAATCTAAATTTGCATCACACAGAAGAACATTTGTGAGATGCAGAACAAGTGAACAGATGCAGGAGGAGTGCTTGACGCCATCTGTCAAGCATGGTGGAGGTAATGTGATGGTCTGGGGCTGTTTTGGTGCTGGTAAAGTGAGAGATTTGTACAAAGGTAAAAGGGATTTTGAATAAGTAAGGCTATCACTCCATTTTGCAACGCCATGCCATACCCTGTGGACAGCGCTTGATTGGAGCCAATTTCCTCCTACAACAGGACAATGACCCAAAGCACACCTCCAAACTATGCAAGAACTATTTAGGGAAGAAGCAGTCAGCTGGTATTGTGTCTGTAATGGAGTGGCCAGCGCAGTCACCAGATCCTAACCCTATTAAGCTGTTGTGGGAGCAGCTTGACCGTATGGTACGTAAGAAGTACCCATCAAGCCAATCCAACTTGTGGGAGGAGCTTTAGGAAGCGTGGGGTGAAATTTCTTCAGGTTACCTCAACAAATTCACAGCTAGAATGCCAAAGGTCTGCAAGGCTGGCTGTAATTGCTGCAAATTGAGTATTCTTCGATGAAAGCAAAGTTTGAAGGACGAAATTATTATTTCAAATAAAAATAATTATTTCTAACCTCGTCAATGTCTTGACTATATTTTCTATTCATTTTGCAAATCATTTAATGAATAAAAGTGTGAGTTTTCATGGAAAACATGAAATTGCCTGGGTGACCCCAAACTTTTGAACAGTAGTGTGTGTGTATATATATATATATATATATATATATATATATATATATATATACACAGTAATACAGTATCTCACAAAAGTGAGTACACCCCTCACATTTTTGTAAATATTTTATTACATCTTTTCATGTGACAACACTGAAGAAATGACACTTTGCTACAATGAAAAGTAGTGTACAGCTTGTATAACAGTGTAAATTTGCTGTCCCCTCAAAATAACTCAACACACAGCCAATAATGTCTAAACCGTTGGCAATAAAAGTGAGTACACCCCTAAGTGACAATGTCCAAATTGGGCCAAATTAGCCATTTTTCCTCCTCAGTATCATGTGACTTGTCATTGTTAAAAGGTCTCACGTGTGAATGGGGAGCAGGTGTGTTAAATTTGGTGTTATCGCTCTAACTCTCTCATACTGGTCATTGGAAGTTCCCAATAATCCCAATCTGGGATGATGAGTTTAGCAGTTCACATACATAGGGAAACAAACGACAATCCATGGTGCAAATAATGTTTTTATAAACTCTATTTATTAAAATAGTTTAAAAGCACTCACATGCTACTGGTGCTAGAGCGCACCAGTCTGTTCAAGCAAAGTTTACAGTTAGATGGTCCATAAACGATCGGTTCAATGATACCGTTGCACTCATATGTATCAGCTTTCCTTGTTGTAAGATACTTTATTCACCGACATATGCTTGGCCCCTCCCCTACGCGTGGCACAGGGACTACGTGCCTTCCTCAAGCATTTGTCCGTGAACAAAGTATCTTATAGTGAGGAAAGCTGATACATATAAGTGCAGCGGTATCATTGAACTGATCGTTTACGGACCATCTAACTGTAAACTTCGCTTGAACAGACTGGTGCTTGCTTCGCTTGCTAGAGAGCACCAGTTTATTACATTTTATTACATTGCCACACTCATTACAGTTAGTGTCCTCAGAAATTGTGCATAGTTCAAGTTGGAGTATCCCACTCATCCCTTCTCCCATCCAAGTTCTAAAATAAAACACAAAAAAACAAATCCCCTGGACTGTTGATTGTCTGAGCCAAGTCTTAAAGTGATATGTTTTATGGACTGTTGCTATGGGTAACCCAGGGGAATCCACACTCAGCAGCTCCCAAGGGAGCAGTGCTACATTTGAATTGTACAAGCACTTTATTATGGATTTATATAGATTTAATTTCAGATTATTGATGTTTTACTGAATGTATTAATTATTTTGCGCATCATATATAATTCATCATTGGATTAATTGAATGTTTTCTCACCGGTTATAGTCTACCACATGAGTATTTTACCACGGATTCACATAGTTGTTTATTCTATATTTGTTATTTGCCCTTTCTATTATTATTATTATCAGTATTTAGCACTTACCATAAAGGGGAATGACCAGTGCAAGCGGCATAGTATACTGTATTGTCATTCACATAGTAGGGATTATTTATTTTATATAATATATGAGTTTCACTTTTTGAATTTAATAACTGAAAAAAATTACCTTTTTGATGATATTCTAATATTATGAGATGCACTTGTATATATTTTCTGCTTGTGTGCAGTAACAATTTTTCCTGGTATCCTCCAGAATATGCACCCTTTAGCTCTGATGCATATTGCAGTTATCCATGTATTATTATACAAATATACAAAATATAATTTAGTCTTTCTCATCTAGCTGTGAAAGATATGTGGTGGAACCTGAATACCAAATGAATATCAAAGTATTTGATGCATAAAGTTCATACAACTGGATATAAGAGGCCAAAAAAAAAAAAACAGACAAATGAAAGGTACACTACATAGTGCCTGAAGATCAGCTTCAGTGAAAATCAAATGTCTTGACTAAGATGACTTTTGTAGCATCCTAATATATTCATGGAACTCAAATGAGCCCAGCCTTTTGCACACTCCAAATGCACTAGTCCAAAATGCCCTTGCACACATAGAGAGACTGTTCTAATGTCATGTGCAAAAGATGGCTGTCTGCCCATCATCTTTTGAAGTATAGACACCAGTTAAGCTGTTTGATAATTTGTGATATACTATTGGACACTTTGGGATACATGCTTTAGATCCTTATTTCCGGGGCTTACTTGAGTCTGCATATTATTTGAGGACTGTTACATTAAGTATGAAAAACATTCTCAGTATATGAGAGCAGGGAAGAAGGAGAATTTTAATATATTTGTGTAAATTTGCTTACCATGGTTTTTATAATCTTGTCTGTGCAATACATTTGGTATATTATGCAACAGTAAGATTATTTAGATATGCACACTGTGATCTGTTGAGATTGCAAATCAGGGGTTCTGTTTTTTTTTTGGTTTAAATTTGGATCTCTGGGAACTCTATACCACTGGTAATCCTGCTGGCTGCCTGTTGTTATTTGGTTGATAAACACTTTTAGTACTAAAGTGTGGGGCGGCATTAGTCTCTGCCCTGCTCCATATTCATATATATATATATATATATATATATATACACATACAGTAGATATAATAAAAAGTCTACACACCCCTGTTAAAAATGTCAGGTTTCTGTGATGCATAAAAAATTTCAGAACCTTTTTCCACCTTTTAATGTGACCTATAATCTGTACAACTCAGTTGAACATCATACTGAAATCTTTTAGGTGGAGGGAAGTAAAAATGAAAAACTAAAATAATATGGTTGCATAAGTGTGCACACCCTTAAACTAATACTTTGTTGAAGCACCTTTTGATTTTATTACAGCACTCAGTCTTTTTGGGTATGAGTCTATCAACATGGCACATCTTGACTTGGCAGCATTTGCCACTCTTCTTTGCAAAAACACTCCAAATCTGTCAGATTGCGAGGGCATCTCCTGTGCTCAGCCGTCTTCAGATCACTCCATGGATTTTTAATCAGATTCAGGTCTGGGCTCTGGCTGGGCCATTCCAAAACGTTATTCTTCTTCTGGTGAACCCATTCCTTCGTTGATTTGTATGTATGCTTTGAGTCGTTGTTATGCTGAAAGCTTAAAGTTAAACCTTGGTTTCATCAGACCGTAACACATTTTCCCACATGCTTTTGGGAGACTTCAGATGTGTTTTTGCAAAATTTAGCCAGGCTTGGATGTTTTTCTTTATAAGAAAAGGTTTCCGTCTTGCCACTCTACCCCATAGCCCAGACATATAAAGAATACAGAAGATTGTTGTCACATGTACCACACAATCAGTATTTGCCAGATATTCCTACAGATCCTTTAATGTTGCTGAAGGCCTCTTGGCAGCCCCCCTGACCAGTTTTCTTCTTGTCTTTTTATCAATTTTGGAGGGACATCCAGTTCTTGGTAATGTCACTGTTGTGCCATATTTTCTCCACTTGATAATTACTGTCTTCACTGTGATCCATGGTATATTTAATGCCTTGGGAATTCTTTTGTACCCTACTTCTAACTTATACCTTTTAACAATGAGATCGCTCTGATGCTTTGGAAGCTCTCTGTGGACCATGGCTTTTGCTGTAGGATGCGACTAAGAAAATGTCAGGAAAGACCTACTAGAACAGCTGAACTTTATTTTGGGTTGATCAGAGGCATTTTAAATGATGGCAGGTATCTACTGACTCCTATTTAACATGAGTTTGAATGTGATTACTTAATTCTGAACACAGCTACATTCCCAATTTTAAGAGGGTATGCACACTTATGCAACCACATTATTGTAGTTTTTTTTTTTTTACTTACCCCCCTAAAAGATTTCAGCTTGTTTTTCAATTGATTTGTACAGTTTATAGGTCTCATTGCACGTGGAAAAAGTTCTTAAATGAATTATCTTTGTCTCATTTTTTTTTTTTACATCACAGAAACCTGGCATTTTACCAGGGGTGTGTAAACTTTTTATCACCACTGTGTACAGTACTTCTCTTGTTTTCAGTACTAAAGCTCTATCTGCATAGGCTATTATCTGATCACTCAGCTCCTGCATACTCTGCTAAATGAGCGATCTATCCAAGATGTAGGTAAAATGGAAAAAAAAATCGATCACTGGCTGGGTTTATAGTGAGAACAGTGATCACTAAGTAAAATGTGTACCTGCAGAGGGGGGAGGGCAGATGCTGGGTGTGCATGCTAATGAGGTCAGCTAGTGAACTTCTTCCTGTGTTTTCACGTCCTAAGGTCCTAAGGTTTTTCACAACAAGCACTGACACTCAGGTATGGGCTGTGTAGGCTAAAAAGAAAGCTTTTTTTTTTTTGCAAAATAAATACATCAATGCTATATTGGTACATAGGGGAGCTGGAACTTAGAAAACAAAAAGGTGAGCTTAGCCTAAACTAGCAGATCTTTATAGAAAGAAATCTTCTGCTCCGAGCTGGTGCTCCGAGCATGTAGCCTGCTAGCCCGTGACGTCTTTTCCACTGTGCATCCCACTCTGGTTGGCCCAGGCTTCCTGGTGGCCACAGGACGCTCCAGCCATCTCTCCCAACTCTAGTAGCCTCCCTGGACATAGCGGTACCTGTGGGACAGAAGACCAGAGAAGCCTGTTCATATCCTGATGAGCGAGATTTACTACACAATCTTGTGAGTGTTTTTTAACCATTGTGCATTAACCACTTTACCACCGGCGGATTTTGCTGTCTTACGTCTGGGCCACTTTTTGCGATTCTGCGCTGTGTGACTTTAACTGACAATTGCGCGGCCGTGCGACACCGTACCCAAATGAAATTGACGTCCTTTTTTTCCCACAAACAGAGCTTCCTTTTGGTGGTATTTGATCACCTGTGCGATTTTTACTTTTTGCGCTATGAACAAAAAAAGAGCGTAAATTTTGAAAAAATAACAATATTTTTCACATTTCACCCCCCCCCCCCCAATTTGTTTTCTGCTACCTATGTTTGGTAAAGAAAATCACAATAAGCGTATTTTGATTGCTTTGCGCAAAAGTTATTGCGTTTACTAACTAAGGGAAAGATTTATGTCATTTTTGGTGTTTTTCTTTTTAACGAGTAATGGCGGCGATCTGCGATTTTTTTTTTTTTTTTTTTTTGCAGGACTGCGACATTGCGGCGGACTGATCGGACCCCTGACTGATATTTTTGACACTTTTGGGGGTACCAGTGACATTACTGCAGTAATCAGTGCTATAAATATGCACTGTTACTGTAAAAATGACACTGGCAGGGAAGGGGTTAATTTTATTGGAGAGGGAGGGCTTAATGTATGCCTGGTGCTTACTGACGAGTGGGGGAGGGGACTATGTGACACAAGGACAGATCAAGGGTTCAGCTATGCTGAACCCTGCAATCTGACCCTGCCTGTCACTTCGGTGATCCGCCCGCTTGTGTTTACACAAGCGGGCGGATCTCCACACTCGATTCCCCGACGATCGGGGAAGAGCAGCGGCGATCGCCGCTGCTCCTCCCCTAGCCCGACTCCCGCTGTGACTGAATACAGCGGGAGCGAGCCTCCGACGGCGCGCGCGCGCCGCCTAGAAGGTGGAGGGTCTGCCGACGTAGGTCTATGTCATCAGACCTACAAGAGCCACTTTGCCGCAGTAGTATCAACGTGAGCAGCGGTAAAGTGGTTAAAGAATTTTGTAACTGCTGCTTTTAGGTGCCACTTCCTTTTCTCTTTCATTGTTTAAATAAACAATTGTGGGATTGTAGGATTATTGTGGAGAATTCATTGTTGGATTCAAAACTAATTGAATTTGTTGGATTGTGTATCACTCTCAAAGTGTTCCCTTAAGGAGGTATTGTTGTTGTGCAGGTATGACTTTGTGAGTCTCTCTTGAGACATGATTACACTGGCATCTGCCCAAAAAGGTCCAACTCCTTTCATACTTCTCTTAAAAGGACCCATGGGAGTTACATACACTAAAACCTTCCCTCTGACAAACCCAACAGAGACCAGCAAGACTAGTCTCTCTGATATGCCAGCTCTCCATATGAGGATGGATTCTTGGTGGAAATTTCTAGCCAGTGGAAAGTATTATAACAAAAAATTATATATTAAAATACAGAATTTATATAGCGCCAAAAGTTTGCGCAGTTCTTTACAATATGAAGGGAGACAATTATAATACAGTTCAATAGAGAAGGACAAGAAGGGCCTTGCAAATGGAGCTTACAATCTAATATTTGTAACTTTTTTACTGATTTGAGTTTTCCAGCATCCTTTACCTGTGTTTGAGATCCATGTGACAGCATTCGCCCTTGTAAGATATAAACTGTCTGTTACAATGCCTAGAAACTAGTGCATTTGGAGTATGCAAAAGACCATACTCATTGGAGTTCCATAAATATATTAAATGCTACATGAGCCATCTTAGTCAAGAAGTTTGATGTTCAGTGGAGCTGATCTTCAACCACATTAAGGTGCGCCTGTTGGATGTCTGTTGTCCAGCCTTCTACATCCAGTTGTTCACACTTTTTGGAACAGATGCTCCTTTTTGGAACAGGAAACTCCTTGAGTCTTTATATGATTTGAGACCTGTAACATTGTATATGAAAATCTTTTAGGATAACTTTGCTAGTCTATATACAGTACAAGCAGAACAGAGGAAGACTTTTAATATATTGTATATCGATTTGTTTACTGTGGTTTTTATATTTTTGTGCGTGCAATTAATTTTGTATGTTGCTCGGAAAGCAGTTTCCTATATTTTTGTGACTAAATTTATATATCCTAATTGTGGTCTGTTCCTGCCAATGCTGTGGTTATGTTTTTTGTTTTGTTTACACTTTGAGTACCAGTTACTTCATACCACTTGTTATTTATAACTGTCAGGCTTTTAAAACTAGAAAAAAAAAAATTATTGGGACCCTGAGACAGATGTCTGATACATATTTTAATTTATAATAATATACATAAATACCTACAGTGTTTGTCTTTGAATAAATAAATATACCTGTATATTAATATATATACACTACCGAGTCACCTTTTGTCTCTGCCCCCCCCCCCCTACCCAACTCAGAGCACCGTTCCTTGAATTGGCCCCCTACGCGCCTCCCAGTAATGGCCCTTTTAGATACAGGGCCAAGTATCATTTTATGGTGCTAAGTAATTTACATGGAATTTAGTAATAAAAACAAGAAAGGCAGTATAATAAATCCCCTATAGCTAGCAACAATAAACACCCCCAGCAAAAATAGATCGACCCAGCAACAATAGACTCTCAATAGCCAGCATCAATAGATCCCTCCCTCAATGGTAGATCCTTCCCAAGAATGATTTTCCCCCAGCAACATAAGATAAATCCCCTCCAGCAACAATTGATCCCCCAGCAGCCAGCATCAATAGACCCTCTAGTACACCCCAGCACCCCTTGCCATTACAAACATTTAGTGATGGAGGTGCCGGAACGCCGAAAACTGCTTTTCCCCAAGTTCCCACTGAAAAAAAGCCATATATATATATATACAAAAGATATGTCTATTAAATAACAAGACTTTGATTCCACCTAGTAAACAAAGCAGTCAGAGCCGGTTATAACTGCATGCGTGGTGACCTTGAACATGTTTGAACCTGCATGACAAGAAAGCAACAACACTCTATGACCTTCAGGTGATTGTGAGTCGCCATTTAGTTTAGTTGTGTTTTCTGTAGTGTGCCAAAAAAATGCTGTTTGGTTGGAAAACACTATCATCACCAAGAATGAAAAAAGCTTGTCAAAGCAAGTCAAAATTCAAAGCCTTGCTCATTGTGTTTTACGATATCAAGCGTGTCGTTTTGAAAGAATGGGTTCCAGAAGGCACAACAATTAACCAGCATTATTATAAGGAAGTTTGGATAAAGCTGAGAGAAAGAGTCATAAAAAAAACGGCCGCAACTGTGGGGAAAATGGTTTCATTCTTGACCAGGTCAATGCGCCCACTCATACAGCACTTTCTGTGAAGCACATTACTGCACTTGAACATCCATCCATATTCACCCGATTTATCACCATGCGACTTTTATCTTTTCCCAAAAGTTAAATCAGTGCTTAACCACCTAAGCCCCGGAAGATTTTACCCCCATTCCGACCAGGGGATTTTTTGCGATTCGGCACTGTGTAAATTTAACGGACAATTGCGCGGTCGTGCGATGCTGTACCTAAACGAATTTGACGTCCTTTTTTTCCCACAAACAGAGCTTTCTTTTGGTGGTATTTGATCACCTGTGCGATTTTTACTTTTTGCGCTATAAACAAAAAAAGAGTGTCAATTTTGCAAAAATAACAATATTTTTCACATTTTTTATATGAAATTCCCCAAAAAAAATGTAAAAATCAAATTTTTTTTAACATTTTAGGCCAATTTGTTTTATGCTACATATGTTTGGTAAAAAAAATCGCAAAAAGCGTATTTTGATTGGTTTGCGCAAAAGTTATTGCATTTCCTAATTAAGGGAAAGATTTTTGTCATTTTTGGTGTTTTTTTTTTAACGCGTAATGGCGGCGATCTGCGATTTTTTTTTTTGCGGTACTGCGACATTGCGCGCACACATCGGACCCTTGACTGACGTTTTTGACACTTTTGGGGTTATCAGTGACATTACTACAGTAATCAGTGCTATATATATGCACTGTTACTGCAAAATGACACTGGCAGGGAAGGGGTTAACTTTATTGGGGAAGGAGGGGTTAAGTGTGTCCCTAGGGGCGTGCTTCTAACTGTGATTGGACATGGCTACTGGTGTAGGAACAGTGATCAATGGCCCTACATAGTAGAACCGTATGATCACTATTCCTACACAGGGAAGAATGACAGGCGGCTTGTTTACACTAGCCGCCTGCCTTTCTCCCTCTCCACCGACGATCGCTGAGTGACCGGCGGACATCGGGTCCGCCGGTCACACGCACGGACTTCCTCGGGAACGAGCCGGGGCGGGTACTCGCCTGCTATTGGCTCACAAGGAAGTGACAGGCAAGTGACGTACCCATACGTCACTTTGCCTGGCCGGGGCTGACCGCCGCAGTATATGTACTTGCGGCGGTCGGCAACCGGTTAAAGGGACGTGTTTTGAGTCAGTTGATGCTGTAAAGAAGAAAACAGTGGATGTTTTGAAACAGCTGACAAAAATTGATTTTCTCTATGCCTTTGACCAGTGGAAAACAAGACTGCAGCAATGTATTAGTGCAAATGGGGAATTCATTGAAGGGGACAAGCATTAAATTTGTAATACATATAAATAAAGGTGAGTTATTTAATCAGTCTCAGTATTTATTAGACACACCTCGTACATCTGCCATGCTACAAATAAACCATACATATTGGTTCAAATCAAGATAATCCCATAAATGTCTGTAAAAAATATGAAATGTATCAAAATATGTGAAAACATTTAAATATTATAAAGCGAAAATCTGCAATATTAAATATATAAATTCATGAAAATGTAAAATCCTTCAACACCTTAAAATAAAATCTGCATAAATAAGGTTTACGTGCAAAAACAGTCCCCTATGTAAAAATAAATAAATACAGATAAAGTTCTTTAACTGCTGTGCAACAAAAGCAATTGTGCAAAAAAATCTTGAATCTTATTAAATATAACCAAGAAAAATGTCTTCATATTATTTCTTGTACTACAAAGAGGGTTTATTTTGTTATTTTGGGGGCTTGAAAAGATTTTAAAAAATTGGAAAGGTAGAAAGATGAAAGCTGAAAAAATGAACTGGCTAAAAATCTGGCACGATGACAACATGGAGACATGAGGCAAACACTTGTTGCCAAGAAGTCTTACCACTTGCTGACTTAGTTTTATTGCGGCAGGCTGGCTCAACTGCACGAAATGACGTAGCTCTACGTCGGTCGCGCGTGGTGCTGAGGGGCGAGCACACACCACTGGCGACGCTTCTGCCCCCACTAGGCAGCGAGGATGCCGATGTATGGGGCCGGTGGTCGGAATTTGCCACCGGGCACCCATGATCGCTGCCTGCTGAGAGAGGACGGTCAGCTGTTGTATATGTTTTTATTTTTTGAGCTATAAACAAAAAAAAGCAATAATTCTGAAAAAAACAATATTTATCACGTTCTGCTATATAACATTCTCAAAAAAAAAAAAATGTAAAAATCAAATTTTTTTTTAAAATTTTAGGCCAATTTGTTTTCTGCTACATATTTTTGGTAAAAGAAAATCGCAATAAGCGTATTTTGATTGGCTTGTGCAAAAGTTATCGCGTCTACTAACTACGGGAAAGTTTTATGTCATTTTTATTGTTTTTTTTTCTTTACTTGTAATGATGGCGATCTGCGATTTTTAGCAAGACTGCAACATTGCGGCGAACAGATCAGACCCCTAACTGACATTTTTGTGCTGAAATGATAAAATATGCACTGTTACTATAATAATGACACTGGCAGGGAAGGGGCTAACACTGTGGGTAATCAAGGGGTTAAATGTGAGCCTAGGGGAGTGATTCTAACTGTGGGGGGGCGTGGCTTGTGAAATGATCATAAAGACCTGTGATCCTATATAGAAGGATCACAGGCACTCTGTGATCATTCCAGAGAGAAGAATGGTCAGCTGTTTTTACAACAGCTGACTGTTCTTCTCTCTCATCAGGGAGTGATTGCAAGTGTCAGGCGGCAATCGGAGCCGCCTGCCCCGTGCATCGGAGTCCCCGCTGCCGAGTGGGGGCAAGAGCGCGCCGCCGGCGCCATGTACTCGCCCCCTAGCTGCAGGCAAGCGACCGAAGTAGGTCTACGTTGTTTCGCGCAGGAGAGCCGCACTGCCGCAGTAAATCGGCGGCGGGCAGTCAGGAGCCGGTTAAGGGGGCAAATCCTTCCGGTCCAGAACTGGTTAAAGTGTCACTGAACCCACATCATTAAACATGATCAATAAAAGCTGTATTACATGCTGGTTATACTCACTTAGTCACTCTGGGATTCATTCTCTGTATTCTGCAAAAAACTTGCTGTTCTCTGTCTCCCCCTCCTATCCATGGCCCCACTGCAGTTGAGGATTTTGCAGAGCTAGTGCACATGCTCAGTTTTTAGTGTATTTCTACCCTGAGTATTTTGTCCTTGATCACATCTGAGCCCATGTGACTATAGAGTCACACATGTGGGCGTATACACTGGTATATGACAGTCCCTTCCTCCTCTCCCATGCCCACTAACCAGCTAAACACAATGGGGGTGGGACATTATATCTTGATTGACAAAGGCTTCACCTCCCTTTTATTCTAAGACACGAGCAGGAGGGGCATAACACAGACTGTGACTGGCAGAAATCCACCCACACCATGTTATTGCAAAAAATAAAAATAACAATTGGATTTTGAATATATATTTGTATAACAATTTAAAACAGTTTATTTATAATAATTATTTATTTTTGTTCTGTATTCCAAAGGCTTTTTTTTTTTTAAATTGTGACCAGCAGCAGAAGACGAGAAGCTCCTCCTGCCACTGTTTCCCGTACAAACAGGCTGAGAAAGAGCTGGGTCATGAGAAAGTTGCATATCAATTAGGAAATAATGTACTTTTTTTTATTTTTTTATTAAAATAATTGCAGTGCCATTATCCTCATACAGAAAGAGAAGTAATAATGTTAATAAGCAGTGTTTTTAGTATCACTTTATTCATGACATCAGTAATGCTTGAGAATAATGTTTTTTGTTTAAAGTCCAGGTTTGCTATTACTTTATATAGTTCATTTGGGCCAAGCTGGCCAAAACAAACGATTTCCTTTACTAATAGATATGTTCGCTTACAGTGCTGTTTAAACCAAGTGTAGCATCAACAGGGCCGAAACTAGGTGCCAAAACTGGTGCCCCAGGCACCATGTTGGGAGGATCCCCGCTGTCCCAGAGACCAGTGCTGGTGTACATGTTTTGGCACTTAGCACCAAACACTGGCCTGGCAGGGGTGCACTGCCGCAGGCTCCTGTCCCGTATCATATGCGGGGTGACCTTGTTATCTGCTTCTCTATGGTGGCTGGCATCTCTCCCCGCCGGGTGCCTATGCAAGCTACAGAGACGAAACCCACCTCTTCCTCGTCAGCTCTGACGAGGAGTAGGCACATAAACACAGACCAGAATGAGGAGGACAGGGCTGAGAAGGAGGAGGGACAGAGCCACAGGCTAAAACGAGGAGCCCCAGAGGTGGTACACCTGAATGCTGTGCTGCAGCCATGCTGACCTGAGGTCTGTGTTAGAAATACAGTCTAAAGGGGACAAAGTGACTTGACTGGGAAGAGGGAAAGGGGGTGGGGCAAGTAAGAATGATTTACTGTGAACGATTAAGGGGGGGGGGGGCGGTAAGAGGATATGTGCTGTAGAGTGCTTTGGGACGGTAAAAGACTTGTCTGGGGGGGGGGTTCTGATTTTTAAATCTGCCCCCTCAGACTCTACCATCTAGTATAAGTCCTCTTCCCTCTCAAAGCACCCTCCAGCACATATCCTCTTACCCCCCCCCCCCAAATCTAAGAGATACCAGCTGCCATAGAGAGGGCGATTACAGCATCTGGGACCCCAGGGAATGTGTCCCAACCCCCGGGTGCTCACACTAGCACACCACTGGCAGGTTTCTCAGGGCCATAACCAGTCCACATGAATGGCCAGTGCTCCATTCCAATGAGCTGGTGATATCTATCAGTGTGTGATGTGCATTTTACCGCCTCACACAGCTCCCTTTTTTTTGTATGGAATTTCATTCATGTCACTGTACAACACCACAGTGAAATTGCTGTACAGTGACATGCGTTGCCTTCCTGTGTGCTGCGATAAAATGCAGCAACATTAGGGTTGCTTCTAAATTAAATGTGTTATGTACATTTTATTGTACAGTACTACCTTGATAGGTTTGTGAACAGCCATAATTGTCTTTTTTGAAGGATAAATTCACCTTTCAGAGCATGTAACACGTTACATTTATACAGGGCTTTTTTTCTCAGAGAATAGGTGCAGGAACTTCCCTCTTCTGAGTTCCCCTTGTCTCCGCCCCCTACCCTCCTCTGAGCACCATCTCTTGGTTCCACCCCCTACCAACCACTCAGTACTGCCTCTTTCAGAGAATACAGAACAAAGTATCATTTTGTGGTGCTAAATAATGTGTATGGAATTTGTTATTAATAACAAGAAAAGCAGTAAAATAGACTCCCTGCAGCCAGCAAAAATAACCCCCTTCCCAGCAACAATAGATCCCCCACACAACAATAGACCCTCCAAGCATCCATATGCCCTCCCAGCAACAATAGACTCCACCCCAGCAACAATAGTTCCCCCACACAACAATAGACTCACCCAGCATCCATAGCCCCCCCCCCAGGAATAATAGATCCCAGCAACAATAGTACCCACACACAACAATAAACCCCCCAGCAACAATAGACTCCAACCCTCAAAAGTAGATTCCTACCAACAACATATGACCCCCAGCAACAACAGACCTTTGCACAAACACAAATCTCCACCAGTAACAATAGATCCCCCAGCAGCCAGCATCAATAGACCCTCAAGCACACCCCACACCCCTTGCCATTATATATGTAGCACCCTTCTAGGTAGGTGCTAGGTGTAACGTTCATGCATTTTTGTTTGTGGATGGATTTACAGCTGCAGAATTATTACACTCAGTAGCCTTGTAGAGAATCTGTTGAACAACATATCCAACTCTCAGGACTTCATCACCGTGTACAGCCTGTTATATACTATATATATATATTAATAGATGTTTAATGGAGGGATAGAGTATATGAGGATATATAGACGAGAGACAGGCTATTGTATGGTGAGCACTAGAAGTAGTATAGGAGAGTTGCAGGTGATGGTAAGCAGATAGGTTCTGATGTCAAGTATAGTGCAGATGGTAAGAGGACACAGATGGAGTATACTTTAGACAGAGTAACCTAGTGCAAGGATAGTTCAAGGTAGTCCCAAGAGCTAACAGTCTTATGCAGATGATAGTGAATAGATAGATACAGATAGTCTTGGTAATTGCAGTAGATGACAGTAGGAGATTGGTTAGTAAGAATCCCCTGCGGGGTACTTATCACTTAGATAGGTTAGGAATAACAGTGTCCATTGGAGAGGGGTGATCCCGTAGTGAGATATGGATCACCAGCGAGGTTTCCGGCTTTAGTTCAGCAAGGAAGGTATGTCAGCAGCTCCGACTTCTCAGGCGTAGGTGCGATGAACATGTGGGTTTGAACGAGCGATGAGTGAGAGAAAACCGGCGATTGAAATAGCCGCTCATAGCGGCGCTCGGCAGTGATGTCATCCGGTCTTAAAGGTGTATGCGTCCTTTGTTATACAAGATGGGACGCAAAGAGAGGAGAAATATGGGAACAAGGGTACCATAGGTACCGGAAAATTACAGTACCCCCCCCTTAAGGCCGGCTCCGGAAGGCCTCTAGAACTGTTTTTTCCGGATATTTCGATTGGAAATTGCGAATCAGTCTAGGGGCATGGATATCGGAGGTATCCAGCCAGGTGTCATCTTGGGGCCCATAATTCTTCCATCGTACAAGATACTGGAGTCTTCTTCTATTGAAACGGGAATCCAAAATTTCTTTTATCTCAAATTCTTCTCCACCCTCCACTTGTACAGGAGGTGGAGGTGAGATAGTAGGCCTTATTCCTTGGTTAGGAACATGGGGCTTCAGTAGAGACACATGGAAGACAGGATGTATCTTGAGGTCTACTGGCAATGTGAGTTGTACTGCAGCTTTTCCAATAAGCTTCTCTATTGGAAAAGGTCCCAGAAATAGAGGTCCAAGTTTTTTACTAGGGATCTTTAGTCTCAGATTTTTTGTAGAAAGCCAAACAAGATCCCCAATGGCATATTGGGGAGAGGGTTTCCTACGGAGGTCGTAGAATTTTTTTTGTTGGCTATGAGCATGAGATATGGTATTGTTGAGTAATCCCAGAGAATCCTTTATCTGGGCAAGATAATCAGATGCTACTGGATTACTTGATGGTAAGATACGTGGAGGAAGGAGTGTGGGATGAAACCCATAATTCAGGTAAAAAGGACTTTGCTTAGTAGTGCTATGAGTAGCGTTGTTATAGGCGAATTCCGCCAGTGGGAGGAGATCTGCCCAATCGTCCTGTAGATACGAAGTATAGCAACGCAGGTACTGTTCAATGCACTGGTTAACTCTCTCTGTCTGTCCGTTGGTCTGAGGGTGGTAGGGAGAAGTAAGGTTACGCTCTATTTGCAGTATCTGACATAGAGCTAGCCAAAACTTTGAGATGAATTGTGAACCACGGTCAGACAGCAGTGTTTTTGGAATACCATGTAACTTAAAGACATGTTTCACAAGTAATTCCGCTGTTTGTTTGGATGAAGGTAGTTTTCGGATAGGGGTGAAATGTGCCATCTTGGTCAGATGGTCCACTGATACCAAGATGGTGTTGAATCCTTTGGAAGGTGGTAGTTCCACTATGAAATCTAAGGATACCACTTCCCACGGAACCTGGGGTATCGGTAAACTACAAAGTAATCCTGATGGTTTTGTGTTGTCAATTTTAGACCTTGCACAGATATCACAAGATGAAATGAACTTTTTTACGGTTGTCTTCATGTCTGGCCACCAAAATTGCCTAGTGAGTAGATTGAGAGTTTTAGTCATACCCATATGTCCTGCCATAGGTACATCATGCGACAATTCTAAGATCTTGGTTCGCATAGTAGGGGGTATGTATAATTTATCGTTGTAGTAGAGGAAGCCTTCTGCGTCAGTAGTTAGTTGTGGTGGAGGTGAATCCAACCCTATGCTGTGCAAAATCTCCTCCTTCAGTGAGCGAACGACTCCGATAATACGTTCAAGTGGTATTATAGGAACTGAGGGAACCTCAGTGCAATCTTTCTCGGCTAGTCGTGAGAGTGCATCCGCTTTTTTATTTTTGTCTGCGGGCGTGTAAGTTACTAAAAAATTAAATCTCAGAAAGAATAACGACCACCGTACCTGCCGGTGGGAAAGAGTTCTATTAGTCTGAAGGTATTGGAGGTTTTTGTGATCAGTATATATCAGAATTGGCAATTGAGTGCCCTCAAGTAGATGTCTCCTATTCTCTAATGCCAGTTTTATGGCTAATAACTCCTTCTCACCTACTGGGTAGTTCACCTCGGGGCTACTTAATGACTTTGAAAAGAAAGCAACTGGGTGAAGAGGTGAGGTGTTTGTTGGTCGTTGTGAGAGAACTGCTCCTACTGCCATATTAGACGCATCTACCTCCAAGATGTATTGAAGGGATGGGTCTGGATGGCATAGTATGGGGGCAGTAGTAAAGCTTGATTTCAGCAAAGAGAATGCTCCATTTGCTTCTTTTGACCAATTAAATGGTCTCTTCGTGCTTGTAAGTTGTGTGAGAGGTTTCACAATCGCAGAGAAGTTTTTAATGAATTTCCTATAGTAATTAGAGAATCCTAGGAACCTTTGTAATGCTTTGCGAGTGGTAGGCACAGGCCAATCCAGAATGCAGGATATTTTGCTCATGTCCATTTTGATTCCACTTTTAGATATAATATATCCTAGGAATAGTACCTCCTCTTTATGAAACAGACATTTCTTTGATTTAACATATAAGTTATGTGCAAGTAGTCTTGACAACACAAGTCTCACATGTTTTATGTGCTCAGGTAAGGAATGAGAATAGATAAGTATATCGTCCAAATATACTACCACACAAACATCAAGCAAGTCTCGGAATATCTTGTTTATAAAACGTTGGAAGGCTGCGGGGGCATTACATAGCCCAAATGGCATTACAAGGTACTCAAACAGTCCGTATCTGGTTCTGAATGCCGTCTTCCATTCATCCCCTTTACGGATTTGAATTAAATTGTATGCCCCTTTTAGGTCCAATGTTGAAAAGAAAGAAGCCCCACGCACCTGTTCGATAAGTTCAGGAATAAGAGGTAAAGGATAACGATCCTTTATTGTGATGGCATTTAATTGTCTGAAATCAATGATAGGCCTAAGGCTAGAGTCCTTATTGCGGACAAAGAAGAGCCCAGCAGCAGTGGAGGAAGTAGAAGGTCGGATGAATCCTTTTGCCAAGTTTTCATCCAGATACTCCTTAAGGTGAGAGAGTTCATCCTGTGAGAGAGGATATACATGTCCGTAAGGCAACTTGCTATTAGGGAGCAGATCGATACAACAATCATAGTCCCTATGAGGAGGTAGCATTTGAGCGTTTTTCTCAAGGAAAACCTCCGATAAATCTTGATAACACTTAGGAATAATGTCATCTGGCAGTACAGACAGGATCCTATCATGTGTGGGGAGGTTACACGTCGTCTCGCAATAGTGAGAAGAGAAGGCCAACGTTCTTGTTTTCCAATCGATGATTGGTTGATGTATGTGTAACCAGGGAAGTCCCAAAATGATTGGAAAATGTGGCGAAGTTAATACATCAAAGGTGGTGGTCTCCACATGAGACTCGTCAGCAGTTACAAAAAGTGCCTGTGTCTGACTGGTGATAGGACCAGAGGATAAAGGGGTACCGTTAATAAAACTAACGGAGACAGGTTTGGGTTTTGAAATAATAGGTATTTTATTAAGGGAGACAAAACAAATGTCAATGTAGTTTCCACAAGATCCTGTGTCAATCATAGCCTTGGTGGTGATCCTAGTTTGGTCCCACTGCAATGTTAATTGAACAAAAAGATAAGGATTAGGAAAGGAAGTTGTGAGTCCCCCTAGCAAGACATTTGAACACTCACCCTCTTTTCTGCGGACAAGAGGACAGTCGTTTACCAGATGATTCGGGGATGCGCAGTACATGCAAAGATGTTCGGTTTTCCTCCTGGCACGTTCAGAAAGGGTCAGAGGTGGACGTATCATTCCTACTTCCATAGGAGTAGGGTGAGCAGGCAACATCCGAGAAGGACTGGAAAATGGTGAGCCCATCTTCTCAGCCTTTCTTTCTCGTAGTCGTCTGTCAATATTGATACTGGTCTGGATCAGTCCCTCTAGAGTGCCAGGTAAATCCGCTCGGGCGAGCTCGTCTTTAACGGCCTCAGATAGGCCGAGTCTAAACTGCGTTCGCAAAGATGTGTCGTTCCACCCTGAATCAGGGGACCATCTTTTAAAATTCGCCACAAAATCTTCAACAGGTCTCCTTCCTTGTTTTAGGGCCCGTAACTGGGTGTCAGCGGTACTCTGCTTGTTGGGGTCTTCATATAAAGTAGCAAGTTGTGCTAGAAATAAGGGATAAGAATTAAGGAGTGGATCGTCCTTTTCAAAGAGAGCATCTGCCCAGGCCCGGGGTTCACCCGTTAAATAGGAGATGATGGTACAAACCTTAATTTGGTCAGTGGTGTAGGTTAGAGGTTTTAACAAAAAAAACAATTGACATGCGTTTTTAAATTCACGGAATTTGCTCCGATCACCAGAAAACACTATAGGAGGGTTTATCTTAGGCTCACGGGGCTGAGCAGCAGGAGGCTGTGTGAGACGGCCAAGCTGCTGTCTCAAGGTTTGATTGTCATTTTTTACCTCTGTAAGCGCATGGATCAATGCATCTACTTGCTGTTTTAATTGTAGTACATGAGTGGATAATTCTGCTGAATCCATATTTTTTTTAATGGCTCGTTCAATCTGTAACGTTCATGCGTTTTTGTTTGTGGATGGATTTACAGCTGTAGAATTATTACACTCAGTAGCCTTGTAGAGAATCTGTTGAACAACATATCCAACTCTCAGGACTTCATCACCGTGTACAGCCTGTTATATACTATATATATATTAATAGATGTTTAATGGAGGGATAGAGTATATGAGGATATATAGATGAGAGACAGGCTATTGTATGGTGAGCACTAGAAGTAGTATAGGAGAGTTGCAGGTGATGGTAAGCAGATAGGTTCTGATGTCAAGTATAGTGCAGATGGTAAGAGGACACAGATGGAGTATACTTTAGACAGAGTAACCTAGTGCAAGGATAGTTCAAGGTAGTCCCAAGAGCTAACAGTCTTATGCAGATGATAGTGAATAGATAGATACAGATAGTCTTGGTAATTGCAGTAGATGACAGTAGGAGATTGGTTAGTAAGAATCCCCTGCGGGGTACTTATCACTTAGATAGGTTAGGAATAACAGTGTCCATTGGAGAGGGGTGATCCCGTAGCGAGATATGGATCACCAGCGAGGTTTCCGGCTTTAGTTCAGCAAGGAAGGTATGTCAGCAGCTCCGACTTCTCAGGCGTAGGTGCGATGAACATGTGGGTTTGAACGAGCGATGAGTGAGAGCAAACCGGCGATTGAAATAGCCGCTCATAGCGGCGCTCGGCAGTGATGTCATCCGGTCTTAAAGGTGTATGCGTCCTTTGTTATACAAGATGGGACGCAAAGAGAGGAGAAATATGGGAACAAGGGTACCATAGGTACCGGAACATTACACTAGGTAGGTAAAGCCTAGTGTCTCCATCTGCTTATCAGGGGAGCCTGATTAATAGTTATGCCTGTTGCATGTGCCCAGGGTGTGATTCATCTGGGCTAAGGGAGTATCCCCACTGTATCCAATAGGGGAGCCTGTTGGACAGTGGAGGAAACCCAGCCAGTGACACACAGGCTTTTGTAACTGTCCCAGTGGGTTGGCACAAAAAGTGGTGCATCCTGGGATATGTTATAAAAGCCAAGGGCACATGTGACAGGGTGTCTTTGGGCGGGAAGCCAGGTCCCAGAAGGAGGGTGACATTTGTCTCTCCTTCCGTTGCTGTGGATGGTGTTCACAGGCAGTCAGCCTTGTGAGCCAGAAGTGTGGAGCTGAGCCAGGAGGTCCAGGAAAGCTGACTGGTGGAGTTGGAGGCAGAGCAACCTTGGGAAAAACAGTGTCCGTGAGTATCGGGAAGCTTGTCAGGGGTCTGCCCAAGAAGGGGACCACTTCAGTGGAGAGTCAGTGGACAGATGTCAGCAGCTGAGTTAGAACCCTGAAGAGTAATTCAAGCAGGAACACATTATCTATCTTCACTTCAGTGGCAAGGTGAAGCAGCAGCTTTGTCGCACACTAAAGCTAGTTGTCCTCAAGATTGTGCATAGTACATAGTTGGAGTATCCCACTCATCCCTTCTCCTATCCCAGTTCCAAATAGAAACACAAAAACCAACATCCCCTCGATTGATTATTGACTGAGCCAAGGACTTTCAATGCAAATGATCTGCTATCAGTTGCTAAGGGTAACCCAGGGGAATCCAGAAAGTGTAATTCTCAGCAGTCCTCTCGGGGGCAGTACTACACATACATCTAGTGCTGGAGGTACCAGAACTGCGTTCCCCTGTGTTCCCGCTGAAATAAAGCCCTGCATCCGTAATTTGAGTGTAACGTGCAACATGCTCCAGACCTTCCACCCGCACTCCGCATCCTGACAGGTGCAATTCTTTGCAGTCTCCTGAATGAAAAAATTATAAATGCACAATTTTTTTTTTACAGAAAATATGTGCATTTACTATTTTTTACCAAAAGGTGAACTTAGGGCGGCCAGATTTGAACCATGTATTGGCAGGTTGATCTGTCGTACTTGGGTACAGCCAGCCTGCCAGATTCACTTCCGATTATTCTATAGCAACCGCTAGCGATAATCTCTGTCCTTTGGCGGTCTGGGACAGCTTTCCCTGCCCCCCCTTGCCCCACCTGCTGGAAAAAGACAATTGCTCAGCAGGAGGGATTCCCCTGTCAGCACTGTCTGTATTGATGAGAGAATCATGCAAATGTATTTCCTGCAACCAAAGTCTATAGCCGGCCCTAACATTTGATATTTAATAAAGATGCCATGTGATTTTAGAGATTTTTGCATGTAATTTGTGTTTACAGTGCCTTAAAAGTCCTAGACACCTATTTTGTTTTGTATTGTTCTAGAAGGGCTGAGTGTGCAGATTGGTGCTGGATTTTGTTGGAGGGGAAGGAGTGAGGATTTTTTTTTTTAAAGGATAAAGTGGGGGAAGTTTTCCTTGTGGGGGGCAATTTTTCACTCTCCTAACCCCTGCACTGGCTCTTGCATTCTCTGCATTAACTACTCCTGACATCTACATTCTGTGTGCTTTCTGCTCCAAAACCCATCACTGACTACAGCCCTCTCTGCGTTACATATTCCTGATCCTTGAGCACATTGCATTAGAAACCCTGGACTCCTTTAATCTGTGTTTATTATCCTAAACTTGACACTGACTGCCGCACTTTGTGTGTTACGTAATCCTGATCCTGGCACTTTGTGCATTGCACACCCCTGACCCCTGCACTCTGCCCTACAGACTCCTGCACTCTGTACACTATATTGTACATTACATACTTCACACTAAAATATTCATTGTCTCAACAGTTACTGGTTACTAGGCAGTCCCAAATATGTTTTTTTTTTTCTGGTTTAATAATTTTTATTGCAGATATAGCATTGAAACATACAATAATGTCAGAGGCCAGTCCCAAATATGTTAATGAAGTTAATCTTTAAGGCAGTCTCAGATAAAGAGTCAGCTCTCTGGCAGTTTTCAGTGTGTGCAAAACCATATGGAATGGAAGCTTTTTTTTTTTTTTATGATTGTGCTGAGGTTTATATGCATTTGTGAGACTCTTGCTTGTGGCATAGTAACCACAGCATATTTTTTTTAGGTACGAGGAAGCTCCTCCCACCACTTACAGTTTGGCCACACCCACTTTTTGACATAGCCTACACAGCATGCTGTGGGTCACTACCTCCCTAAAATGTCCGCTCAAGTAGGGAGGTATGCAGGTCCCATAGGCGTGTGCATGTGGCTTACTGGGTGTGCCTGGGCGCACCCTAATCTGGGGTCGGCAACCCATTAGACCCTAAACAGGTGGCATTTAGTGAAACAAATGGGCTGTATTTTCCACCTACAGCAGCTGAAAGTCTATTTTTCTCTTCTCCCTCCCGCCAGCATTCAGCTGGCACACAAGGAAAATACAGTCCATTGGTTCCACTAAATGCCAACCCCCACTGCCCCTCCTCTTCAGATTCCCCTTCCTTCTGCTGCCCAGCCCCCTGTGTGCTCCCTTGCCCCCCTTTACCTCCAGCTGCTGCAAGGATGCTCAGGATGGAGAGCGGGGGAAGAGGCTGGTAAATACACTATATTGTTAAAAGTTTTGGGACGCTTTCCTTTACACGCACATGAACTTTAATAGCATCCCAGTCTTAGCCAGTAGGGTTCAATATTGAGTTGGCCCACCCTTTGCAGCTATAACAGCTTCAACTCTTCTGGCAAGGCTATCCACAAGGTTTAGGAGTGTGTCTATGGGAATGTTTGACCATTCTTCCAGAAGTTAACTTGTGAGGTCAGGCGCTGATGTGGACAAGAAGACATGGTTCATAGTCTCTGCTCTAATTCATCCCAAAGGTGTTCTATTGGATTGAGGTCAGGACTTTGTGCAGGCCAGTAAAGTTCCTCCACCCCAAACTCGCTCATCTATGTCCTTATGGAAGAATTAGAGCTGAGACTGCGAGCCAGGCCTTTTTGTCCAACATCAGTGCCTGACCTCACAAATGCGTTTCTGGAAGAATGGTCAAATATTCCCATATAGCAAATACTACATTTGACTCCATGGAACATGGGAAAATAGTAATGAGACCTCATATGTGGATGAGGGAGATATAAAAGCCCTCAGCAAAGCCCTACAAAAAAGGGCAGATTTTGAGGCCTTGCAACTAGAATAGGATTGACATACTGTACATAAAGGACCTTACAGAGTTTCATCAAAAGTTGCCCCATGTGAACACTAGGATCAGCAAAGCAAAACCTAAGCAGGTAGACCTGGAACTTGAGTGTTACAGATAGAGCGGAAGGGAGATTCATACTAACAACTGTTTTCATCTTTTCAACTTCAGTTGGATAGCTATAAGAACAGAAGTAATGGTTTGACATATTCATATATGGGGGATTCCTGGAGCTACCAAAGTAGCTAGACTGAAAGACACAGAACCAAAAAAAATTCAACTAACGCTGTCCTCTAACCCATCATGCAATGCATTTTTTGTAAACAAAAAAATAGGAAATCTTTTTTTTTTTTTTTTTTATTCTTTTTATTGAAAATTTTCAGTGCAAAAAACAAAACACAGCCTAGGGGCATACCCCGGCTCTACAAAACACAGACAACTACTTACTACATGAAAACAGAGAGGCAAACCCTACCCCAACTAACAACATGGGCAGGGCCGCCTCGAGATGCACCTAGTGAGATCCCCTTGAAAGGATAAAACATGAAACATTACCCCTTGTAGGAACCCTCCCCCTTAAACCCGCAGGAATCAGCTAGCAAGTCAGCTCAGCCCACCCAATGAGAACAGATAGAGAGCACAAACACACTCAAAATACCAGTACATATATAGGTAGAAAAAGACATTTAATCTTGATCATCCGTAGTTAAGGTTGAGTCAACCCATTTCTGCCACACTTTGTCAAATTTGCAGGGACACCCCCTGGATATATAAACATCTTTATAGAGGGGGACCACTGTATTAATCAGCCCCTTCCAAAACCCCAGGGTGGGGTGGAGCGGAGATCTCCATTTCAGGACAACAGCTTTACGGGGGTAAAACAACAAAATTCCCACCAAAGACCGTGTCGCTTTAGGAGCAGGCAAGACATCTACCAGACCCAGGAGGCAAACATTGACCATCATTAAGAGGAACTGCCTCATGGGTGAGAGCAGATACAAAGCCTGTTACCTCTCGCCAGAAACCCCAGACTGCAGAACAAAATGTGGGAGAATCCCGAAGAGCTACAGGGGCACACCTCCAACAAGAGGCCGAGACAGTAGCAAAAAGAGGAAATCTTAAGAGCCTGTCAAGAATGCAAATTGACTTTGATGGGACAGATTGTTCTAGCCCCAGATATTTTCCAATGTGCCCTTTAAATTAGAATTCTAAACCTTTTCTTATGAATATTAAATACATGGGAACCACTTAAGCTTCAACTTTTGTACCTATTTAGCTTTTCTGATCTGTTCCCATTTTATGGCATTAAACATGTCCCAATTGTTGATTAGCTTTAATTTTTCCCAGATATTGGTCTTTTGTAGAGGGTTGACTGATGCTGCAGACCTGTGATGATTGGAAAAAGCAGAAAAAACGCCCTATTAGTGACTCCTTTAGCAAAGGGAACAATAATACTGTGATCATCTTTCACACTAAAAAGTATACTATGTGGAATGCTGTGTTAGGTGAGGTGTAAGTGGAAGAAACACACATTTTCTTCTGTGTAATTTAGTTGAACACATTTTGTTGTACAGCACTACCAAGATTGCAACTCCTCCTGGGAAGTACCTCCACATTAGGGTACTATAACCCTTTGACAAAGAGCAGAGCAATAATGAATAAGTAATGGAAGGAGACATATCCAGTTAAATATCAGTCATTAGTTATTTTACCTCCTAGCAGATACATGTAGACCCTAGCTGGGGAGATAAATAGATTGTCTTTTAACGCCAGATAGCAACCTATTGATAGTATGAGATATCTGTGTTAAGGGCCATACACACAGGCCGAATATCGAAATGCTTCAGCCAGTTCAATAGAAACTGGCTGACATTCGGCAAGTGTGTATGGCGGCTGGCTTCTGTCGAAGGGACATGACCAAAAAAAGTCTGCCGATTGGCACTCGATCAATGCTCTCAGGCAATGGTGGGGGGGCCGTCTCCCTGTCAGAACACAATAGCTCAACAGGGGAGATCGCTGTACTAACATTGGTTTGTTAGCACAGTGGCTCCTCCTGAGCTCTTCAGTTTTTTTTTTTTTTTTTCGCTCAGCCCGCTGGGTTGAATGAAAAAAAAAATGCTGGTGTGTACCGGGCTTTAGAGGTATTCTGATCCAACAAGGTGCTAGAATTAAAAACAAGTGTAGCTCAGATAAATGACCTGCAAACAAAAACATCAGACATAAAAAGACAGGTATTAAAGCAGAGTTCCTGTAGCTGCTGCCTTTTAATATTAGGATACTTACCTGTCCTGGAGTCCACCGATGTCAGCACCACAGCCGATGTTTCCATCGGCTGTCGGGTGCTGCCGCCATCGCTGGTAAGGGAACCCGACAGTGAAGCCTTGCGGCTTCATGGCTGGGTCCCTACTGCGCATGCGCGAAGCGCGCTGGGCTCGGTAATTGGCCACGAAGCAGAGGGAGGAGTAGGAGGCCGATCCTCTTATGAACCTTGCTGCGGCGAGGACCAACGGAAGTGGGGACAGGGTACCTGTCAAAAACAGGTACCCCCTCCCCTCTGAAAGGTGCCAATTGTGGCACCAGAGGAGGGGGGGGGGGGAGACAAATAAGCGGAAGTTTCACTTTTGAGTGGAACTCCGCTTTAAGTAATATTCTAGTAATGTGGGACAGCCTAGGTCACAAATTGGAGGAAGGAGTAAAGGGTGCATTGGAAGCACTTGTAGACAACTGGTTGCTCGGTGCCTGGGAGAAGTAAAAAAAAAAAAAAAACACTCTACTACCTTTTTTTGCGATGATCCACACCCACCAGCTCCACAGAGCTACTCTTTTTGCCATACTGAAATCAACTAGAAGGAAGTGGTGAAGGATGAGGTGGAAGAGGATGGGAAGGAGGAGCAGAGAGAAAAGAAAGGTAGAGGTGGAGGAGAGTGTGAAGGAAGAGGTCACATTAGCAATAATGCTCAGCTCGGCACCTCCTACCACCATGTGGCAGTACCTCTAGCTTTCCTTTCATATTTATTTGCGGAAGGGTGGGCAGTCTAAGGGAGTACGTTTTTGCCATGCTGGTATGCTTCCAGCACCCTGACTATAATGAAATATTTAAAATATTTAAAAAGTTCAACTGGCTGCTGAATATCTTGGAGTAAAAATATCACACTTTGGAAAGCAGAGGCATCGTAAACATACCTACAGCAATACTAAAAATAGAAAGGAAAGATATAAATAGATATGAAAAAAAAAGTAAAAATAGCATATGTAAAACAAAAAGGGAAGGGAATGGGAATCACTCTGAGCAACCCAGGCCAGTAAATGTCCACTAGATTATATGGGTATGCTGTTCTGATGCTAGTCAATGTCTCATAAACACATACATTAGGTCTATATTTTGAACATTTTGGGAGTAATTATGGATATAGGGATGGGAGGAAGTTTGTAAATGCTTTTGTGATCTCTTTTTTGATGTTTTGTTTAACTCATGGTGTGTCTCTGCGAAGAAAGTAGATCACTAACGTATGGTATTAAACTGTTTGGCCACAGTTTCATAGAAATAGTTTGTGAAAAGTGATTGCTTTAGCTTTATTCATTTTTAAATCATAAAGAGCTCCTATCTATGTAGATCTGTTGTAGCTGCTACTTCCACCAGTCAATTTAGGCATATTATCACTTGATAAAATCAAGATGTGCAGCCAAATAGCTAAAAAGCTATTTTCCATTTTAAAATAAAGTGATATTAAAGTCAAGTTTAAAAAAAAAAAATAATAACAAACATGTTATGTTATACTTACCTGCTCTGTGCAGTGGTTTGGCACAGAGAAGTCGCAATCTTCCTCTTCTCAGATCCCCCGCTGGCGCTCCTGGCTCCTCCCTCCTGCCAAGTGCCTCCAGAGCAAACAGCTTGCAGTGGGGGAACCCTAGCAGGCTCGCTCCCAAGCCGCTGCTCTGCATGACCATTAATACATGAAGCTATAGCTCTGTTCTGCCCCATCTCTCTTCTCATTGGCTCACTGGCTGTGATTGAAAGCAGTGGGAGCCAATGGTTTGCATGAAGGTAAAAAACCTTGAGCCTTTACAACCACTTTATTAATATTGGGATGCTGATGCTGTAATAAATGCAAACTAAATGTAAAATGTATTACATAATTTTCATGAAAATGATACTGTTCTGTAAAGTCTCATACAACTGAAAGTTATCTCCCTAGTATGTAAATTAAAAAGCTGATGTTTTATGTCACCCTTGAAGTAACATTAAAAAGGATTCACCACCTGCTATAGGGTATCTACATTTTTTATTTATTTTTGCCTTGTGAAAAGATCTCCATGGCAGTGTCCAGTTCCTCATGCCCTTTTTTTGACAATATCTTGTCTGTTCACCTTGAAATGGCTAATAGGCACATTGTTGTCCCCACAGACATTGACTTTTGCAGATTTCAAGCAGGATTCCACTAACACCCACTTACTGACCCCAGGCAGATTTGCTCATTCCCGCTGGAATTGTTTTATATATACTTGCTGGAAGTACAAAGCCCTTTCAAATCTCATAAATGTTTTTATAGATTAGGATTGAAAAAAAGCAGCTGTGCATCTTTGGTTATTCTTAGGCTCCAGCCTTCTTTACCTCATACCAAGTTCAGGTCTGCATATTAATATTGCTTATGGGAGCACTTAATTACTAAACATGGATATAACTGTGACCCTTAATTCATTCCTTACAAATTTACTATATATACAGTATATATATATATATATATATATATATATATATATATATATATATATATATATACACATACATACACACACACACACACACACACACACTGTTTTGTATTTGTTACTTATAAACTCTGAAATAATTTTATAATTTTATTTTTTAGGTTGCATTCTGCTCATGAAAGAAACTGGTGCAGTGGGTGAGTGTGAAATTAAAAAATGTTCTATATCTTATTACACCCAAAGCCGTATAACATCATAGGGCAGTGGTGTCCAAACTTTTTTCAAAGAGGGCCAGATTTGATGAAGTGAACATGCGTGAGGGCCGACCATGTTGCCTGACATTTGAACCATTAAAATGAAATACACACACACACACACACAAATACATACATACACACACACACACACAAATACATACATACATACACACACACACACACACACACACACACACACACACACACACACACACACACACACACACACACACACACAAATACATACATACATACATACATACACACACACACACACACACACATATGTATATATATATACAGGGCTCAAAATTTCAAGTCATGAGCTACTAGGCAGGCCTTAAGAGTTACTCGCCACTTGTTGCCCCACCCAAACCCTACCCTGCTCCGCACCCTAAACACGCCCTCACCAGAGTGACCACAGCGTGCCCCCTTTCAATGCAGAGTGCCCACAGCGTGCCCCCTTTCAATGCAGAGTGCCCACAGCGTGCCCCCTTTCAATGCAGAGTGCCCACAGCGTGCCCCCTTTCAATGCAGAGTGCCCACAGCGTGCCCCCTTTCAATGCAGAGTGCCCACAGCGTGCCCCCTTTCAATGCAGAGTGCCCACAGCGTGCCCCCTTAAATGCAGTGTGACCACAGCGTGCCCCCTTAAATGCAGTGTGACCACAGCGTGCCCCCTTAAATGCAGAGTGACCACAGCGTGCCCCTCAATCGGCTCACCACGCTGACAGAAATGGCTGATGTGTGACATCCTGGGCTTCCGCTCCTTCCAACCCATACGTGTTACGCCCTACTATTGGGCTTCTCCAGTAGGTTCTACTGAATTTTGTGGATACGTTTAACAAAGTTAAAGTGGCAATCTCAGCCTGGGTTATCAGGCATATGATTTACGTAAGCTGTTATTTATAGGAGTTGGTGATTTCTCTGAACGATCCGCCTGTGTGAAAGGGCCCTTAGTGTGTACTAGACTTTAGTCTCTGTGGACTCTTTTGTGATCTTGTCCTGGAACAAAGTTTTTTGAAAGCTGATGTAATTGAAGTGTGGCTAGCTTGTCTGTTTATTCCAGGTAGGGAGCATTAATGAGCTCCATCAGCTGTCACCTGAAGCCACAGATATGGGTGGATTGCGAGCTCTTAGAAGGAGGAGGAGCCCACAAATCCTTCACATTGCTGGAAAATGGGCAGAAAAATAAGGTTTTCTTAGCAATGTTTCAGCATTTGGAGTAAAGGAGAGCTCTCCTGTTGCACCTGATGGGACCATTTTGAAACCCTTGTATGAATGTTCAGATATTGACACTGCTATAAACAGACAGAGCCAAATAAAAAATATTATTTTGAAAGATATACTATAAATTTAGACAAAACACACAAGAAGTGAGGGAAACAACTGACAGTAATGTGACCAAAAGGTCACATATGTGATACAAAACGTATAGCAAAGTCTTGTGATTATGGCACGCTAACAGAGAAAATTGTCAGAGATAAATTTATGGAGAACTATATCTCCTGGCTACTTTATTTGTGAATCAACAGTAGGCTGCTTATTAAATCTAAACTCCAATAAAACAGCTAAATATACAGTTAAATACAAATATGTGAATTTTTAGGCAGTTAGTTAGTCTGCCACCAGAGGTGTCTGTCCCAAAATAGTGTGGTAATAGGGAATCATGACATGTGGGTGTGAGCTCCCCTTTTAGAGATAGGCTTTCAGTACTGTAGTGATGTAATGAGTGGAGCTAGTGCCCATATAAAAATTGCCAGGATGTGAGGAGCCGACGAGATGGCATGGGAGCCAAACAAGGATGTAGCCATGTGGATGTAGCTTGTTACTGCTAAGGTCCCTTCATGGGGCTAAAACCTGGGTGAGGTAGTTTAACCACTTGCCGACTGCGCACAGTATATTTACTGCGGCAGTCGGCCCCGGCCAGGCAGAGTGACGTAGGTCTACGTCGCTCGCCTGTCACTCCTTCTAGAGCCAATAGCGGGCGAGCGCGCGCCCGCCGAGGCTCGTTCACGGAGGAGTGCGGGAGTGTGACTGGCGGACCCGATGTCCGCCGGTCACACTACGATCGCCGGTACAGCGGGAGAAAGACAGAGCGGCTTATGTAAACAAGCCGCCTGTCAGTTCTCCCTGTGTAAAAATGAAGATCAGATGGTTCTACTATGTAGAACCGTTGATCTTTTTTTTTTATACCAATAGGAATGTCCCACTACAGTTAGAAGCACGCCCCTAGGACACACTTAACCCCTCCCTGTCCAATAAAGTTAACCCCTTCCCTGCCAGTGTCATTTTTGCAGTAACAGTGCATATATATAGCACTGATTACTGCAGTAATGTCACTGGTACCCCCAAAAGTGTCAAAAATGTCAGTCAAGGGTCCGATCTGTCTGCCGCAATGTCGCAGTCCCGCAAAAAAAATCGCAGATCGCCGCCATTACTCGTTAAAAAAAAAAAACACCAAAAATGACAAAAATCTTTCCCTTTGTTAGTAAACGCGATAACTTTTGCGCAAACCAATCAAAATACGCTTTTTGCGATTTTTTTTTACCAAACATAGGTAGCGTAAAACAAATTGGCTGAAAATGTTAAAAAATTTTGATTTTTACATTTTTTTTGGGGGGAATTTCATATAAAAAAAAGTGAAAAATATTGTTATTTTTGCAAAAATTACGCTCTTTTTTTGTTTATAGCGCGTGATCAAAAAATCGCAGAGGAGATCAAATACCACCAAAAGAAAGCTCTGTTTATGGGAAAAAAGGACGTGAAATTCGTTTAGGTACAGCGTTGCACGACCGCGCAATTGTCCGTTAAAGTCACGCAGTAAAAAATCGCAAAAAAAACCCTGGTCTTTTAGCAGGAAAATCCTCCGGTGGTAAAGTGGTTAACACCCAGGAAGAGCCAGCTGTAGTCACCCTGATTCTTGTTACGGTCTCAATTTGACTGTTAGCAGGATGCAAAAGGCCTTTTAGGCCAGGCTAAGTGTTCTGTGAGTACTAGCACACCTGAGAGTGAAAGAATAACATTAGGGAGTATGCCCGGCTAGGTAAAGCTATGGAGTGGGACATAGAGAGAGAGAGACACAGTTATATTAAAGAAAAGCACTTTGTTAATCCCGGTTTGAATGAAGCAAAATGCTGTGGTTCTAGTATACAGAAAGGCCCGTCCCAACACTGTGGTGCTCCCAAGAAAAGTAAGGGGAAGATGGCTTATTAATTATGAGCTGGCGTTATGCACCTTAGTGACTGATACAGAAAGATTGCTTTTGTATATGGCAATGTGTGCCAAAGAGTTCTGTTAGTATGTCAAAGTGATGTTATATGCCATCTTTGATGAGTATCAATATAAGTGCAGAATATATACTTCATGTGTAGATGTTTCTGTGATAATAAATATAAAGGCTCATGGCTGGGGTTGTTGTGGGTAGGCCTCTGGCTAGGAGTTGGACACAATATGGTGAAGGCTTCTAACTATCAGCAGTGAATCACTGTCCTATTCCCGAAGAAACAGGGCAGGGCTCTAGCAATCGTGGTCCCCCTTACGAACTCGCAATGTGGCAAAGGATTGTTAATTCAGGAAGCTCTGCCTGACAGCTCAGCCAGAATGCTGACATAACTCTTTCTTCTAATTAAGAAATATAGTTTTGTTAACTTATTGCCTGCAGCCTGGACAATAAGGGAGTAACAACTCACTAAGTCCTCAACCACTGCTCTGTAGGGTTGCCACCTCATCCCTTTAAACCAGGGCACACATTAATTACACAGGTTCTGTGGCTGATAAAAGTGGTAAATAAACTCAGTGCCCTACGTGCATTATATTAGCCTCAGATCCTGTGTAATTAATATGTGTCCTGATTTAAAGGGATGAGGTGGCAACCCCACTGCTCTCCTCTGTCAGCTTGTTCTCTGCACATGTGCATGCAGTAGAAGACGATTTACTGCTTGTACTGCCCTTCCCTGTCCCAATCTGCCATGTGTTCTGCAGATCAACAGATGACAGAAAGCTAAAATTAGCATAGATTCAGGTAGTCATGCTGCTAAATACATTTCATTATTTTTTAAAGGAATGCACAATTCTAATAAACTACCTAGAGTTCAGCTATAAAAAACACAAAAAAGAAGGGATACACCATATCACAAAATCCAGATGCCTGTAAGAATGTGTTGACTTGGTACAGTTACATGTGTACCACCCTTCGTGGCCAGGAGTGAAGAAAACATACCAATTCATAATGAGGGCTAGCATTACCCTAGGGTGGATCCATGGCCATTAAAGATAGACACAACAAAGATGGGTGCCAGTCACTTTAGTCCTTTTTCTTGGTTTTATATTGCTCTGGCTCACAGGGAGAGAGAGTTAGTATAGGTCTACATATGCAACAGGGCTTCAAACTCTGCTAGACTTCTCCTCCTTTCTAAGCAGTGTCATAATCCACTAAGGTCAGACACCAAACCCCCTCCAGCAGGACTTTCATCCTCTGGCTCTGCCAACGTGGGCACTGTTACTTCAACCACTGCACACACCTCCCCAGGCCACAGCCTGGGGAAAAGAGACCTCACCAGGACACTCCTCAAACATTTATAGCCACCATGCACCACTGGCCATGAACCTCCTAGTGGTTGCCAGAGGGAACATAATGCTCAATAGCACAAAATCTCACCGGCCCCAACACTTTTGCCCTGGGTGCTGGAAAAGCCTACAAATTTGCCCTGGGTAACTTTTGCCCTGGGTGCTAGAAAAGCCTACAAATTTGCCTAGGCAAAGCTACTATCCAGGAAGGCTAAATTTACTATAAACATTTGACGCCAGGGTGGCTATGCCTGGATTTCAGTGTGCAGTCTTTTTCTAATGTAGTGTGTTCAACGGCTTCATTGCAACCTGCGGCCTTAGCTGGATATTGGCTTATTCGTTTTTGCCTGGAGGATCATTGAAGCTTTGAAGATTGATAGGGGACCACCCAAACCAGAGGGTGACATTGTCGCATCATCTACAGAGCCTTTTTTCAAGACACTATATTTATCCCTATATGCAGTAGAAATGCTGTAGATGTAGATAAATATTGTCTTATATTGATTTCTTATTTTTTTTTTCTAGACGAGTTGAAAAAGCCAGATTTAGAGGTGCTTACAAGTTATCCCTATGACGACATTGTGGTTGGTGGCAACGTTCGCTTCCATTGCAAAAATTGGACAAAGGCAGAAAAGTTCTACCTGACAAAAGATCAGAATGACAACACAAGAAGAAGTCAAAGCAATCCAGAATTTTCTATTGTAGATCTAAAAAGTAGTGACTCTGGCCTCTACTCCTGCAGATACAGTTGGAACAATATTTTCTCGGAGCCCAGCGAGCTTGAGGATATTTACGTTAATGGTAAGATGATTATCTAGAATCCACTACGATACAGTATGTAATGTACTGTATAAATGTTTAACACTGATAAATGTGTTTCTTATATAACATGTTTATTAACTTCCACATGATGTTTGTCTACACTCCACATTTCACGGGGATATAAAAAAATGTAGATTTTATTCCTAGGATAGTCCATTCGTACTACAACATTGAGGGAAAGTTTACCTGAATCTGGGAGGTATTATGTATTGTTTTCAGGGGTTCCTGGTTCTTCCCATTTTAACTGAAAGTAGTTAGCACTGCAGTGATCTAACCTGCTCTTTACCTTGACTCAGCTGAAAGAGAACAATCAAAGGTCAACTGTGCAGCGGTTTACCAACAGGCAAAAATTTGCATACCAAATTTTTTCGCTCTCATAAAGGCTTACTTAAAGTGGTTCTAAACCTAATTTAAGTTATTCTTACCTTCTCAGCATCCACAAACCTACACTTCTGGGGTTCCTCTTCCTTTTCCCTCATGCTGTCTCAATCTCGAGCTGGGCCGTGTGTGTCTATAGACACACACAGCATGGCCCACCCCTCCCCCCCATCCCTCCTCACAATATTTGATTGACCACAGCAGGAGCCGATGCTGTCTGTGTGCCTGTGAGACCATGAAGAGAGAATGGGAGCTGCTGCAGATAGAACAGCTCTGGATCGAATGAACTCAGGTAAGTGTGCAAGAGGAGCCCTGTGCTTGGCTAGTTTTGGTGCCCAAGCACAAGGATGTACCCCTGCTTCAGCCCTGCTAGAACACAACCCCAACTGCTGAGGCCGCCATGGGCCTCCTCACAACATTCCCAGCTACAGACCTTTATATTAAGAAGAAGAAGTGTCCACAAAATAGTTAACTTCACTACACTTTACAGATGTTGCCAGGGAATGGAAAGACAGTCATATCGCTAGGACATACATTCCCGAGTCACTTAGCACACACAGTTAATCACATAAAGTGGACAATCTGCTGTAATCACCAGTGAAAGTATGTGCAGCATCTTACAGCCATCTCCTTCTAGTCTCCCCTCTGCCAAGGGTCATCAGTACTCACAGAATGTGTTCTCTGTAGACCCCTCCTAGCTGGGTACACATTTCCTGGGGACCCTCCCAGGAACTAGCTTCATACAGGAATCTCCAACCTGGCCTAAAAACCCCTTTGCAATCGGCCCTAGCCCCCACCTCCTTATTGTAATATTATTGTGTAGCAGCCTTCTAGATAGGTGCTAGAGAGAAAGTATAGCATTGAGTCCTGTCTGCTTACCAGAAGGACTGCAGGTAAATCTATATTGTTCTCTGCCTACCAGAGAGCAGGATCTGTTAGTGAGGTGTGCTCATTGTGCTCAGGTGTAACTCGTCCTGTCTGCAGAGTGTTTCACACTGGTCCAAATAGGAAGGCATATTGGACAATGGGAGGAACCTGACAAATTAGTGCACAGGCATTTGATACAGCCCTGGTAAACTGGCAGAGGAAAAGTGCCTTGGTGCATACTGGGATACTGTATAAAAGCCAGAAGCACATGTGCTTGAGGTCTTTCGGCTTGTTAGCAGAGTCCCGGGGGGGGGGGGGGGGGTTACAAGAGAGGGAAGCACAGCGCGATGTCTGCACTTCTTTAACCACTTAAGCCCCGGAAGATTTTACCCCCATTCCGACCAGGGGGTATTTTGCGATTCGGCACTGCGTGACTTTAACGGACAATTGCGCTGTCGTGCGACGCTGTACCTTAACGAATTTGACGTACTTTTTTTTCCCACAAACAGAGCTTTCTTTTGGTGGTATTTGATCACCTGTGCGATTTTTTTGATCACGCGCTATAAATAAAAAAAGAGCGTCAATTTTGCAAAAATAGCAATATTTTTCACATTTTTTTATATGAAATTCCCCCCAAAAAAAATGTAAAAATCAAAATTGTTTAACATTTTCGGCCAATTTGTTTTATGCTACCTATGTTTGGTAAAAAAAAAAAAATCGCAAAAAGCGTATTTTGATTGGTTTGCGCAAAAGTTATCGCGTTTACTAACAAAGGGAAAGATTTTTGTTATTTTTGTTGTTTTTTTTTTTTAACGCGTAATGGCGGCGATCTGCGTTTTTTTTTGCGGTACTGCGACATTGGGGCGGACAGATCGGACCCTTGACTGACATTTTTGACACTTTTGGGGTTACCAGTGACATTTCTACAGTAATCAGTGCTATACATATGCACTGTTACTGTAAAAATACACTGGTAGTGAAGGGGTTAACTTTATTTGGGAGGGAGGGGCTGTGTGTGTCCCTAGGGGCATGCTTTCTACTGTGATTGGCTGTGGCTTGAGCTGTAAGGACACTGATCAACGGATCTACATAGTAGATCCGTGTGATTAGTGTTTTTACACCGAGGAGAATGACAGGTGGCTTGTTTACACAAGCCGCCTGTCTTTCTCCCTCTCCCCCGCCGATCGGCGAGTGACCGGCGGACATCGGGTCCACCAGTCACACGCGCAGGGGGGTCCGTGACCACGCAGGAGCGGGAGCGCGCCTCCGGGGGCGCGCGCTCGCTCCCTAGACCCTCACAAGCTAGTGACGTAGCCCTACGTCACTTTGCCTGTGAGGGGCTGACTGCCGACGTAGATCGGCGTTAGGCAAGTGGTTAAGAAGTTATAACACTGGCATAAAAGACTGCACTTTAATAATGCACTAAATTAAAGTATAATTAAAGGCAAAACATATTTTTTAGTTTTGGATAGAGTGGGGAGGGATTAGAATACCTGTCAGGTTTTATCACTGTCTCTGCCCCCGTTGTGAAGATTCACCCTCTCTATTTGTCCTTTTTACCATTAACATTGAAAGTGAAAGTAAAACAAAACCCCAAATTTTGGGTTGTCCCCAGAAATGTAATAGAGGGGAAATCTTCCAATGGGGACACTAGTTCTGGTGATCTGGGGGTCCCCAAGGAATTTTCATTAATTTGTAGGGATTTCCTCTCACTTCCTGTTCGGCTATGCAACAGGAAGTGAAGAGAAATCTTCAAAATGGAACACAGATGATAAAAAAAAAAATCTGACAGGGATTATAACCTTCCTTTGCTCTATCCAAAATAAAAAAAAAAAAAAAAAGTTTTGCCTATAATTCTACTTTAATAGTTGGAATAATATTGGACTATTATTTTATATGTTGTTTTTCCACAAGTATTTTTTAGTTTAATACATAGAATACTTGTATTACATTTGAAGCATAATAATGTGATAGCTGGACTAACATTGCAGAGGAGGTTAGTAACCCTATTATTGTGCTTATGTAAATAGTTAATACAGTACACTTACACGTTTAACAAGCACTGAGTTTAAAGGAGTAGCGCTGTGAGTTCTTCTAATACAGTAAAATAACAAACGTTATACTTACCTGCTCTGTGCAATGGTTTTGCACAGAGCAGCCCTGATCCTCCTCTTCTCGGGTCCCCCGTTGGTGCTCCTGGCTCCCCCCCCCCCATTAACTGCCCCCATAACATGCTGCTTGCTATGGGGGGACTTGTGTGCGCTCGCTCCCGAGCCCCTAGCTCCTTCTTCACTGGCTTTAATTGTCAGTAGAAATGTGCACAATAGAAAAAAAAAAAACACGTTTTCCCATTTAAAATTGCCGGGATCCGGCTATTAAACAAAATTAGAAAAAAAAGGTCGTCCCCCCCAGTCAATACTAGGCCCTTTGGGTCTGGTATGGATTTTAATTTAATTAATTTTGGCATTTTAATTTTGGCACTGGGTTCCCCTCCAAATCCATACCAGACCCAAAGGGCATGCCCAGAAGCTGTGCAGGAATGACGCGCCTGCACCGGACATGACGAGCGCGGCCGGTGCAGGGCATTCTGGGACAAAGAGGACATGGAAGAGGACGCGCTGGCTTCAGCTGCCCACACCTGAGATGGCAGCGCTGGACAAGACATTTTCAAGGTAAGTATTTCTTCTAAACGGTAAGTGCGACCTGGGACAGTTCAGAGGCTATACATTGTGGAATGCACTAGCCCTGACTGTCCCGGGGTATTTTTAGTGAAAAAAACTTTCTGAGGGTGGAACTCCACTTTAACAGATAATTACTAATTAGTAGCTAAATGCTTGTGTGAATAAGGTCAAGCACAAAGTGACATTATATAGAAAAGCAGACTTTACTCAACACAACATAATGGTATAAGCCCTTTGCACAGTTGACACTGTTTTTACCTGGAATATGACATTTATCAGTTATGCTATATTTACAACTTTAGTTTGTACATTCTTATACAATAAATGCTGCTTAATATGGGTTTCTTACTTTTATCACCTTCTCATCTTTGCAGACAAATACTCACCGCCGCAAATTACAGTGAAACCCCGGAAAATTGTACGACCAGGAGAAGACATAACAATAACATGTGATACTCTCTATTCCAATATACAATTTACTATTTACAAGAATGATCAACCTTTAAACGTTAGCAAAGATAATCCATTTTCGTATTTTATAAGAAATGCAAGAGAGAAAGATATTGGCCAATATTCATGTAATTTCAGGACTAAATCTGACAGCAATACAGAAATCCAGTCCGAATCCAGTGACTATGCTATGATAAAAGTTACAGGTAATACTTGAACCTTATTCTTGTAAATTGCATATAAAGTGTAAGAAAATATAGCAATTGTTATCCTACCTATGAGCAAAGGCTACATAGGCCCAGGGTATTACAATTTCAGAGCTGTGGTAGGCAGCTACCTGTGGCTACAGAAATCTATGGTCATGGTGGTGCAGTAAAACTAGTGGGTATATTAGTGAAATCAAGCCATGTACATTGGCTGTTTCAGCAAATATTGGGTAACGAATGGCAAGCCTCTAAGGAACACATTTTCTGGCTGCCCTTTGCAAACATTACGTAATTATTTCTCTAAAACAGCACTAGAAACATTGAAGGAAAATTATTGATCTCAATAGCCAGCAAGAACTCTCCCATAGTTTCAGTCTTCAGGCCCAGTTGTTACATCGTGGGGTGGTAATTGTATACCCCCTATATATTCTTTAAGTACTGTAGCATTTCCTATTATTCCCTCCATAATATGATAGCCTGCACAGTCAATATACAGTGCTATTGTCCCTGCTCAGTGTCTTTTACCAGCTCTGGATGTTACTAGGGATTAGGGATGGGCAGAATGACCCCCTGTTCGCACCAGAACTTTTGAACATTGCGAAAGCTCGGAACCGAATAACGAACCCCATTAAAATATATAGGACTCGAACTGGAAAAATCAAAAGTGCCCATTTTGAAGGCTTATATGCAAGTAATTGGGTATACAATGGTTTTGGGAGCCCAAATACTGTCCTGGGGGGCATGTATCAATGAAAAAAAAGTTTGTAAAAAATGTCATTTTTAAATGAGCAGTGATTTACTGATGCTTAAAGTGAAGGCATCAAAATGAGAAATAACAATAAAAATTAAAAATTCCTTGTGTCTGGGGGTCCCCTTAGTCTATCTGTAAAGTGCCACATCTGCACTGTGTATAGAAGCTGCTGCAGCAAAAATTGCATTTATAAAGCCCAAAAAAAAAAAATGAAATTTTCCCTGCAAGCTTTCTTTATTTTATAAACAACAGCTTGGGGAGCCAGTCTGTATGATGAGGCCACAATGTAGACCACTGGGAACAAGATTATAGATTTTTTAGATAAATTCTGGTGTCTCTTCTGCAGACTTTGGATAGAAGTAACAGGTATAAAATTGGTCACTGAAGACAACATGGCAATACGCTGCAGCTGGGGGAACGAGACTGCCAATTTGTGTACCAGTGTTCTCCCCTCTATGTAGGCTCATGTTCCTACCTTCCTCAACCTCAGAACCAACATCTGAATCAAGTAATGGCTGTGCATCGTTAAGGAGCAAGTGGCTGACTCTGTGTTCAAATAACTCATCTGACTCCTCCATGCCTGATGTTGGGGCTATGGCAGGAAAAGCTGTGGAAAAAAAGGGAAATTTAGCCACTCTTGCAGCTGCAGTGGACTGTGCACTAGTCTCTGCTTGGGTGACGGAGGATGAGGATGCTTTAATAAGCCAGCCCACCACCTCCTTTGCATGCTGTGGCTAGATAGCACAGGAAAGATCACTAAACAAAGGAAATTATGCCCTACCTGAGGACTGACCACATCCACTTTTGCCTGTGGACACATACACTGTTGGCCCCCTCACAGTGCCATGGGAATGTCTGCCTCTCCTTGTTGGCCTCCCAGACATGATGTGAAGGTGCTTATTAACAAAATGTAATAAAGATGTGGAAATGTGTACGTGGATGCACTTTAATCAATGGAAAGGTGTTTGATGCACTTTAACCTGAGTATTCACTACCCAGACCCACTCCACACTAATGCACAGAAATGTACTGCATTAAACGTGCAGTAACGCACAGAAATATACTTTGTTAAACGTGCACTAACGCACTGAACTATAACGCAGTAAACCTGCCCTGACAAAACAAACTGACACTAAAGTAAAAATGAATGGTCACTCACTACACTCACTGAACTATCACTAGATTCACACTAAAGTAAAAATGAAGGTTTACTAAACTCACACTGACTGATCTATCACTAGATACACACTAAAGTGACACTAAAGTAAAAAAGAATGGTCACACTACACTCATACTGACTGAACTATCACTAGATTCACACTAAAGTAAAAATCAATGGTCACTACTAGGGATGATCGAACGGTTCGGGTCGACCATCGGTTCGGCCCGAACATTGGGTGTTCGAGGTTCGGCCGAATTTAGAACTTTTTGCCCAAAAAGTTCGGAATTCGGCAACCAGAACTGACCAAAATGCAATGGTTCAGGAAATGGGCTTTAAAAGCCAGTGATTGGACCAGAACCATTAGCAAAAGCCAATTGAGGGGGCAGGAGAATGCTAGGAATGTGATTGGAGTGACTAGGGGGTCCCTAGGCCAATCATTAGTGAATACGCCCCCCAGTATATAAGATAGCCCCCGCCAAATTCCTAGCATTGTTATACAGGACATGGAAGAGAGTGGAAGCAGTTCTGTTAATTTTTCTTTAAAAGTGTCATTTAGCATTTATTAGTGTGAGGAAAGGGATATCTACTGTAGTTAGAGTGCTCTTTTACACTTTAGTTAGCTTCAAAAATTTAGTTTCTGTGGGGAAAGTGTGAAGTGTCAGGGTGACCGTAATGTAGTGTAGGGTGAACTGACAGTGACTGCTTTGGCAGGGTGACCAAACCCTTCCATATCAGGGTGACCGCTATAGAGAAAAGCTAGTTTCTCTCAAGTCACTTTCGCTGCAGGAATATGGCTTCGCTCCCGTCAGCATTCTTTTTGGCTGCAGGCGTCTATAGTGATTTTTTGAGCACATGTTTGGAGTCAGGCATGACATCTGAACATGTGTATAGGGGGTATATATACACACCCATGTCTGTATATATGCACCTGCACATATAAAGGTGTGAAAGGAGCAGAAAAAACTACTTGCACTAAGGAAATAATTAACACCAATATAGTTACGCTCCTATCACACCTATATTTGTCTAGGTGTGTATATACATATAAGTATGTGTGTATATACACCCGTATACACAAGTCCAGATGTTTTGCCTGCCTCCAAAGAACCCAAAAAAATGCCCAAAAAACCGCTAGCGTAAAAAAAAATCGCCCAGGTGTGTTGTTGCAGGCATTTTTGGGGGGTTTTTTCACAAAAAAAAAGTTCTTAAAAATTGTCATTTTTGATAGCGAGCCAATTATTGAAAAAAAATAAAAATAAAAAAATTAAAAAAAAATTCTTTGGATTTAGTATCTGGGGGGTCTAAAAAGTGTACCTGTGAAGTTTCAGCTCTGTAGCATGTCCAGAACCAGAAAAAAAGATAATTTTTCAGTAGAGCAGGGATGGTGGTACCCTCCTTTTTACACCTATATGATCTTTTTTTCTGGTTCTGGACATGCTACAGAGCTGAAACTTCACAGGTACACCTTTTAGATGCCCCAGACACAAAATCACACAAAAAAAAAGTTCTTAAAAATTGTCATTTTTGATAGAGAGGCAATTATTGAAAAATATAAAAAAAAAAAAATTCTTTGGATTTAGTATCAGGGGGGTCTAAAAGGTGTACCTGTGAAGTTTCAGCTCTGTAGCATGTCCAGAACCATAAAAAAAAATGGATTTTTGTAAGATCTTACCGTAAAATCCTTTTCTCTTAAGCTCATTGACAGACGTAGTCTTCTTGATTCTCAAGAGCTGGGTTATGTTGTCTCCGCAGGAGTAGGACTAGGCAGAAAGACAAAACGTTCTGGCTCCACCTTAGGGGCAGTCCCTGAGGGTATATCCTCCCTCTCTCTGCTACAGGGAATCAGTTCTGTTCTAAAGCAGTAACAGAGAATTTAACCCAACCCAACTCAATGATAGAGGGGCGGGTACTACGTCTGTCAATGAGCTTAAGAGAAAAGGATTTTACGGTAAGATCTTACAAAAATCCATTTTTCTCTATCGCTCATTGACAGACGTAGTCTTCTTGATTCTCAAGAGCTGGGACATCCAGAAGCAGTGCCACAAAATGAGGGGTGGGATTGACAGAATCAAAATCCAATCTAGAAGGCCCAACCGGAGCCAACCAGAAGTATCAAAGGACTCATCGAGTAAACAGATGAGACCTACCCCACAAATCCTCGAGGTAGACCAACAGTCTCCTCAAACAGTGGCCTGCAGGAACCTTGCAGCCAGAAGAGGCATCTGACGATGCCATCACATAAACCTTATACAATATTGTAAAGGTATGAACCGACTACTAAACAGTCGCCTTGAAAACCTGAACCACTGACGCCTGATGGCGGAAGGTCCAGGAAACTCTAAGCGCCCGAGTAGAATGCGCCTTAACAGGGAACGGGGGATCCCGACCCTTAGATAAAATAAGCCTATACCACCGTCTGTCTGATCCATCTAAAGATGGTCGCAGCAGAACAGGCAACCCCTTCTTAGGGCCATCCGTGATCACAAACAGTGAATCCGTCTTACAAATTGAATCCGTAGTATTCAAGTATATCCTGATCGCCCGAACTACATCCAAGGAATGCCATGCAAATTCTCGAGGATGATTGGGCTAAGGACATAGGAAGGACAATACACTGTCCTTATTCAATGAAACTTTGAAACCACCTTAGAAGGAAGGATGGATTCGGATGAAGAACAACCTTATCCCTATGAACCACCAGATCTGGGGAACAACAGGATAATGCAGCCAGTTCTGATTCCCTGCGTGCAGAAGTGATAGCCACCAAGAAGACCACCTTCTGGGATAAAGTAAGCAAGGGAATCTCCCTGATATTTTCAAAGGGAGGTGTCTGAAGAACCGACAGCACCAAATTAAGATCCCAGGATGGTAACGGCGCGTGCACTGGCAGAGCCAGGTGTCGCACCCCCTGGATGAAATTCCGCACCAAGGAATGAGTAGACAAAAACTTCTGAAAGAAGATAGCAAATGCTGAAACCAGACCCTTGATAACACTCAAGGCCAGCTTCTGCTCAACTCCCTGTTGCAGAAAGCCAATATTCGGACTTCCGAATAAAGATGTAGATGGAACCCAAGGGATTCACACCACACAATATAAGACTTCCATGTACGATGATAATCTTTCTGGAAGTCGCTTTCCTTGTTTTAACTAGAGTAGGAATAACTGAAGCTGACAATCCCTTGTCCTTCAGCACCTGGGTCTCAATAACCAGGCCGTTTAAAACCAGCGATCGTAAAGCAGGATGGAAGATCGGTCCCTGAGACAGTAGATCCTCCCTGAGAGGAAGTCTCCACGGGACGTCCGCCATCAGTCTGACCAAGTCGGCGTAACAAGCTCGACGAGGCCAGTCCGGAGCTGCCAGGATTACTGGAATTCCTTCCTCCTCTATCCTGCGAAGAAGTCTTGGCAGTAACCCAAGAGGAGGGAAGGCATACATTAGCTGGTATTGCCCCCACGGGGCGATCAGTGCGTCTGCGGTTTCTGCTAGAGGATCGTGGGAGCGAGCCACGAATCTCTGAACTTTCCTGTTGAATCGAGATGCCAACAGATCCATATCCGGGGTGCCCCATCGTAGGCACAACTGGTGGAAAACGTCTGGATGGAGGGACCATTCCCCCTGATCCAGAGTCTGACGGCTGAGATAATCTGCCTGCCAATTCTCCACCCCCGGAATGAACACCGCAGAGATTGCTGGAACAAATCGTTCCGCCCAGCGAAGAATGCAAGCCACTTCTTTGGCCGCTCGGACACTCTTGGTGCCCCCCTGGTGATTGACATAAGCCACGGCCGTGGCGTTGTCCGACTGGATCCGAACCGGGCTGCCCTGGAGCTGCTCGGTCCAGTGAATCAGACAAAGTCTGATCGCTCTCAGTTCCAATACATTTATCGGTAACCTGGATTCTTCCGGGGACCAAAGTCCCTGGACAGATAACTGACCGAGAATTCCTCCCCATCCGGATAGACTGGCATCCGTGGTCACTGTCGTCCAATATATTGGCAGAAATGACTTTCCCTGGCTGAGCATCGGAGACCGAAGCCACCAGACCAGAGACTCTCTGGTCTGTTTGCTCAATCGGATCTGATTGTCCAGGGATTCCGGATTCCGATTCCATCTGAGAAGAATCTCTTGCTGAAGAATTCGGGTATGGGACTGGGCAAATGGGACTGCTTCGAAGGAAGCCACCATCAACCCCAGAACCCTCATGCAAGTCCGAAGGGAAGACCAGCTGTTGGATAGTAACAACTGGACTGCTGATTGAATCTTTCGGAGTTTCCCTACCGGAAGAAAAAACTCTTGTCCTGACTGTGTCTAGAATTAGACCCAGATATTCGAGCCTCTGGGTGGGAACCAGAAATGACTTTTGCTGGTTCACCAGCCACCCGAATTCCTGTAAAGAAATCATAGTAATTTCTATGTTTTGTAGCAAGGTCTGAGGAGACTCTGCATGAGGCAGAAGATCGTCTAGGTAACCAAGGATCGATATGCCTCTTTGGCGCAGAAGTGCCAGCATTGGGGCCAACACCTTCGTGAAGACCCGCGGAGCCGTGGCGAGACCGAAAGGTAACGCCACAAACTGATAGTGGTTCTCTTCTACGGAAAAGCGTAGAAACCGCTGATGTCCTGCGAAAAATGGGAATGTGAAGATATGCGTCCTTGATGTCTATGGACGCTAGGACATCCCCTGGATGCAGAAAGGCTGCTACTGTGCGAATGGACTCCATTCTGAATCTTCTTATGTTGACAAAAGAATTGAGTGCCCTTAAGTCCAGAATTGGACGCACTTTGCCCTCTTTCCTGGGTATTGTAAATAGGTTTGAATAAAACCCTTGAAACCGTTCTGTCCAAGGAACGTGGACTACCACTCCTTGTTGTAGTAAATCTGTGACTGCTCTCCGCAGATCGTCTAAACGATCCGGGGATAGTCGGCTATTGGAAGGGAAGAATCGCGCCGGTGGGAGAGATCGAAACTCGATCTTGTACCCTGACCTTATGACTTCGCAAACCCATCTGTCCGGGATTCTGGAAAGCCATGGATCCGGGAACCGGCGAAGACGTCCCCCCCACCCCAGTTATGGGTGGGGGCGCACCTTCAGGCTTTGGACGGTTTATCTTCAGGTCTAGAGGGGGCGGGCTTTTGCTTGCCCGACCAACGACCCCTGACGCCTCCTGAAGGAGCTTTGGAGGACTTAATTTTTTCACCCGCGGGATGAAAAAACCTCTTGTGAGCAGAAAAAGAAGGCCCTCGTCTTTGACGAGTTCCTTTACCTTTAAAATTTTGCGGTAAAAAGGTGCTCTTTCCACCCGTGAGATCCTAATGATCTCATCTAAGTTGGCTCCAAATAGACGCTCTCCTAAAAAGGGGATATTAGCCAATGCTTCTTTGGAACCTTGGTCGGCTAACCAACCTTTTAGCCACAGTGTACGCCTGAGAACCACCGCTGAGACAGATGCTCGCGCCAATAATGAAGTGGCGTCTAACGCCGCATCACACACAAACTGTAACCCCTGTATCATTTGTTCCAACGAATCTGATACCGCCTGAGGGACCTCTTCTAGGTCCCGGCGTAACCACTTGGTCCATACAGTTACAGCCTGCGAAACCAGACCAATAGCAATTATTGGTCTGAAAGCTGATCCAATCAAGGTAAACATGGTACGAGACATAGCTTCTATCTTGCGATCCACTGGATCTTTAAAAGACGGAGCGTCTTCTAGAGGAATAACCGTGGCTTTATTCAATCTAGCAATTGGTGAATCCACCACAGGTGGTTCTGTCCATTTCTTAATGAGGGTTTCCTCAAACGGATAACGCCTGTTAATGCGTTTAGAAATAGTAGAAATGCGTTTTGGCAGACTCCATTCTTCTTTGATTGGATTGCCAAAACATTTGGGCAATGGAAAAACCTTCGCCACTTTGATGCGTTTTTTAGTCCCAAAAGGGATTTCAGTTTCAGCTATTTCTGACGGAATACCCTGTAATCTTAAGGTTTCTTGAACAGATACAATGAGTGCGTTTACCAACGCTTCCTCTCTGGCTATGGCTGATGCCGAAACATCCTCCTCACTGTCTGAAAAGACAGTACACGAGACACCAATACCAGATGAAGTACCTGCAACTGCAGAAATAGGCTCAGAGTCTGAATCCGAGGTTTCAGATAATAAGGGGTTAGGCGGGGGTCGCTTACTTGCACCCTGTCCCTGACAAGCCACTTCCACCCGGGACACAAAAGTTTCCATAATAGCGGACAATGATTCAATCGTCAGTGGGGTGCTGGAGAATCCCGCAGACCCCTCGAGGGGATCCGGAGGAGATACATGAGTGGCAGGGTCCCTGTTAATTCAGGACACCTTTGCCAGAAAACACAAAAAAAAAAACTTTTTTTTTTTTTAATCAAAAATACCTCTTCTTTTTTTTTTTTTTTTTACATTTTTTTTTTTTTTTTTTTGTGTCTCCCCCTAGCGCAATAGCGCCCCTCAAAGTACCTGCTTCTCGATCCCACAGAGAGAGAGAGGGACCCCCAAGGCTCACCAACCGATGCAGTGAAGTTTCCAACCAACTGCAGTCAGCGTCTGTCTTTTACAGACTGGAAGGAGCTGTTGCTTTTTCCCGGGTAGAAGGACGTGGCTCCGCCCCCTGTGTATGCCTTCCGGCGTTCCCAGCTCTCCACGAGGTAGCTGGGCTCATGAAACATGGCCGCCCCCATACAGGAGACATTCGACTCCAAAAACATGGCGGCCGGCGTGACCTGAGGACATGCATGCACCTGGTCTACGGCAAAATGGCGGCGGACCGCCGAAATCGTTTTTCCCAGCACATCCACCTGCATCTCTGCTGAGTGGCGATTGATTGATCTACAGGAGATACACTACAAATAAGGTAGGATATACCTCCTATGTCTGCTGTAATGCTACAGTCTGCTGGGTAGAGTGTTAGCTCTCAAACCAAGTCCACTTCCCACAAACACATACTGTATTTACAAGGGGGACTTTTAGTGTCAGATATATACTGACCATGTATGGAGGGGCCCATAATTCATACTGCCTCATAACGAGGAAAGAAAAAAGGGAACGTTTACTCACCATACCGAACCGACAGGCACCCTCTCTTCACAATACCCTCTCCACCGGGGTGGGGGTTTGTGGACCACTCCGGACGCCTCGACTCTCAGGTTCCTGGCGTCCAAGCGAGGCTTTTAACTCGCAAGGTCAGTCCCTCCACTGGGACTCCGTCGCGGCCGACCCAGCGCGGAGCTCTGGTCTGCACGCGCTCGTAGGCAGAAACCGGGGTGACCACTGGATCTCAACATCCAGCCCGTCGCCCGGCCCCGCATACTTACTTGAATGTGTCGCGGCCGACCAAGCGCAATGCCATGGTCTGCGCGCGCTCGTAGGCCGGCTGGGGTGACCACAAGTGTCGCCCAGTCCGGCATTTTTGCTTGAAGATCTCACAGGAAAAACACTGGAGAAAAACTACCTAAAAAATGTCTTTTTCTTAAAGAAAAAGTCTTGCCAGGACCAAAAGATCCCAGCAAGGAACTTAGGTCCTTACTCCTGACTAGACAGAAAAAAACTGATTCCCTGTAGCAGAGAGAGGGAGGATATACCCTCAGGGACTGCCCCTAAGGTGGAGCCAGAACGTTTTGTCTTTCTGCCTAGTCCTACTCCTGCGGAGACAACATAACCCAGCTCTTGAGAATCAAGAAGACTACGTCTGTCAATGAGCGATAGAGAAAGATCGTTTGTATTAGAACACTTATAGAACAGGTTAGTGGCTTCTCGCTTTTCACACCTTGCCGGTTTAGTAGCAAGCGTTTTTTTGGGCATTTTTTGAGTTCTTTGTAGTCAGGCAAAACATCATCTGAACTTGTGTACACACACATACTTATATGTATTTTACACTTAGACATATATAGGTGTTATAGGAGTGTAACCATATTAGTGTAAATGATTTCATTAGCGCAAGCATATATTTCTGCTACTATCACACCTATATATGTCTAGGTGTGTATATACATATAAGAATGTGTGTATATATACCCGTATACACAAGTTCAGATGTTTTGCCTTCCTCCAAAAACCCCAAAAAAATGCCTGCAGCAACACACCTGGGCGTTTTTTTTTTTTTTGAGGCTAGCGTTATTTTGGGCATTTTTTTGGGTTCTTTGGAGGCAGGCAAAACATCTGAACTTGTGTATAGTGGTATATATACCACTATACACAAGTTCAGATGTTTTTCCTGACTCCAAAGAACCCAAAAAATGCCCAAAAAAACGCTTGCTACTAAACCGGCAAGGTGTGAAAAGCGAGAAGCCACTAACCTGTTCTATAAGTGTTCTAATACAAACAATCTTTTTTTTATGCTTCTGGACATGCTACAGAGCTGAAACTTCACAGGTACACTTTTTAGAGTTTTTAAACTTTGGTCAGATGGCTTAGAAGTGGCTAGAAGAGGGTGTTTAGATAAGCCAGCCCCCTTACTATAAAAGATTGTGTTCCCAGTAGCCATATTGAAAATGTGCTTAGTGGTGATAGAGAAAACATAGGGAGTGCTGCTGAAAAAGTGCATAGGGACAGATTAGTGTAGCACTTGTAGGCACTGGTCTCTTAAAGTAAGTTAATGTCTTTAAGTGTTAGCATATACTGACTCTGTGATATTACTGAAAATGTTTTTATTGTTTAAATGCATTTGTTAAACTCTTAGCTAGAATCATATGAAAGGATAACTCCATATAGAAAAGAAAAGAAAAGAAGGCCCTCGTTCTGAAAACTCTAATTGAATTGCCTGGCTGTCCTGCTCAGCTTCAGTACTTTCTGAGACACTACCCCAGGTCAATAAAAATCAGTGCAGTGCTCAACACAAATAAAAATAGAACAAACACCTAACAATATATATATGGAAAGTCCCATGCAGTGATAAAAGTGCTCCAAAATAACGCTCTTAAGTGATCGGGTGCCAGAGTTCCTGCACCAGCATTGCAAGCCTCTCACCTCAAAGGGTGACCCCTGAATTAACAGATAGGTCTAAATACGCTTGTCGCCTTTGAGGCAGATAGAACTTTCCAGCATGGATCCCCAATGGAGCCGGGCATATCCAAGACAGGAACAGACCATAAGAAGATACCACGCCCTTCCAGGTAAATTACTCCAGGACTCCCCAACAGGTATCATATAAAATAGAACATATATTTATAGTGTTCTCCGTTAGTGAATAAAGTTGAAGAAGTCCCGCCCATGGGACGTAAAGCGTACGGAGGAGGAGGGGAGCATCTGACGTCACCCGAGATCGTCCTGTCTCTCCATTGTATACATACGTTAGCATCGCCTTGCACTTGGTTACAGTGCTGTCTATGTAAGCCTTTTTTACTTTATTAAAGCACTTTATTCACAAACTGACAGAACTATATATATATATATATATATGTTCTATTTTATATGATACCTGTTGGGGAGTCCTGGAGTGATTTACCTCGAAGGACATAGTATCTTCATATGGTCTGTTCCTATGTAAAAATTACTAGAAATAAGTCCTATAGATCAAACAAAAAAACAGTAATAGTAGCGCAGACAGTTCAAAGGGAAACCTCCACAGAGAAAGCAACAATGTCCTTTTAAATTTCTATGTAGAGTCTCTTAAAATTCCTCTCCACCAATTGGGATCAACAGTGAATTTACGGGGTCACCACACCACACATCCTCCACCTTTGTGCTAAATAGGGGGGTGGCAACTCACCAGACAGCGTGGCCCACCTATTCTCATAGGATAGGCAATAAGGCAAAGCACACAAATCTCCTCCAATCAATTGCAGCAGCTGACTGTGTCTTTCCTTGTAGCTTGTCACTAAGGCGTTCCCTCTCCTCAAAATAATGCTCCCATTCACCAAATTGGAAAGACAAGAAAAGGGAAACCGCACTAGCGTGATATTGTTTTAAAATCCACACTTTTATTCACCATAACCCAATTAAAATGTACTTTTGAAAAAGTCAGATATGACGAAACATGTCAGGGAGTAAACCTTACGGCGACCGGAAGTGATCGAGTGACACCTACGGAGGCTGGCGTGGTCCGGAGCATTAGCGTGGAGAGGGTGAGCCAGACCTGCAGCACCGATCGGTGCATCCGTGACACTGTCCACAGGATATTGAAGGCTTATTTATGCTCTTTGTTTGTGAGTACATTTTAATTGGGTTATGGTGAATAAAAGTGTGGATTTTAAAACAATATCACGCTAGTGCGGTTTCCCTTTTCTTGTCTTTCCAATTTGGTGAATGGGAGCATTATTTTGAGGAGAGGGAACGCCTTAGTGACAAGCTACAAGGAAAGACACAGTCAGCTGCTGCAATTGATCGGAGGAGATTTGTGTGCTTTGCCTTATTGCCTATCCTATGAGAATAGGTGGGCCACGCTGTCTGGTGAGTTGCCACCCCCCTATTTAGCACAAAGGTGGAGGATGTGTGGTGTGGTGACCCCGTAAATTCACTGTTGATCCCAATTGGTGGAGAGGAATTTTAAGAGACTCTACATAGAAATTTAAAAGGACATTGTTGCTTTCTCTGTGTGGAGGTTTCCCTTTGAACTGTCTCCGCTACTATTACTGTTTTTTTGTTTGATCTATGGGACTTATTTCTAGTAATTTTTACATAGTTGCATTTTAAAAGTAGCTGCGATAGGTCTGTAATTGGACTCATTGAATATACTACATTTTACTTGTGCGCAGGGGATATATTATATTTATCACTTTGTGGATATTTATTTTATATTTTTTACATATAAGATAAATTCGGATTCTGTGTTTTAAACCTGGAATCTTGCCAACATCCCTAATAAATATGGAACAAAGGATAACCCCTGAGGATTGGGACTTTCAACGGCAAGAACCAGGACTTGAGTATGAAAATATATAAATTTTATTACACATATTACAAAAATGGAACATACATAATCAGACATAAAGTATAAAATAAAAACAAGGTCATAGATACGTCTTGGAACCAAGAGGGTCTGAGGTGTCTGGATCGGACTAGACGCGTTTCGGACCAATTGCCTTTCTCGATAGTCCAGAAAACACCAGAACTCAGACAGATATGTAAGACTTCTGTGGAATCCAGGACGTGAGACCAAAGGGATGGGCCTTGGTGGATGAGAAAAACGGCCTTCGATTGTCTATAGCCGCAAAGAGTATGCGCTAGTTGGACTGGGTCTATGCAAGATAGGCTCAGAGTAATTTGTTGATATTGTGTGGGCTTCCAAAGGAGGTTTAAATGATTATAAGCCAAATACGCAGTGGTTTGGCAAATGACAGTGAGAAGAGAGCTCCACGAACAGAAAATCCCACGAGGATCTCCAGAATGAGGTCAAAAACACACAGGTCATCTGTAAATTAGTAGTAGAATAAACATGTCCCCCGATGGATTTATAGTGCTGGGACGTATCCAGCACTGCCTCCCTGTGCGGGTCTGTATGTGTGAGTAAGGGAGGCAGTGCTGGATACGTCCCAGCACTATAAATCCATCGGGGGACATGTTTATTCTACTACTAATTTACAGATGACCTGTGTGTTTTTGACCTCATTCTGGAGATCCTCGTGGGATTTTCTGTTCGTGGAGCTCTCTTCTCACTGTCATTTGCCAAACCACTGCGTATTTGGCTTATAATCATTTAAACCTCCTTTGGAAGCCCACACAATATCAACAAATTACTCTGAGCCTATCTTGCATAGACCCAGTCCAACTAGCGCATACTCTTTGCGGCTATAGACAATCGAAGGCCGTTTTTCTCATCCACCAAGGCCCATCCCTTTGGTCTCACGTCCTGGATTCCACAGAAGTCTTACATATCTGTCTGAGTTCTGGTGTTTTCTGGACTATCGAGAAAGGCAATTGGTCCGAAACGCGTCTAGTCCGATCCAGACACCTCAGACCCTCTTGGTTCCAAGACGTATCTATGACCTTGTTTTTATTTTATACTTTATGTCTGATTATGTATGTTCCATTTTTGTAATATGTGTAATAAAATTTATATATTTTCATACTCAAGTCCTGGTTCTTGCCGTTGAAAGTCCCAATCCTCAGGGGTTATCCTTTGTTCCATATTTTTTACATATGGTCTGTTCCTGTCTTGAATATGCCCGGCTCCATTGGGGATCCATGCTGGAGAGTTCTATCTGCCTTAAAGATAATTTCATTGCCATTACCAAGTCTGGCACCAAATGACAGTCCTAGTAGAGTAAAATATCAATTTTAAGCATATCAGTTATACTGTATATAATATACATAATGATTTATCTATCAGGTCTTAAAAGCCCTTCAGTCTGGTGGGAAAAGTATGGCGGAGATAACAAAACTGTCAAGATCATATGCAAAGCACCGGTGGTGGCACCTTTACAAAGGATGTGGTTTCAGCTACTGAACAGCAGTGAAGACATTGAAAAAGAAATAGAAGGTGTAAAAGCAAACCAGGTCATTTTTACCATCTCAAGTCCTGACCATACTCAGAAGAAATACTACTGTGTCTATGCAAAGCAGATCGGCAGCAACCTTGAATTTTCTTACATTAGTGAGCCAGTTTTTATCTGGGGAGGTATGTATAAGCACTGTACTACTATGGTTTGCATGAATTGAAAAGAATTACTAAGAGGATAATATAACGACAACTAAATGGCAAATCTGAGTTTGTTTTTCAGTGCTTGAAATAAGAACTGTTCTAGTAATTCATATAAGCCTGTCAGATTTTCCTTTTAAATTAAGCTAAGCTTTAATTTTAAGCAGTGGCGTACTAATGGGGGGGGGGGCGATCCGCCCTGGGTGCCACACATTAGGGGGGTGTCAGGGAGCACAGGGTGACACCCGGGGCCGGCCGCCGGACTGCCTCTGCTGCTCACTGTGCTCGCTGACACAGGAGCGCAGAGGAGGAGGGACTGTTTAACCACTTAAGCCCCGGAAAATTTTGCCCCCTTCCTGACCAGGGCCTATTTTCGATTCGGCACTGCGTGACTTTAATGGACAATTGCGCGGTCGTGCTACGCTGTACCTAAACTAATTTGACATCCTTTTTTTCCCACAAACAGAGCTTTCTTTTGGTGGTATTTGATCACCTGTGCAATTTTTTGATCATGCGCTATAAACAAAAAAAGAGCGTCAATTTTGCAAAAAAAACAATATTTTTCACATTTTTTTATATGAAATTCCCCCCAAAAAAATGTAAAAATCAAAATTTTTTAACATTTTAGGCCAATTTGTTTTATGCTACATATGTTTGGTAAAAAAAATCACAAAAAAGCGTATTTTGATTGGTTTGCGCAAAAGTTATTGCGTTTACTAACTAAGGGAAAGATTTTTGTCATTTTTTTTTTTTTAACGAGTAATGGCGGCGATCTGCAATTTTTTTGCGGGACTGCGACATTGCGGCGGACAGATCGGACCCTTGACTGAAATTTTTTACACTTTTGGGGTTACCAGTGACATTACTACAGTAATCAGTGCTATACATATGCACTGTTACTGTAAAAATGACACTGGCAGTGAAGGGGTTAACTTTTTTTGAGAGGGAGGGGTTAAGTGTGTCCCTAGGGGCGTGCTTCTAACTGTGATTGGATGTGGCTTGAGGTGTAAGAACAGAGATCAACGGTCCTACATAGCAGGACCGTATGATCTCAATTCTTACACAGGGGAGAATGACAGGCAGCTTTGTTTACATTAGCCGCCTGCCTTTCTCCCGCTGTAACGGACAATCGCGAGTGCCCGGTGGACATCGGGTCCGCCGGTCACACATGCGGGGGGGGGGGTCCGTGTGCGAGCGGGAGCGCGCCTCCGGCGGCGCGCGCTCGCTCCCCAGAGCCTCACAGGCTAGCGACATAGTACTACGTCGCTTTGCCTGTGAGGGGCTGACTGCCAACGTAAATAGTCGTTAGGCAGTCGGCAAGTGGTTAAAGCAGAGCATGGGAGAGAGACTCATCGTCATTCACTAGCCCTGAATACACAGCGATCGCTGCCGAAGTTAACTGTGCTAGTTAATGAGAAGGCGATTGGTTGCTAGGACCGCCTACCAACCAATCACCTGCTCATTAACTAGCACAGTTAACTTCGGAAGCGATCGCTGTGTATTCAGAGCTCATGAGTGATGTGAGTCTCTCTCCCATGCTCTGCTTTAAACAGTTCCTCCTCCTCTGCTTTAAGGTAGGAGGGGGAGGGGCACTTGCATTGTAAGGTGGTTCTATTGGGGGGGGGGGTTCTATTGGGGGGGATGTATTGTAAAGGGGTTCTATTTTGGGGGGGGGTCTGCATTGTAAAGAGGTTCTATTGGGGGGGTCTGCTTTGTAAAGGAGTTCTTTGTAAAGGAGTTCTATCGGGGGGCTTTGTATTGTAAAGGGGTTCTATTGGGGGTTTATTGTAAAGGGGTTCTATTGGCGGGGGCTATGTATTGTAGAGGGGTTCTATTGGGGGGGGTCTGTGTTGTAAAGGGGTTCTATGGGGGAGGGTTTATTGTAAAGGGGTTTCTTTCGGCGGGGGCTTTGTATTGTAAAGGGGTTCTATTGGTGGGGGCTTTCTATTATAAAGGAGTTCTATTGGGGGGGGGGTTTGTATTGTCAAGGGGTTCTATTGGGGGGGTTTGTATTATAAAGGGGTTCTATTGGGGGGTTGTATTGTAAAGGGGTTCTATTGGCGGGGGCTTTGTATTGTAAAGTGGTTCTATTGGCGGGGGCTTTGTATTATAAAGGGGTACTATTGGGGGGTCTGCATTGCAAAGGGGTTCTATTGGGGGGTTTGTATTGTAAAGGGGTTCTATTGGGGGGGTTGTATTGTAAAGGGGTTCTATTGGCGGGGTCTTTGTATTGTAAAGGGGTTCTATTGGGGGGGTTGTGTAATGTAAAGGGGTTCTATGGGGGGGCTGTATAATGTAAAGGATTCTATGGGGGTGGAAGCTGTGTAATGTGAAGGGGTCCAGGGGTACGGGGGCTGTGTAATGTAAAGGGGGTCTTCCTACATTTTACTCCGTTATTACTGCAGTCCTATAGATTTTTTTAGGTTGTGCGTTTTTTTTCTGCATTTTCTGAAAGTGCACCAAAAGTCCTGCATGCTGCATCTTTGGCGTGCTTTCAGAAAACAGGAAAATAATGTTTTTGGGGGGGAGTGACACCATGGTTTACTGCACCAGGTGACACCAACCCTAGTGACACCACTGGCAGTAGCACACAGTAATTGTGCCACTGCCAGTTACATGTATTTCTGTCTGGCGCCTCAGGTCAGTCAATGCTGTTTTTGCAGAGGAGGAGGGGCCTGGTCGCCGGGGGAAGCAGAGGGAGGAGGATTCTTTTGGGTTACGGGCTGCAATGCGTGGAGGCGCTACACGTCAATGAGCGGTACGTCACCTGCACGCCTGGGGGGGGGTGCCAGATATAGGATCCACCCCCGGTGCCAAATGCTCTAGGTACGCCCCTGAGTTTAAGCTAAGTTCACTTTATAAAAAAATAAATGTAAATATTTTTGCAGAAAAAAAAATTAGCATTTATAATTTTTTTAGAGGAGCATGCAAAGCCTTGTACCCATGATCAGTGGATCATTGGTGCAATGTCAGGCTCCTGCAAACTCTTTCTCCAGCTCTCTGTCCGTACCTCTGTATGGGCTTTCACTTTGAGAGCTGGAGGAAAAGTTAATAGACTACAAGTGTGATGATCACCAAGTCTCTGCAAATTATTGAAGATTTCAAATTTGATAGCTGCTGCGGGGGAGAAGAACTCTTGCATGCTGTCATGGGGAGTGGAGGGGTGCTTTGGGGTGGGAGATTGCTTAGAAACATAAAGTTAGCCTTTAAAGCATATCTAAAACCAAAACTTTCTTTTATAGCTGAACTCCAGGAATTTAGCCATTTTCTAAAACGTGCCCCCCCTGCTGTCCATTCACAGATGGCCTTGTATTTTGTGAATGAGTTTACATAATACAAATGTAGCGCTACCCCCACAGGAGTCGCTTGAATACTGGTGCCCGAGCCTCCCCCTGATTAATCCACAGCCGGGTGCACACACTCTTCTGTTCATTGTCTCCAATGACCAGCCTAGGGGATTTGATTTATGTTTTAGAGAACTTGGATAAGAGAAGGGAATTAGTAGGATACTCCAAATGAACTATTCACAGATGAGGAAAATTCTTTCAATAGAACTATGTAGCAGATTATTAGTAGGACCATACAGCAGCTGTACAGAATGAACAAGTCCCTATGTCGCTGAAGTACCCTAATAAATCTTGCCTCTTCAAGACACTAGCCAGCGTCCCCTTTAGATCGCACCCAGCAGCTGACTTCTAGCACCTAGAGGAGGATCTAACAGCACAAGTCCCAAGGATCCCCTATGGTGGTCTGTACTCACAAGGCTCCAGAAACTAAAACACACACAGTGTAACGCTCATGCGTTTTTTGTTAGTGAATGGATTTGCAGCTGCAGAATTATTACACTCAGTAGTCATGTAGAGAATGTGTTGAACAACATATCCAACTCTCAGGACTTCATCACTGTGTACAGCCTGTTATGCAAATATACATACACTCAATATGATGTTCCTGGAGTGATAGAATGTATATGATAGAATAGAGGTGAGAGACAGGCAACAGAATGGTGAGCACTTAGTAGTAGTATTCAGGAGAGTGGTAGGTGATGATAGTATGCAGATAGGTTTTAGCAATCATGTATAGTAACAGGTGGTAGGGGACAGCAGATGAAGTATGCAAGAGAGAGTAACCTAGTGCAATGATAGGTGATGGTAGTCCCAAGAGCTAGCAATCTATGCAGATGATAGAAATAGCTTAGATAGTAATAGTCCCTTTAGTATGCAGTAGTAGATAGTGAAAGTTAGGTTGAGGAAGGAATCCCCTGCGGGGTACTTATCACTAGATGGGTTAGTAGTAGCAAGGTCCAAGAGTAATGGAGTAATCCGGTAGCGAGATACTGGATCGGTAGCGAGGTTCCGGTCTTGTTCAGGCAAGGGGAATAGCTTGAAGCTCCGGCACCATTGGACAAGACAAGGCAACATGCGGTTTGAACGAGCAATGAGTGAGAGAAAGCCGGCGATTGAAATAGCCGCACATAGCGGCGCCCGGCGATGACGTCATTGCCCTTAAAGGTGTATGCGTTCCATTTGGATAGCAAGATGGGACGCAATATTAAGAGAGAAATGTGGAAATAAGGGTACCAGAGGTACCAGAACATTACACACAGGAGCCTTCCTCAATAGTACCAGACAGGATCCAGGGACATCCTCCCTCAGTCAACTCTCACAAGAACCATGGGTTTCAGCTTCAGTATTTCAGGCCCTAAGGTTTACCCCCCGAGGCTGCATGGCAGCCTGCACTGAGGAGGGGCAACAGCCCCCTCCCCTTCTGAACCTCTCTCTCTCTCTAGAGGAAGACCCAGAGCCCACGTGCTCTTCAGATATGAATACAGACACCCAGCATGCCTTGGGGCACATCCCCTTCTATTTGGCCATCGCTGTATAGACATCCATGGTCTCATCTGCACAGTTTCCACCCACTGTCCAGTACATTCAATAGCTACCAGACCAGTGTGAAACTTTCAAGATAGCACAAGCAGCACCAGAACACACTGAGTAGACTGTACCAATCAATCACAGCTCTCTGTTAGGCAGACAGCATTTAAATTTGCCTAACTGTCTCCCTGTTAAGCAGAGAAACCAAAAACTATATACACTCACTCTAGCACCTACCTAGGAGGGCGCTACACAAAGCGTTCTGTGATTGGGTAGGAAGAGAGAGGGGTAAACAGAGTAGCTGCATGGGACTTTGCAGATGCTGGAGCTGAGACCAGAAAGTTTAGCAACAAAGCATTGAAAGTATAGCAATAGCTATGCTACCAGTGCTCAGTAAAAATGTATGTTGTAACTTAAAGCGATAATTCCATGAAGTGTTATGCACTTCATTGAGCTTAACTCATGGGAAGCCAGCACATTTTAGAAAGTGGCTGAAATACTGCAGTTCTGTTTTAAGTTTAGCATAGACTAGGTAAAGCATGATACTCTGCTGGGATTTTATTGCCATCTGTGTCCCTGCTGGGGAGATTCATCCTCTACGAGTTCTGGTGACCTTTGTCATGGGGCAGAAAATGATAGGTAGCCCAATATTTAGCAGTTGTCACTGGACAAGGAATAGAGAAGTTTTTTCCACATCTGTTCAGACAACTGTGTAAGAGGCGATACACCCTCACTTTGGAGAGATGTCTTGAAAATGGAGGTAGGTTTTTCCAATGAAACAGCATGGCAACAAATTGAGACAAAAATGATGGGTTCTAACCTTTCCCTAACCTATCCAAGTACTGAATCTGAACTGAATTTTAGTTTAGGATAAACTTTAAAGAATAAATTCACATTTGGGAACATGTTACATGTTCCACCCATTTCCTAGGGTGGAACATATAACATGTTCCCACTGCTGCAGTCGCTCCCTCTCCCTGTGGCAGCAGTATGGGGAGAAGTTTTTGAAACTAAGCGTGGCTGTGCAGGGCTCCACCCACACGGCTGCGTCATTCATTCACACAGCTCTGTTTGTCCTTTGCAGATGTCGGTTTGTAGTTCTCAATGAGCTACCACGGCGCTGTGGAACATCATGGTAGTTTATTAAATCCTTTTTGTTAGTGTATCTGCTTGTCCATACGGGATGTACAGGCACACAGATAAACTGACAAGTCTGCAGGAGACCTGCATGGCACCACCAGCAATCTCGCTGATGCAATGCTTTACAGGCTCCTAAAAAAAAAAAAAAATTATAAAATGCACTTTTTTTTACCTGCCAAAAAAAAAAAATGTGCATTTATTTATTTTATTAAAGTGAACTTATCCATTAATTCTACTAGTGCAGTTTAAAACAAAGGAAACATCACATTGGTTGCTCTAGACAAGAAAAGCTTTTCCCATTTCAGACACTTTGATAGACAAGGCCTTGACTATTTTATTTTTTACATTTTCAAAATGTAGCAGGTGATTGGTTTACCCATTTGCCATTTGACACCCATCAGATCACTGGCCACATTTTTCCAAGTTGATTCACTTTTGTTTTCCTTCATCCAACATCTGGTGTTCCCATTTTTAAATGTAAAATCCAGATCTAAATAAAATTTGACATATTTATTATAGAGCCAATGTTTTGTAATTATGCAAGTAAACATAACCTAATTTTATGAAAATATTTTTCACGCTGCAGCAGAGTTGATAAAATGTAAGATGCAGCAAAATGGTTCAGTCCTATTGTTTATGATTTCCTGAGTCCTACAGTATTGTATACATTCTTCAATCATATGCATGTGTCACAATCTACAGTAACTCAGATTTTCTCAACTAGGGTTCCTCCTGAGGTTGCTAGGGGTTCCTTTTTTTTTTATAAATTTCTTTTTATTGATTAAGTGCTGGTTCACACTTGTTCGCTTGCGGAGATCGCATGTAATTCAGAGTGCACTGCTCCTAAATTACATGCGATCTCATGTGCGGTGCGAGTTCAGCCATACACTTTGTATGGCTGAATTCGAACCATATCCGCACTAAACTCGCACATGAGGCTTTTTTTAGCCGCAGTAGAATCGGATCGCATCGTGGTTCACACTAGTGCGATCCGATTCTGTGCGAACTTGCAGATCGCACTGCAAAATGCGATCGCAACTGGGGGTGTCGTTAACTTTTAATTGACACCCCCTGCGTATCGCATATGGCAGTGTGAACTGCCAGAGGTGCGGATGCGATGCGGGAACACGCTGCATATTCGCAGCGTTCCCGCATCACACAAGTGTGAACCGGCACTTAAAAAAAGAAAAAGACAAAAACAAGACTCAGTCGCCACGCAGGGCGAGTACAAGCACACAAGAAACCGAGCAAAAAAAAATCTAGCAACAAGCTAGTAAACCCCCCTCCCCCCCCCCCCTTCACACTTCCCTCCCCCATCCCCCACCCACACCACCCAACAACCCAGGCTCTACCCATCAAGCCCATCATAATGGACGGATGAGCCTCATAGAGAGGCTATAAACACCTCAGTAGATTTCCAACACGCTTACAGCTTTACAATAGTACTACGAGGATGCAGAAAATCAGTCAGCAGCACACTCTTATCACCAATCTATGCATACATCAAAAATGATACTTGTCTCCGTTCAGCAGGCGGTCGAGGCCGGGCTGTCCAGCCACAGCTTCCAGACCTTGTCAAACTTGTTTGGACAACCTCTACTTAAGTATGTCGAGTCACCTTGTTCACTAGACCCTTCCAAAAGAGGGCAGTCAGAGCCATCGGTCTCTTCCAGTGTAGGAGCAGGGCCTTATGAGCATAAAATAGCAGTAAGCTTAATAATGTACGGAGGGCCCTGGTCCGTACCAAATTGTCAACTAACCCCAGCAGGCAAACATCTACAGTTCTAGGAACCGGTACAGTCGTCACCTCTGCAATACAGTGCAGCACAGCAGTCCAGAAATCCTGAACCACCGGGCATTGCCAGAAAATATGCCCAAAATCTGCCAGAGCATGAGAGCATCGCCAACATTCAGCCGAAGATCCCGGGTAAATGCGAGCAAGCCTGACGGGGAGAGACGGAGACTCTCATACAAGCCCAAAACAGCCGCCTCCAACACTGTGGTAGAATCCCCATCATCACCGCGAAGCCACCTACGTGCAAATACCCCTTGTCCCGCCAAAAAGTACTTATACGAGTTAGGCAAAGCGAGTCCCCCCTGTCCCCATGGCTCCTGAAGCGCTTTCAGGCCTATTCTAGGAGGAGAACTACCCCAGACAAAGGAGCCTATCAGGCCATTCACCCTGCGGAAAAAGGAACGGGGGACCCACACAGGGGAATTCCGGAGAAAATACAAAAAGACCAGAAGTATTTTCATTTTAATAAGGTTTATATGCCCCAAAACCAACAGTGGCAGATTTGTCCAAACCTCCGTTCTCCGTTTAAGGACATCCAGCAGGGGCAGTAGATTCAAACTAAGGTAGCCTGCAACTCTCGCAGAGACCCGGACTCCCAGATACGTAAAACTGGTAACCCACTGAAGCGGCAAGTGGTAGAATTGTGGACTTGTCCCAGTTCTCCCTGAGTCCGAGAATTTAGCAAAAGTATCCAAAATTTTAAAGACTGCCTGTAGGGATTGACCAGGGTTCCTCAGAAACAATAACATATCATTAGAGTAGAGCGCCAGGCATTCCCTAATGGAACCAACCTCTAACGCTCCGACCTTCGCAGCGCTATGGCCAATGGTTCTATCATCAAGGAGAACAGAAAGGGCGACAGAGGGCAGCCCTGTCTGATACCACTACCCACCACAAAGAAAGAGGAAATCAAAGACCCAATCTTCAACGCCATTTGGGGCGCAGAGTAGAGAAGGGAGATCCATTTGCAAAACTTTGGACCAAACCCCATGCGCCTCAACACCAGCCCCATGTAGGTCCAATCCACTGAATCAAAAGCCTTGGCTATATCCAGCGACACCACCGCCCTAGTCCCCAGCGAAGTATGGTTGATTTGCAAATTAGTAAACAGGTTTGTATCCGTGGATTTGCCCGTCATAAAGCCTGTCTGATTTATGTCCACAAGGGAGGGGAGTACCACGGCCAGTCTGGTAGCCAAGACCTTTGTGAGGATTTTCAAATCTGCATTAAGCAGTGCTATGGGACGTTAAGATGAGCAGAGAGTATGGTCCTTACCCGGTTTGGGCGGGAGAACCACATACGCCTCCAAAATGGACCCCTGCAGCGTCCCCCGTTCAAAACACCCAGCATACAGGGATTGAAGCCTGGGCGCCAGTGAGTCCAAGTATTGCCGACACCATTCCACTGGAAACCCATCCAGACCAGAAGTTTTGTGGGGGGGGGGGGAGAGAATAGCTGCCTCAATCTCCCGCAGAGTAATGTCATTCTTCAGCCAGGCCCCATCATCCTCCTCCAAAACCGGCACAGGAAGAGCAGAGAGGAGCTGCGCCAGCTCCTCCTGGTCATACGCCGGCAAGGGTGAGTATACCTCAGAATAATAATCAACAAAGATCTGCATGATAGCCTCAGGGTCCCTGATCAGATCTCCAGTTCGTGATCTAACACAAGGGACACTGACTGGTGCCCACTGGTCCGCCACCAGAAAAGCCAGCAGCTTACCAATCTTGTCTCCCTTCTCAAAGAGTGACTCCGCTCTATGTTGTATGTTAGTGTGTGCAAAATTGGTATCCAATAAAACTAATTGTCATCTGGCCACCTCCAGAGCCACGTAAGCATCGGCCCCAGAAGCAGCCGCGTATTCCTCCTCCAGCCTGCGCACTTCAAGTTGTGAAGCTTCTCTCTCTCTGCATTCGCCTCTTTACAGACCGCCTTGATGGCAGAAATGTAATGCCCCTGCATGACAGCTTTAAAAGTATCCCACACCACCTCCCCAATATGCAGACACCTGAGGCTCCACCTGTTGTGTCACCCACTCAACCTGTAACCAGCCCAGGGATAGGCGCCATGCACCCCTCCCACCCCTGTCAGTTAATGAGAGGGTTAACAGCAAGGGGCTGTGGTCCGTCAGACCACCTGCTAAATATGCAGCAGTCTGCACCAGACTCAGGCAACTCGCATTCACGAAAGCCAGGTCTATCCTGGATGCCATCCTGTGACCAGCTGTGACCCAGACCAGCAGGAGTAACATCGCACCCCAGGGTTCTTCCATCGCCAGAGCTCCGTAAGATGTCGCGGCGACCCAATATACAAATTCCGGAGTAGCCAGTCTCCGCGGATTAGAGGTGTCCAGTCTGCCATTCAGGATAGAAATGAAATCCCCCGCCATGAGTAGGGGGAGGTGCATAGAAGGAGCCAAGGTCACCGGAGGTCAGTCAAAAACTGCGGCTGAAAGGGCGGTGGCAGGTAGACCCTCACTATCACCATCGTATGTTGATGGACATCCAACACTACAATAACATATCGTCCTCCAGGATCAGTAATCACTTTCTGAATGGAGCAGGGCACACTTTAACCAAGCAGAATAGACACCCCCCTGGCATATGTAGAATACGTAGTGTGGAACATACGCTGAATCCACTGCCTTTTCAGGGAGAGTACCCTGCCCCCATCCAAATTAGTCTCCTGGATGAGGATAATGTGAGGCCTAGTGTTTTTAATATAGTTAAGCACTGCTGTTCTCTTCACTTTATCATTAAGACCCCGTACATTCCAGGACATTATATTAAGGAACCCAGCCATAACTCAGCGACAAGGCAAAACAGTCAGGTGACCAGGAAAGCAGAGACCGGCACGAGGCACAGTCCCCACCCTCCAGCAAAACCATGACTGAAAGTAATACATTGAGATGAGTATACATGGTGCTTCCACTAGATGGAGCCTGGAGCCTTTAAAAAACTAACCCTGCTGCAATATCTAAAACAAGTAGAACAAACACACAAAACCCTGTATTCAGCCTATGCCCAAAATCCATAACCATATTTGTAGGCCTGTGGCTAGGTCAAACACTGACAGCCAACATAGAGCACCATCCACAAAGACCGCCCAACTAGGCAGACAGTCAGTTCAAGTCCTCTACAAAAAAACAGAGGAAAAGTGCAGTCGCAGACCGCAAAAAGTGGAAAAAAATATGCAAAAAAGTGAGGGGAAGAAAAAACGCCCCCCCCCAAAAAAAATTACAAAAGGGAAAAAAAAGAAAAAGCGTAAAACAGTCACAAAAGTTTAACTTTTCAACAGTGTCTAAGTCTTGGAGCTCCCATGGATGAAATCCCGCCCGATGGCCACCGACACAAGGTCCATGGATAAAACAGCATAGATCCAGAATGCAGCAAAGGATTTCAGCATAGGCAGTCACAATGCAGACAGGCAAAAAATTTGGGGGAGCATACCCATGTATTTCTAAAGCTGCTGCAGCTATGAACCAAAAGACATGTATATTAAAAAAGAATAGCGCGCAAATGCAAAAGAAATTACTACCAAATCTGAAGACAATCCATAAATAAAAATGGGGATTTGGTCCCACCATATGGCCATATCGTGCTCAAGCCCACTACTGCGTCAAAGTACCCCATTATCAGTGGGTCCTACACTATCCATGAAAAAGAGATGAATCCAGCCTTTCTAACCCTTGGAGATAATACTCCTTGCTGGGAAAGATGTGCAAATGCACTACAGGGGACTCCTCCTATATCCACTTGATGGTGGACACTGATTGAGTACAGGTGTGTGTGGGGGGTGGGGAGGGTTGCTCAACCTCGGTGGTCTGGTCAGACCGAATACATAATAAACAGGCAAAAAATTTGGGGGAGCATACCCATGTATTTCTAAAGCTGCTGCAGCTATGAACCAAAAGACATGTATATTAAAAAAGAATAGCACGCAAATGCAAAAGAAATTACTACCAAATCTGAAGACAATCCATAAATAAAAATGGGGATTTGGTCCCACCATATGGCCATATCGTGCTCAAGCCCACTACTGCGTCAAAGTACCCCATTATCAGTGGGTCCTACACTATCCATGAAAAAGAGATGAATCCAGCCTTTCTAACCCTTGGAGATAATACTCCTTGCTGGGAAAGATGTGCAAATGCACTACAGGGGACTCCTCCTATATCCACTTGATGGTGGACACTGATTGAGTACAGGTGTGTGTGGGGGGTGGGGAGGGTTGCTCAACCTCGGTGGTCTGGTCAGACCGAATACATAATAAACAGGGAAAAAATTTGGGGGAGCATACCCATGTATTTCTAAAGCTGCTGCAGCTATGAACCAAAAGACATGTATATTAAAAAAGAATAGCGCGCAAATGCAAAAGAAATTACTACCAAATCTGAAGACAATCCATAAATAAAAATGGGGATTTGGTCCCACCATATGGCCATATCGTGCTCAAGCCCACTACTGCGTCAAAGTACCCCATTATCAGTGGGTCCTACACTATCCATGAAAAAGAGATGAATCCAGCCTTTCTAACCCTTGGAGATAATACTCCTTGCTGGGAAAGATGTGCAAATGCACTACAGGGGACTCCTCCTATATCCACTTGATGGTGGACACTGATTGAGTACAGGTGTGTGTGGGGGGTGGGGAGGGTTGCTCAACCTCGGTGGTCTGGTCAGACCGAATACATAATAAACAGGCAAAAAATTGCAGACCCCAAAAACAGAGGGAAGAAGGAAGGACAAACATGTTCCAGATCCATAGGCAGATGACAGCACATGGCTCACCGCATACCAGGAGTCCGCACGTAAAGAAAAAAGAAAAGCATTCAGGTACCTTAAATTGAGTCCAGCCAGTCCGCAGCCTCTCCTGCCGATTCAAAGAACATGGAAGAGCCTTTGTAGTCCACTCTCAACTTGCTCAGATACATTATCCCATATTTCAGGCCCTTGGCCCTCAGGCGCTTGCGGACCTCAGTTTAGGATCTGCATTTTTTCTGGGTTTCCACAGAAAAGTCAGGAAACAACATGATTATCCCATTTCCATACTGCAGCTCTCCCCTCTTTCAGGCCTCAGTGAGTATTCTATCTCGGTCATGAAAGTTTAGAAACTGCACCAAAAAAAGACGTGGGGGGCCCCCGGTGGGCAATAAGCTGAGCAGAGTGGGGCGCAGTAACGTCCTCCACCTCCGAGCTGCGCTCCTCAGATCCCGTCAGGCGCCCCCTTATCTTGTCAAGGTCATGACTTATTAAAGTGCACTCGGATGCCAGGTGGTCTATGCAGAGCATGAGTACAGTTTTACAGCCGTCAATGGCGGCAAGTATAGGAGCTGTTATGTCCCCTCCTGGAGCAAGCCTCTCCGATGGCCCAGCAGAGCCCTGTGTGGGACCGGAGGAGCCCTACTCCCCGTGCACCCCCGGCAGCCATCCCGCCAGGATCCACCATACGTGCTGGTAACTGAGCAGCCGAGACAGCTGAGGAGGAAGGGGGAGAGGACACCGCTGAGACAGTCAAAATGGCGGCGGCCGCGCATGCGCCTCGCGGCTGGGACGCCCGCTGAGGCCGCAGGGCCTGCGCTGGGATCCCGATGAGGGGCAAAACCACCGCAATCCGGGGAGAAATAGGCCACGGATGGATGTGGATAGAATCGGATGCAGCGGAGCTCCAGCGAGACACATTCGGCATCTACTACATCCCGGCCATGCCCCTGCTAGGGGTTCCTTGAGCAATAGGCAATTTCTGCCTCTCAGATAAGTTTCCAATGACACCATTGTTCCTTTGAGCTATCTGTTAGGGGGTAATTCTTCCCAATGATGACAAGAGTAAGGAGTACTGGCTGTCACACTAAATAGATTTTTCATTTTTAGCAGGGGTTCCCCAAGACCAGAAATTTATTTAAAGGGTTCCTCTGTGTTGAAAAGGTTGAGAAAGGCTGATCTAACTGGTCATTTTCATATCCCAAACTGACTGTAGCAACTACATAGGTTATTACATAAGGCAAAACATACAAAGCCAGTTTTTTTTCTTCTCTCCTGATACAGGGCAAGGAGTGGGTCAGATTCAAATTATTGTGGAGATAGGGCAGTGCCAAAACCCCTTTCAAGTTGGTTCTATAAGAAGGCACCATGAGGAGCCTTGTCTAGCTACACTCCTAAAAAATGAGGATTACTGTACATTGTTTATGCAAACTAACTTAAACAGCGCTCAACACAAACAATAAATTAGTGATAGTGATTATATCATATAAAGTGCAGCTGCTGTGCATCCAAAGCAAATGTTGGTAAAATGTGTGAAATTTGATTAAAACAGCGCTAGCAACTAATATTAAAACAATAAAAGTGAATCAATATAAGAAAGTATATAAAATCAATATATAAAGGACCATATATAAATTATATATAAACAATAAACGTTTAATATAAAATATAGTCTCTTAATGAATTCAAAGAAAGTGCTCAAGTGCAAAAGCTTATTTCTTTAGTGCAAGTGGATAAAGTGCTCCAATGCATATCCATCCAGGTGTACTAGGTGTCCACATGAGTGACCCTCCAGGTCCCCTACTCACCACAAAATGGATGGCTCAGCGTATTGGGTATAATCGTGGGACTGCAGCGTCCGTGCTCCAAGTTCTCATCCAGGTTAGGATCGCTCCATTGGGATAAAGGTGGTGTTTTCCCGGTATATGTGGATGAAAAAAGGGGCCAATAGTATAGTATGTTCAATAAATATATTTATTCCCCCACACTTTAGAAGGTACTTACAAAATAAGCATGAAAAAATGGCGATGTTACAATGCAGGAAACGCCGCTGTTGGCGTGCGTTCCACCGAGACCAGGAAGCCCGACCGGAAGTGACGTTACGTGGCTACCACGCCGGAAATACGTCAACGCGTTTCACCCTAATAGTGGGCGTTTTCAAAAAGACCTGTACATTGTACATACTGTAACTATTCCTTCTTCCAAGGGCTTTGTGTTACCAAAAGCAGCTTGGAAACTTGTCACCAGTATTGTAGTTTTGCCGTTAAAAAGATTGTCACAAATTAGAAATCTGTGTCTATGTGTGAGGTCTAAAAAACATTCCGAACACTTGCCAATGACATAATTACTGCTCTATGAATATGTTCTAAAAGTGTATTCTGCTCTTTAATAAGTGATAGTGCTGTAACTCATAGCAGCCAATCGAAGTATCAATTATTTTAAAGTGAAAAACAGTTGGTTATTATGGGTCATTACTTATCATCATTGCTTTTTATGATGTCCTAATATAAAAGCGTAAAGATATTACATATTTCCCTAATGATTTCTGTTCTATTCTCTTCCAAAAAGCTGATTACACAACTGTGAACATCATACGGATCTTTATCTCAGCACTGGTCCTAATTCTTCTGGGTGTCATCTTAGTGATACATTTCAACAAATTTCAGAAAACTGAAGAAAGTCTTCCTGAACTTCCACCTCTCCGTAGAAAGCCACCAGAAGAGTCGGAGTACTCAGAGGTTAGACAGCGCAATATTTAAGATTAATTGTTTGTTGGTCTAAGGGAATCCTATTGATTTGTAGCATCTGTCCCCATAGAGCTTGCTGTGTGATGACTTGTTGGGCCTCCTCTGATTACCTGCAGACAGTCACTTAGGGTACAGTTCACTCATTCATCCTTACTCCCAATGGCTCATTACTCAATAAACAGTCCAGGGGTTTTGGTTTTTGGTATTTATTGTGGAACTTGGATGGGAGAAGGGAATAGTGGAATACTGAAACTGGAACTATTTACAGTTGATAAGGACATAATGGCCTCACCATTTTAGTAGAGGGAAACAGTCACACTGCTTTGACCATACTGCCAGGTGTATGGAAAGGGTTAAGTCTCCTTGCTCTTTCTCCAGCAACAGACTTGGTGAACTACATTATCTTCAGGCTACTCTCTAGCATCCCCTTTACTGACACTCATCCACTGACTCTTTTAGCTGCAGGGATGGGCCCCCTCAGGTCAGGCCCCTCGACACAGATCTATACTCACTGTATGCAGAATCAGATCCTTCCAGTGTCTCCCATCCAGTCAGCTCTGCAGGACCTCTGGGTTCAGTTCCTCTCTAGCTCTTAAGGCCCTCAGGTCGACCACCTGAGGCCGTATGGCAACTTTGACAAAAGAGGAGGCAGCCGCCCCCTCCCTCTGGGACTCTGCTCTCCAGCTGAAAGACCCCGAGCACATGTGCTCTTGCCATTTATACTATATCCCAGCATGCACCGAGGCACTTTCCTCTGCCAATCACCAGGGCTGTACTAAATGCCTGTGTCAGGTTTCCCCCCACTGTCCAATATGCCTCCCTATTGGACCAGTGTGAAACACTTCAGACAAACTGAGCTGCACCTGAGCACAATGAGCAGACCTCACTAGCAGATCCTGCTCTCTGGTAGGCAGAGAACAATATGGATTTACCTGGCAATCCTTCTGGTAAGCAGAAAGGATCCAAAACGATACTCTCTCTCTCCAGCACCTACCTAGGAGGGTGCTACATATTGCATTTTTATCGTTTTGAAATTACAATTTGAAGTTTTCCCTCTGGTTCTGTTTTCAACTGCTTTTTTCCATTATTTTATTCCTGAGTAGTGCCCCTCCATTGCCCACAATGCCTCACAAATCCCAATCCTACCCATACCTTCAACCTCCAACCCACAGTTAAAATGTTTTACTTGTTTATATAACACCATCTTCTCCTGCATTATTCTACAAAATAGAGATATAAGAAGAGAAAGTGATATCAGTACCAGATGGTATAAAAAGTTCTAAAAAAAATAGTACATACAGTTCTTTAGCAAGATTGCAATACCATATTTCTTGCTTTTAAACATTAACACAAATAAATAATTTTCTGCACAAGAAACCATAACTAGACTAACAATGTGCAGGGTAACAGTCTGTACAGTCATCTACTAATGGTAGGTAGGGTGAACAATTTTTCATAGAGTGGATAGATTTCCCATTACAATATTGAATACATATTTCCTTATAAATTTATACATTAGAAATTCATTTTTTTAGTCTCTCATCAACCCTTTAAAAAATGAATTTAAATTCCTAAGGGTCACGTTTAGCCACACTTATAATGAAACTGCTGCACCAAAATGTTCCTTGAATACTAGGACATAGCAAATAAAATAAAAGTATTGATGGTGCGCTATCTCAAGTTTCTCACAGTGAATACAAACATTGATATATATAATCACAAATGTTTGCTGCATCTAATGGATGATGTCCCCTTTAAGTGAACCGCTACAATTCAAAATAAAAATACTGTGCTACATTATACTGTTCAAGAGGTGAACGATAATACAAAAGTGCATACCAAGTGCTTTTTAGCTAAAGTGCACAACCAAAATTATAACAAATAATTCATGTTTCATATGTGAAATAATGTAAAACAAATCTATTCCTTCACTACTCAAAAAAATAGTGATCAAAAGTTCATATGAAGAGCTTACGTGAAGCTGAGTGTTCCCATCCAACTCAGCAAAACAAAAGTGTCCTTGTGCAGATTAAATATGCATAAAGTGTTTCTGTGAAAAACGTGCTCCTAAAGAAAAGAGTGGCCGCAAACCAGACCTATAGATCCCACATGGGGGATCATAAGCGCATAACGTGAATTCCAGCTGGAAGACCGCGACTTGTTGGAAACCAAACTTTAAGACTTGTGGTGGTTCCCAGCTCCCAACTCTCAGAGTGATTTATATTAAAAACAATGGAGAGGACTCATAGTGAATTACTGTTGAAAGTAATTTACTTAAAAATACAATGTATCACACTTACAGAGATATTATTAAAAATAGGTAGACAGTGTCATGTAAGCACGGCCGCATGGAATCGAAGTGGGTCCGTGGGGATACTATATACTGTATACCTTTGTTGACCAATGATGTCAGTTATTGTAATTAATATATTATTCTCCACTATTGTCTTTACAGCACATATTTACTCTAATAATATAATGTCTCTCTTTTAGATGGTAATAATGAAGACAGAGCATGTAATGGAAGATAATGAGATTGCCAGCGCTGGTGACAACGTAGAGGAGCTGTAAACTCTGCAAAAAAAAAAAATATATATATATATATATATATATATATAAAGATACTGCCTGGCCAAAAAAAAAAGTCGCCACCAAAAAAAAAAAGGTCACACACATTGGACCGCCTTTCGCTTTTATTACAGTGCGCATTCAGTGTGGCATTGTTTTGATAAGCTTCTGCTATGTCACAAGATTTATTTCCGTCCAGTGTTGCATTCATTTTTCACCAAGATCTTGTATTGATGATGGGAGAGTCGGACCACTGCGCAAAGCCTTCTCCAGCACATCCCAAAGATTCTCAATGGGGTTAAGTTATTGGCTCTGTGGCGGCCAATCCATGTGTGAAAAAAGATGTCTCATGCTCCCTGAACCACCCTTTCACAATTTGAGCCCGATTAATCCTGGCATTGTCATCTTGGGATATGCCCGTGCCATCAGGGAAGAAAAAATCCATTGATGGAATAATCTGGTAATTCAGTATATTCAGGTAGTCAGCTGACCTCTTTCTTTGGGCACATGAAATACCTATCCAATACGATAGTTACTGTATGCTTAGTTTAGTTAGTTGCTTAGTTAATTCCAGGTGGCGACTTTTTTTTGGTCAGGCAGTGTATATATATATATATATAATGGGAATGCTACCATTGTCCATTTGGAAGCCATTGCTTAATGCAGCAGAGAGAACTCCATTATTGGATGAAAGGCCGGTCACAGGACTTTCACAGGTCATGTGATCAGTTAACTTAAGTAAATAGATCTACAAATATCTAAAAATATACCAAACTTGCCTTATTGTTACAGAAAATTATATTAGAGGCTTTATTAGCTTTACTGTGATGCTGCATGCAATCTATTTAATAAGCCATTTCAGGCTAAGGCATAACATAGCAGGGCCCTAGTGCTTGTTCACATGAGAAGCATTGAGCTGCGTTGATCACAATTCCATGTTCCCTGCTCACAGCATGTTTCCATAATTCCAATACATTTTAAATAGAAAATAGAAAACAGTATGATGCATTGTAACAATGTATTGCATCGCTCAACACAACACACACCAGTTGGCGCATATTATAATAGATCATATTGGGAACCTGCTGGTGTGAACAGACTCTAAAAGAAAACCTTAATTGGCAGAGACATGGAGTCTGCTGACTTCTCATTCTGTAAATGTTAGCTGCCTGGCTATTATTTTATTATTATTATTATTATTATTATTATTATTGGTTATTATATTATTATTGCCTGTTCTTATTTGATTACTCACTAAACCAGAACAAGTATGTGGTTAATGGATCACTTCAATCTAGAAAAAAAATACAATTCAGCAGTTACAAACACTGAAGCTGTGGACTTTTCAGAAACGTGGTATACAATAAGAAACCACACTAATTGGTGAAAACATATAATAAAGCTTCTAGCATGCTAGTAGATATCAATGGCTATAGTATCTTAGTAAAAAGTACCAAGTAAAAAGTGCCATGCTTTTAATAACAATCAAAAAAGTAGCATAATACTCTCTCTGTACAATAAATCAAAAAATAAACAATCATGTGAAGTCATAACCGCATAAATGCCATTTAAATAATATAGCAGACAGTGCATAACAACACCACAAATATTAAAATATTAGTGTCCATATAATTATAAAGTCCAATATATATATATATATATATATATATATATATATATATATATATATATATTTACTGCTCAAAAAAAAATAAAGGAACACTTTGAAAACACATCAGATCTCAATGGGAGAAAATATTCTGAAGATCCATACTGATATGGACTGGGTAATGTGTTAGGAACGAAAGGATGCAACATCGTTTGATGGAAATAAAAACCATCAACCTACAGAGGGCTGAATTCAAAGACACCCTGAAAATCAAAGTGAAAAAATTATGAAATTTCATTGCAGCAACTCAAAATGGTACTCAGTAGTTTGTATGGCCCCCACGTGCTTGTATACATCCCTGACAATGTCGGAGCATGCTCCCAGATCTGGACCAGGGCATCACTGAGCTCCTGAACAGAGCGAGGTGCACCATGGCGGTGTCGGATGGACCGCAACATAATGTCCCAGAGGTGTTTCTATTGGATTTAGGTGAGGCCAGCGGGGGGACCATTTAATGTTATCAATTCCTTCATCCTCTAGGAACTGGCTGCATACTCTCACCACATGAGGCCGGGCATTGTCGTGCACCAAGGGGAACCCAGGACCCACTGCACAAGCATAGGGTCCGAAATGGGTTCAAGGATTTTATAACAATACCTAATGACAGTCAGGTTGCCATTGTCTAACCTGTAGAAGTCTGTGCATCCCTCTATGGATATGCCTCCCTTGACCATCACTGACCCACCACCAAATTGCTCATGCTGAAAGAAGGCAAAGGCAGCATAATGTACTCCATGGCTTCTTCAGACCCTTTCACGTCTGTCACAGGTGCTCAGGGTGAACCTGCATCTGTCAAAAGCAAAGGGCGCCAGTGGCAGACCTGCCAATTTTGGTGTTCAATGGCAAATGCAAATCGAGCTCCACGATGCATGGCAATGATCACAGGGCTCCCTAGAGGATGTCAGGCCCTCAGGTCACCCTCATGAAGTCTGTTTCTGATTGTTTGGTTTGAGACAATCACACCAGCGGCCTGCTGGAGGACATTTTGTAGGGCTCTGGCAGTGCTCATCCTGTTTCTCCTTGCACAAAGGAGCAGATACCGGTCCTTCTGATGAGTTAAGGGCCTTCTATGGCCCCGTCCAGCTCTCCTAGAGTAACTACCTGTCTCCTGGAATCTCCTCCATGCTCTTGAGATTGTGCTGGGAGACACAGCAAACCTTCGTATTGATGTGCTCTCCGGGAGGATGCCTGTGCAGAAAAGTTGAGTAGGGAAAAAAAATGTCAGGGGCCTCCACCTGTAAAACCATTCCTGTTTTGGAGGTTGTCTCATTGTTGCCCATCTAGTGCACCTGTTGATAATTAGTTTCAGCTGCTTTGGTGGTAAATAAATTAACAACCCCCTCTGCTACTTAACTGACCAGATCAATATCCCAGGAGAATACTTGACTGAATGCTATACTCTGAATAAAAAGTGTTCCTTTTTTTTGAGCAGTGTATATATATATATATTATAGATATATATTTTATATACAGTATCTATCTATTATATATGTATATCTTCCCATAGGCATCCCACTTGTGCAAACAAATGTGCAATTAGTAGGTTTCTCCAGCCTGTGAAAGGCATCACTTGTGTTCTCCTCCACTGAGTGCCACACAAAAAGGCTTAACGGAAATACTTGAACCTCTATTCAGAGAACTCAAACTTGATTGCATGGAGCCCAGTTATACCTTTAAAATGTATGACCACTTCCACCAGGAGAAATGTCACCAGAGTACATACAGTATAAGAAAATAAGAGGCCAAACACACCTCATAGTGTGTAAACAGGAAAGTATTTATTAAAATAGTGCAAATTACTCATATGAATAAAAGATGCAACAGCTCTGTAATAAAAAAAAAAGCTGGTCTCAAGGTAGTGCAAAGCCACTTCCGGGTTTCTTAAAGTGTGGTGACGTCACGTACGTCGACTTGACAATCCCGTTCTGGAGAAGAGTGCCTAGCAGATCTTATGTTTATTTGGCAGCACATGTGGTGTATTTACAAAATCCAGTGCTATAATTCAAGCTTTGACTGTTTCTTTTTAATGTATAGAGCTTTTCAGGGATACATTTTGTTGGGTTTCATAAACAAAGATGTACCACATTATCTACTTTAGGTTTATATACATAAGTAATATGATTTTCCAGGTCTTTAGGAATTCTTTGTGATATGTAGCTATCTTTTTGAAAATGTGCTTGATTACTATACATTTGCTTTTAGATAAAACAAGTTCTTTTCATAGACGCTTTTCAATAGCCATTACAATGATATATCAAATAGAATTTTAAAGCAAGCAAATATAAAAGAAATTTCATTGCGTAATGCACCATTTCAAAGAGATCTACAGTAGCATAAATAAGGCTTCTCTTCTACAGTATTCAGAACACTTTTCTAGCTTTGATGGTGGGAGGGGAGGGATAGGATAATGGCATGACCCAAACTTTGCCAGGGCAATTAACCACTTTAGCCCCGAAGGAATTGCCCCCTTAATGACCAGGCCCTATTTTGCGATTCGGCGCTGCATTACTTTAATGGACAATTGCGCGGTTGTGCGACGCTGTACCCAAACAACATTTACTTCCTTTTTTCCCATAAATAGAGCTTTCTTATGGTGGTATTTGATCACCTGTGCAATTTTTATTTTTTGCGCTATAAACAAAATAAAGCGACAATTTTGAAAAGAAAAACAATATTTTTCCACATTCTTTTATAAGACATTCTCAAAAAAAAAAAAAAAAATGTAAAAATCAAAATTTTTTAACATTTTAGGCCAATTTGTTTTCTGCTACATATTTTTGGTAAAAAAAAAATCGCAATAAGCATATTTTGATTGGTTTGCACAAAAGTTATTGCGTCTACTAACTACGGGAAAGATTTATGTAATTTTTATTGGGTTTTTTTTTTTTTACTAGTAACGGCGGCGATCTGCGATGTCTTTGTGGGACTGTGACTTAGCGGCGGACAGATTGGACCCCTAACTGACATTTTTGACACTTTTGGGGGTGCCAGTGACATTACCACAATAATCAGTGCTAAAAATATGCACTGTTACTGTAATAATGCCATTGGCAGGTAAGGGGTTATTACTGTTGGTGATCAATGGGTTAAATGTAAGCCTAGGGGAGTGATTCTAACTGTGGGGGGGGGGGTTGGGCTTGTGAGATGATCATAGAGACATGCGATCCTATATAGCAGGATCACATTGTTTCTGTGATCATCACAGGGAGGACGGACGGCTGTGTTTACATCAGCCGACCGTCCTTCTCTGTCAGCGGGGAGAGATCGTCGGTGTCAGACGGCAATCGGAGCCACCTGACACACGCACCGGCTTCCCCGCTCCCTAGTTGGGGAGGGAGCGCGCCGCCGGCAGAACGCGCTCGCCCCCTAGCCTCCCCAAAGCGAGCGCTGTACATGTACGGGGTTTTGCCTGTGGGAGCCAGCTTGCTGCAGTACATCTGCGGTGGCTGGTCGGCAACAGGTTAAAGTTTAATGAATGCGGTGTGGGTCTGGAGCTTTGAAGGCCATTGTAAAGGGTCAGGCTTTCCTGCAAAATGCCCTGTCATGTCCATGAAGATCTATCCTAAAAGTGACACTATTTGGCAAAGGTACTGTAGGTAAGGATAAAAGTCAGAGCCATATTTATTTATAACCGAAACTTGGGCTTTGCCTAGACTTGGCCTTTTTAAGTCACATGCACACTGGACATTTTTACAGCTGCTGTTTTTGGCATCAGATGTTTTTTTTCTGCAGCCAGTAAACTCCCCAGCATGTTATTCTATGTGTCCATGCACATAGGCTGTTATCAGCTATTCAGTTTATTCAGCGTTTATCAACATTTTTAAGCCATAAGCTTTTATGGGAATATAGTTTTGCGGGAAAAAAAAACGCTACAGCTGAAAAAAAGCTAAAAAAAACGCTGAAAATTGCTACTGCAAAAAAGCTGAAAAACTCCTTCTACAGCTACAGCTTTCTACTGGCGTTTTAATAACATCCCATGTGCATGAGGCCTTATAGTTCTAAATACCTGTGTAGCCTTCTTTTGAGGGGTTATGAGAAATGGCCCTCCCCAAACAGGATATTGAGCTAAACCTGTAGGTAAATAAGAGAACCAGAACCTTTGTTAAGCGGGAGAGTGGGACTGATAATAAAGTCGGCCCCTTGAAAACGTCTCCTACGACGAAACGCATTGTTTGCTGTGTCTCTTTCATATTTGTAAATGTGAGTACCTTTCTTTGAAATTAATAAAACAGTTTTACACTATGGAGTATTTGTTGCTGGTTTCTTACACATGATGAGCAGAGGTGCTGGTTAACTGATCCCTGTTGGAGTATCCTGTGGCTCCCTGATCTCCCTGCAGGATTGCTGCAAAGGTCCTCAGGCATCAAAGAGCATTATTAGGTCTCCTATGGTTTGGAGTCTCTTTCTTCTTGAGGCTGACTTTTAGCAGTGGAGGTGAAACTCACGAGGGGATTCACAGAAGATTTCAAGTGTCACTTGAATATATATATATATATACTGTATATATTGGTGGACTTTATGTATTATGATTTTATATACAATTGGATGATTGCACATGTTTCATATTTACTATTCATTTCATATTGATTTAATTACTTAGATTTAAAGATACAGCTCAATACCTTCTATATTTGATTAGTTACATATTTGTATTTGGTATTTTTGAGTGCTGCTATATACATGTATTTATTATTTTTACACTAAGCGCAGTTTTTTTTGTTAAAATTGATAATAAAGTTGGCAATGCCTCCATCCAGGACAGGACCCTTGTGAACAGAGGAGACTCCCTTCCTGGGAAATTAACTAGTAATCTAAACAAAGTAATTGGGAGAAGGAATAATTTAACCAGCACATAACATTAGATGCACAGCAGTATAGAAATATAGAAATAAAATAAGCTTTATATAAGAAAAGATTGACAGTAATTACATAGCATTGTGCACATATACCACATGTGTGTGTGTGTGTGTGTATATATATACACTGCTCAAAAAAATTAAAGAAACACTTTGAAAACAAAGGAAAACAGAGGAAAAAAAATCGTGCTGGATATCTACAGTATATGGACTAGGTAATGTGTTAGGAACAAAAGAATGCCACATCTTTAATGGAAATTAAAATTATCACCCTACAGATGGCTGAATTCAAAGACACATTGAAAATGAAAGTGAGAAAATGATGCAGCAGGCTAGTCCCTTTTGCTGAACTTTCATTGCAGCAACTTAAAATGGTACTCAATAGTTTGTATGGGCCCCCACGTGCTTTTATGCATACCTGACAACGTCGGGGCATGCTCCTTTTGAGACGACAGATGGATTTCCGGGGTATTTCCTCCCAGATTTGGATCCGGGCAATACTGAGCTCCTGAGGCAGTGTCTGATGGACCGAAACATAATTTTCCCAGAGGTGTTCTATTGGATTAAGGTGAGGCGAGGGTGGGGACCATTCAATGGTATCAATTTCTTCATCCTCCAGTAAATGGCTAAATACTCTCGCCACATGAGGCCGGGCAACATGAGGCTGGGCACTGTCGTGCACCAGGAGGAACCCAGGACCCACTGCAACAGTGTAGGGTCTGACAATGGGTCCAAGGATTTCAACCCAATACCTAATGGCAGTCAGGGTGCCATTGTCCAGCCTGTAGAGGTCTGTGCATCCCTCCATGGATATGCCTCCCCAGACCATCACTGACTTACCACCAAACTGGTCATGCTGAACGATGTTACAGGCAGCATAACATTCTCCACGGCTTCTCCAGACCCTTTCACGCCTGTCCCATGTGCTCAGGTTGAACCTGCATCTGTGAAAAGCACAGGACCCCAGTGGTGGGCCTGCCAAATCTGGTGTTCAATGGCAAATGCAAATCGAGCTCCACCATGCTGAGCAGTAAGCACAGGGCTCACAAGAGGACGTTTGGCCCTCCGGCCACCCTCATGAAGTCTGTTTCTGATTTTTTGGTCAGAGACATTCACACCAATGGCCATCTGGAGGACATTTTGTAGGGCACTAGCGGTGCTCATCCTGTTCCTCCTTGCACAAAGGAGCAGATACCGGTCCTGCTGATGGGTTGAGGACCTTCTTTGGCCTTGTCCAGCTCCTCCTAGAGTACCTGCCTGTCTCCTGGAAGCTCCTCCATGCTCTTGAGACTATGCTGGGAGACACAGAAAACCTTCTGGCAATATTGATGTGCCATCCCGGAGGAGTTGGAATGCCTTTGCAACCTCTATAGGGTTCAGGTATCGCCTCATGCTACCAGTAGTGACACTGACCCTAGCCAAATGTAAAACTAGTGAAAAACAGTCAAAAAAGAGGAGTAGGGAAAATATTTCAGTGGCCTCCACCAGTAAAACCATTCTGTTTTGAAGGTTGTCTCATTGTTGCCCATCTAGTGCCCCTGTTGTTAATTTTATTAACACCAAAGCAGCTGAAACTGATTAACAAAGCCCTCTGCTGCTTAAAGGAGTTGTAAAGGCAGAAAGGTTTTTATATTAATGCATTCTATACATTAGGATAAAAAGCCTTCTGTGTGCAGCAGCCTCCCCAGCACCCCCTAATACTTCCCTGTGCCCCCTCTCTATTCAGCAATGTCCACGAGTCCCCCGGTCGTCCAGGACTCCCCCTCCTGATTGGCTGAGATACAGCTGTGGTACCATTGGCTCCTCCGGCTGTCAATCAAAGCCAGTAAGCAAATCAGGAGAGAGAGGGGGCGGGCCGAACAGCAGCTCCATGTCTGAATGGACACAGGGAGCTGCAGCTGGACTCGAGTGCCCCCATAGCAAGCTGCTTGCTATGGGGACACTCAAAAAGAGGGGGGGGGCAGGAGCAGAAACGAGGGACCCGGGAAGAGGAGGATCCAGGCTGCTCTATGAAAAACCACACAGAGAAGGTAAGTCTACTATGTTTTTTATTTAAAAAAAAAAAAGAACGAGACTTTACAATCACTTTAACTGACCAGATCAATATCCCAGAAATGTAATTGACTTGATGCTTTACTCTGATTAAAAGTGTTCCTTTAATTTTTTTGAGCAGTGTATATATCTCCAGATGAATTGTGCAGCAAAGTTCATTTGCAGGACCCCTGAGGATGATGTAGCATCTGTCTGTGTCAGAGACATGAAGACAAGATCTTCTTCAGATTGGTCATGAAGAGATCCTCCAACTTTTGTTCTAACCTACCTGGAACACAGATGAATGGAGTTGTGGAGGATGGAAAGAAAAAGTATCTGGGGCTAAAGAGAGGGAATAAAAGTGTAAATGTACTTTTGGTGCAGTTTTACCTATATATGAGAGCACCTCATGCCGTCTCCCAATCTTATACTCACTTGTCCCATTCCAGCAATATATCACTTCGTAGACCGCCCTGCTGGGTCCCTGCATGTGTTATCCAATCCTATTCTTGGCTATGGACTTCCAAGCAGGAGTTTGTACTCATAAGCACTCTACATAGGAACAAAAGAAATGCAGGGTACATGCTTAGGCCAGCAAGATTTATGACAAGCAGCTGAGAGATCTAGGCAGCAATATTTTGCTGGATCAGGCATAGGTAAGCAAAATACTGGGAGGGGATCTGAAGGCAGACATTCCAAGTCTCCCGCGAGGTGCGGGAGTCTTCCGCATTCGAGCTGTGGCTTTCTGACACCCACAAGTGCTGCATGATATCCCAGCTGTCAACTGTCAGAACAGAGCCGATGCTTCCTGTATAGTTCCGGGATCAAATCAAATGCATTCCGGCTATGAGAGGAGAGATACAGGAAGCATCGGCTCTGCATGCTTCCTCCAGTGCCTCTCCTCACACTCCGTTGATCATGTGTCTCAGAGGAGCCAGCATTTCTCGCAAGTAGTACCCATGAGCAGTACCAGCACGCAGTACCAGCCAGCAGTACCAGCCAGCAGTACCCACCAGCAGTACCAGCCAGCAGTGCCAACCAGCAGTGCTCACCAACAGTACCAGCCAGCAGTACCCACCATCAGTACCCACCAGCAGTACCAGCCAGCAGTACCCACCATCAGTACCTGCCAGCAATACCCACCAACAGTACTTACCAGCGGTACCTACCAGCAGTACCAGACAGCAGTGCCAACCAGAAGTACCAGCCAGCAGTACCCACCAGCAGTACCAGCCAGCAGTACCCGCCAGCAGTACCCACCAGCAGTACAAGCCAGCAGTGCCAGCCAGCAGTACTCGCCAACAGTGCCAGCCAGCAGTACCCACCATCAGTACCCACCAGCAGTACCAGCCAGCAGTACCCACCAGCAGTACCCATCAACAGTACTTACCAGCAGTACCTACCAGCAGTACCAACCAACAGTGTCCACCAGCAGTACCCACCATTAGTACCAGCCAGCAGTACTCACCAGCAGTTTCCCATTTGATGTGATCATCCTCTAGATGTGTTCAATTTGCAGGGGGAGGGGGGGCAAAGTGCCACCTCCCTAAAATTAGTTTTTTCAGGTTAGGATATCTGTGAAGCTGCAGTTAGACTTTTAATTCTAAGTTCAACTTTTACATGAATTGGTCTATGCAGACAAACGGCCCCCAGATAATTTAACATGTACCATAACAGTGGCGGGACTACCAGGGTCACAACAGTTGCACTTGTGACCGGGTCCTGGTGTTCTGCCACCATGGGGGACCCCAAGACAGCAGGAACATAGTTGCCATGCCAACGATGGGTGCAGGAATATCTGACAAAACTGGACACAGACACCACTAGAAACAAGACATTAAAAAGTATAATAGGGACACCACCATTTTATAAGAGTCAAAAAGTGTAAAAGGGGTAGGAAGATCAATGGGGCCTGGAATCTAAGGAATCATCAGTGGAGAAAGAAAAAATATCACTAATCCTGCCAGTACAAGAAGTAAGGATACAGGAGAATACAAATAGGTGGCAAAAAGTGGAAAATAGGGGAAGAAATAGTGCTCTTAAAGGAAAATACACAGGATATAATGGCAGGAATTGGGGCAGTAAAAAACCTCTAAATATATGGTACCAGTATATAACAGGTACAAACTTTTAAAACATGAACAGCCCAACAGTTGGAGAGGAAAAGAACAGTATGGAGGAAAGTGAAGACCAACCCAAAGGTATTCCCTTAGAAAGGGGTATCAAAACACCAAACAAGATAACTTTAGAGTAGAACAGAGACCCCCACAAGGGGGGAAGGGAATGGCATGGCTGGAAGGAACCTTACAAGGCATCATACAATACCCCCCAGAGGACCAGGAAGAGGGGAACGCAGCAATCAAGAGGATGCAGGGAAACAAGTAACAAAAGAAAAAATTGGATTTTTGTCTTACCGTAAAATCCTTTTCTCTGACGTTCATTGACGGACACAGCTCCAGAATCTTCTTGACCTTTGGGTTATGCTGCCCCCTACAGGAGTAGGACACTAGGCAGGGAAAAATGTTACCACGCCTATGGGGCAGTCCCAGGGGATATACTACCACTCTCTGCTATAGGCACTCCGTTTTGTTGCCAGCAGTGTCAGAAGAAAAACAACCAAACTCAATAGAGGGATGGGTGCTGTGTCCGTCAATGAACATCAGAGACAAAGGATTTTACAGTAAGACAAAAATCCAATTTTCTCTTTCGTTCATTGACAGACACAGCTCCAGAATCTTCTTGACCATTGGAACGTCCCAAAGCAGTGTTAAACATAAGGGGTGGCAAAAAAAACACATCAGGAAAAATTCCCAAAGGCTAAACCTAGCCAACCAGGTAAGATGGAGCTCAACCAGGAACAACTGGAGCTCACCTGAAAACAATACACCCTCAAAGAGGACCAGGTCCTTTTAAACAGTAGCCTGCAAAACCTTGCAGGCAAAAGCAGCATCTGCAGATGCCAAAACATCAGATTTTTGGGACATTGTGCACAGACGACCAGGTGGCCGCCGTGCAAACCTGCATCACTGACGCCTGATGACGAAAGGCCTGAAAATGGTCGCAGCAGACGCAGCCAACCCTTTTCGCGGTCCATCCATAAGGACAAATAGTGAGTAGTGTTGAGCGAACACGGACTGTATTATTCGTGTTCGTACCGAATAATTGGATTTTTTGTACCCGAACACGGACACGGACACTTTACTGTATGTTCGGGTAAAAATCCGTGTTCGGTCGTTTTATTTCCGGGTTTTGCATGCTTTGGCGCTCTTTTCATGGCGGGCTTTCAACAGCCAATCAACAATCGTTTAACTGGTGTGCCTTAAGCCATCCCAGCCATGCCTGCAAATGTCTCAGTAGCTGTGATTGGCCGTCTGAAGCATGTGACCAAGTCTTTATAAGTTCGAGGCAGCCGCAGCGGCGTCATTATGCTGCTTAGATTCAGGGACAGAGCACACATCAACGTGCTGGCTGCTGATTAGGGAAAGATAGGCAGGAAAAAACCATTTGTGTCCGGATAGAATTGAGGGACAGGTCGGAGTGTTTAGGCAGGGCGAGTTGTAGGCATTTTAGGGATAGAGTCTGCTGAATTATAGGGTCAGTGTCTTCTACAAACTACAATCGATATTGCTGTGTGGGGGGTGGGGTCTGCACTCAATCCTGATCTACGATCTCTTCTCAATCCTGTTAGGGACAGAGTCTGCTGAATTTTAGGGAAACTGTGTTCTACAAACTACAATCGATATTGCTGTGTGGTGTGGGATTGGAGATAGGCAGGTGTCAGTGATCCACATCCATTTTTCTGTGTGTGAGCTGCAGTGAACACAATCTTTTTGGGCTGCAGTGAACACAATCTTTTTGGGCTGCAGTGAACACAATCTTTTTGGGCTGCAGTGAACACAATCTTTTTGGGCTGCAGTGAACACAATCTTTTTGGGCTGCAGTGAACACAATCTTTTTGGGGTGCAGTGAACAAAATCTTTTTGGGGTGCAGTGAACACAATCCTTTTTGGTGTGCAGTGAACACAATCTTTGTGGGGTGCAGTGAACAAAATCCTTTGTGGGGTGCAGTGAACACAATCTTTTTGGGGTGCAGTGAACAAAATCCTTTTTGGGGTGCAGTGAACAACATCCTTTTTGGGGTGCAGTGAACACAATCTTTTTGGGGTGCAGTGAACAAAATCCTTTGTGGGGTGCAGTGAACACAATCTTTTTGGGGTGCAGTGAACACAATCTTTTTGGGGTGGAGTGAACAACATCCTTTTTGGGGTGCAGTGAACAAAATCCTTTTTGGGGTGCAGTGAACAAAATCATTTTTGGGGTGCAGTGAACACAATCTTTTTGGGGTGCAGTGAACACAATCTTTGTGGGGTGCAGTGAACACAATCTTTTTGGGGTGGAGTGAACAACATCCTTTTTGGGGTGCAGTGAACAACATCCTTTTTGGGGTGCAGTGAACACAATCTTTTTGGGGTGCAGTGAACACAATCTTTGTGGGGTACAGTGAACAGAATCTTTGTGGGGTGCAGTGAACACAATCTTTGGGGGGTACAGTGAACACAATCTTTGTGAGGTGCAGTGAACACAATCTTTGTGGGGTGCAGTGAACACAATCATTGTGGGGTGCAGTGAACTCAATCTTTGTGGGGTACAGTGAACACAATCTCATACTTCTGAAGGTTTGAGGGTGCTGCCTGTTCCATACTCCCCCTACTCCTCATCTAGCCTTTTAGGGGTACAAACAATAGTAATTGGGGCCTAGTGTGGTTGTGTACGTGTGATATACATACACTTTTTTTGGATCATATTTTCTATTCCGCTATTTAATCAAAAACCTTTGGGGATCAGTTAAATTGGGGGATAGTCTGTGTTGGTACGTGTGAGAGAGATCCACCTTTCCAAGTTGTTGGGGTTCATCTCATACTTCTGAAGGTTTGAGGGTGCTGCCTGTTCCATACTCCCCCTACTCCTAGCCTTTTAGGGGTACAAACAATAGTAATTGGGGCCTAGTGTGGTTGTGTACGTGTGATATACATACACTTTTTTGGGATCATATTTTCTATTCCGCTATTTAATCAAAAACCTTTGGGGATCAGTTAAATTGGGGGATAGTCTGTGTTGGTACGTGTGAGAGAGATCCACCTTTCCAAGTTGTTGGGGTTCATCTCATACTTCTGAAGGTTTGAGGGTGCTGCCTGTTCCATACTCCCCCTACTCCTAGCCTTTTAGGGGTACAAACAATAGTAATTGGGGCCTAGTGTGGTTGTGTACGTGTGATATACATACACTTTTTTGGGATCATATTTTCTATTCCGCTATTTAATCAAAAACCTTTGGGGATCAGTTAAATTGGGGGATAGTCTGTGTTGGTACGTGTGAGAGAGATCCACCTTTCCAAGTTGTTGGGGTTCATCTCATACTTCTGAAGGTTTGAGGGTGCTGCCTGTTCCATACTCCCCCTACTCCTAGCCTTTTAGGGGTACAAACAATAGTAATTGGGGCCTAGTGTGGTTGTGTACGTGTGATATACATACACTTTTTTGGGATCATATTTTCTATTCCGTTATTTAATCAAAAACCTTTGGGGATCAGTTAAATTGGGGGATAGTCTGTGTTGGTACGTGTGAGAGAGATCCACCTTTCCAAGTTGTTGGGGTTCATCTCATACTTCTGAAGGTTTGAGGGTGCTGCCTGTTCCATACTCCCCCTACTCCTAGCCTTTTAGGGGTACAAACAATAGTAATTGGGGCCTAGTGTGGTTGTGTACGTGTGATATACATACACTTTTTTTGGATCATATTTTCTATTCCGCTATTTAATCAAAAACCTTTGGGGATCAGTTAAATTGGGGGATAGTCTGTGTTGGTACGTGTGAGAGAGATCCACCTTTCCAAGTTGTTGGGGTTCATCTCATACTTCTGAAGGTTTGAGGGTGCTGCCTGTTCCATACTCCCCCTACTCCTAGCCTTTTAGGGGTACAAACAATAGTAATTGGGGCCTAGTGTGGTTGTGTACGTGTGATATACATACACTTTTTTGGGATCATATTTTCTATTCCGCTATTTAATCAAAAACCTTTGGGGATCAGTTAAATTGGGGGATAGTCTGTGTTGGTACGTGTGAGAGAGATCCACCTTTCCAAGTTGTTGGGGTTCATCTCATACTTCTGAAGGTTTGAGGGTGCTGCCTGTTCCATACTCCCCCTACTCCTAGCCTTTTAGGGGTACAAACAATAGTAATTGGGGCCTAGTGTGGTTGTGTACGTGTGATATACATACACTTTTTTTGGATCATATTTTCTATTCCGCTATTTAATCAAAAACCTTTGGGGATCAGTTAAATTGGGGGATAGTCTGTGTTGGTACGTGTGAGAGAGATCCACCTTTCCAAGTTGTTGGGGTTCATCTCATACTTCTGAAGGTTTGAGGGTGCTGCCTGTTCCATACTCCCCCTACTCCTCATCTAGCCTTTTAGGGGTACAAACAATAGTAATTGGGGCCCAGTGTGGTTGTGTACGTGTGATATACATACACTTTTTTGGGATCATATTTTCTATTCCGCTATTTAATCAAAAACCTTTGGGGATCAGTTAAATTGGGGGATAGTCTGTGTCGGTACGTGTGAGAGAGATCCACCTTTCCAAGTTGTTGGGGTTCATCTCATACTTCTGAAGGTTTGAGGGTGCTGCCTGTTCCATACCCCCCCTACTCCTCATCTAGCCTTTTAGGGGTACAAACAATAGTAATTGGGGCCTAGTGTGGTTGTGTACGTGCGAGATACATACACTTTTTTTGATCATATTTCCTATTCCGCTATTCAATAAAAACCTTTGAGGATCAATTGAATTGCGGGATAGTCTGTGTCGGTACGTGTGAGAGAGATCCACCTTTCCAAGTTGTTGGGGTTCATCTCATACTTCTGAAGGTTTGAGGGTGCTGCCTGTTCCATACTCCCCCTACTCCTCATCTAGCCTTTTAGGGGTACAAACAATAGTAATTGGGGCCTAGTGTGGTTGTGTACGTGTGATATACATACACTTTTTTTGGATCATATTTTCTATTCCGCTATTTAATCAAAAACCTTTGGGGATCAGTTAAATTGGGGGATAGTCTGTGTTGGTACGTGTGAGAGAGATCCACCTTTCCAAGTTGTTGGGGTTCATCTCATACTTCTGAAGGTTTGAGGGTGCTGCCTGTTCCATACTCCCCCTACTCCTCATCTAGCCTTTTAGGGGTACAAACAATAGTAATTGGGGCCCAGTGTGGTTGTGTACGTGTGATATACATACACTTTTTTGGGATCATATTTTCTATTCCGCTATTTAATCAAAAACCTTTGGGGATCAGTTAAATTGGGGGATAGTCTGTGTCGGTACGTGTGAGAGAGATCCACCTTTCCAAGTTGTTGGGGTTCATCTCATACTTCTGAAGGTTTGAGGGTGCTGCCTGTTCCATACCCCCCCTACTCCTCATCTAGCCTTTTAGGGGTACAAACAATAGTAATTGGGGCCTAGTGTGGTTGTGTACGTGTGATATACATACACTTTTTTTGGATCATATTTTCTATTCCGCTATTTAATCAAAAACCTTTGGGGATCAGTTAAATTGGGGGATAGTCTGTGTCGGTACGTGTGAGAGAGATCCACCTTTCCAAGTTGTTGGGGTTCATCTCATACTTCTGAAGGTTTGAGGGTGCTGCCTGTTCCATACCCCCCCTACTCCTCATCTAGCCTTTTAGGGGTACAAACAATAGTAATTGGGGCCTAGTGTGGTTGTGTACGTGCGAGATACATACACTTTTTTTGATCATATTTCCTATTCCGCTATTCAATAAAAACCTTTGAGGATCAATTGAATTGCGGGATAGTCTGTGTCGGTACGTGTGAGAGAGATCCACCTTTCCAAGTTGTTGGGGTTCATCTCATACTTCTGAAGGTTTGAGGGTGCTGCCTGTTCCATACTCCCCCTACTCCTCATCTAGCCTTTTAGGGGTACAAACAATAGTAATTGGGGCCCAGTGTGGTTGTGTACGTGTGATATACATACACTTTTTTTGGATCATATTTTCTATTCCGCTATTTAATTTAACTGGGCCTCCATGCGAGACCTGTGTGCCTTGTTGCGCTGTTTTGAGTACTCCACCAACATGGCCAGTGGCAATGACGCCGTTCTCAGCTTAACTATCCCACTTCTATGCCTCCTTGAAAAAACAATTCGGGCGATGATGGAAGAGGATGTGGCACAGGATGAGGAGGAGGAGGAGGATGAAGAGGTAACATTTCCAAGGCTTTCAGGGCAGTCATTCGCAAGGGGCTCCGAGGGTGGGTTCCTGCACACGCAAACGCCAGGGACGCAATTGTCCAGCAGGGGCACAGTTCTGGAGGATGAGGAGGATGAGGAGGAGGAGGAGCTGGAGGAGGAGATGGAACCATGTTCACAGCAGGGTGGCACCCAGGCCTGCTCATGGCCATCACTGGTGCGTGGCTGGGGGGATACAGAGGACACGGACGATACACCTCCCACAGAGGACAGCCTTTCGTTGCCTCTGGGCAGCCTGGCACACATGAGCGATTACATGCTGCAGTGTCTCCACAACGACCGCCGAGTTGCCCACATTCTAACTTGTGCTGATTACTGGGTGGCCACGCTGCTGGATCCCCGTTACAAGGACAACGTACCGTCCTTAATTCACTCACTGGAGCGCGATCGCAAGATGCGCGAGTACAAGCGCACGCTGGTAGACGCCATGCTGCTGGCATTCCCATCTGACAGCGGGGCCACAGTGGAAGCACAAGGCAGAGGAGGAGGAGGAGGAGGTCGCCAACGCAACCAGGGCACCGCCAGCACCTCAGAAGGCAGGGTTAGCATGGCCGAAATGTGGAAAAGCTTTGTCAGCACGCCACAACAAACAGCAGCACCAGCAGCTCAGATGGAACGTCTTAGCAGGAGGCAGCATTTTACCAACATGGTGGAGCAGTATGTGTGCACACGCCTACATGTAGTGAATGACGGGTCTGCCCCCTTCAACTTCTGGGTCTCCAAATTGGGCACATGGCTTGAGCTTGCCCTTTACGCCTTGGAGGTGCTGGCGTGCCCTGCAGCCAGTGTATTATCTGAACGGGTATTTAGCACGGCTGGGGGCGTTATAACAGACAAGCGCAGCCGCCTGTCCAGAGACAATGTGGACAAGCTCACGTTCATTAAAATGAACCAGGCATGGATCCCACGGGACTTTTCCGTACCTTATGCAGAATAGCAATGGATACCGACCTTACCCACCCATTGTTCCATTTTTGCTCTTTCTCACTCTTTTGGGGTGTACCCTCATTTAAAATTTTTGAAAAGAAGCAGTGTTGGCTACCTCGTCCTCCTCCTCAGGGCCAGATTAATGTAGGGGCTATTGGAGCTGCAGCTCCAGGCCCCTACCTTTTATATAGGCCCCGGGTTGGCCATATTCACTGTTACCGCTTTTCTGTCACTTGTAAACACAGAAGTCTGGCTTCTATGCTCGCTTCCCCAGGCAGCACCCTCAGAACCTCCCCACACAGCGTGAAGGCCGGACAAGGAGGGACAGTTGGCGATGCATGGATGTGTTTATGGGCTTCAGAGACAGCATCCCATGTTGAATTAGGCATGCATGGCTGCACCCTTCCTCCTCTGGGTGCATGGCAAGGCACGGCCCTTAAAGTGGAGTTCCACCCTAAATTTATACTTACCTCCATCTTCTCGCTCCGGGTCACCTGAAAAACAAATGGATAATCGCAATTTTTTTTTTTTTTACTTACCTCGTATAGAAGAAAATATACTTACCTTACTTCCTTCTTCCTCCCCTCGGCGGCCACGGCGATTCGTCACTTCCTGGCTTTGCAATGATTCCTGGGAGCTGAACGTCATCGCTCCCAGGAATCATTGCGCCTGCACCGGTCCCGACGTCAGTTCCGGTGCGCGCGCGTCATTCCCTTCTAAACAGCTTCTGGGCATGCCCAGAAGCTGTGGAGGGATGACGCGCGCGCACCGGAAGTGACGGCGGGGCCGGTGCAGTGCATCGTGGGACCGAAGAAGACGGAAGAGGACACAGAAGAGGATCGCGCTGGCTTCAAGCTGCCCACACCTGAGATGGCAGCGCTGGACAATACTGTTTCCAGGTAAGGATTTCTCCTAAAAGGTAAGTGCAACCCGGGACAGATCAGAGGCTAGCCATTGTGGAATGTACTAGCCCTGACTGTCCCGGGGGTATTTTTATTAAAAAAAGCATACCCAGGGTGGAACTCCGCTTTAAGGCCCTTCAAAATCCTCAGCACCAAGCCCATGATGCTGTTAATCCGGCCCTGGTCCTCCTCCACCGCCGCTTCCACCTACACCGCCCATAGGTGTGCTCAGCCTATTGCATTAAGGTGTGCACCCCAAAGTTGAAATACACATGCATGTGTTTGCCAGCAGGGAGAGTAATGTATCGGGGCCATGTACCTGTAGGCAAGGAGAAATAGAGCAGAGCAGGTCCCAGGGAGATCTTTCCCATCTCCTCACTGGCAATGCTATGTGCCCTAGGTGATTAGGGTGTGCCCAGGCACACCCAGCACACCCTGTGCGCACGCCTATGTCACCGCCACATCCACCACCACCTCAACCTCCCTCCTACTCCATATGGGCCTCGTCCTTCAGAGATGAAGAAGAACATTGTTTTATTTTTCTGTTTTTTTTTTGTTGTTTTAAGTTATTTCCCTATCCACATTTGTTTGCAGAGCACTTGCCATGCTCTTAATTACGTTTTGCTGCCATTTGCAGCACTCTAGCCCTTTCCTTTGGTGTTTTAGAGCCATTTTAGTGCCTTAAAGTTCGGGTCCCCATTGACTTCAATGGGGTTCGGTGTCCGGGAAAAGTTCGGTAAAAGTCCGGGACACGGACCCGGACTTTTTTTTAAAGTTCGGCCGAACCCGTCGAACACGGACATCTAGGTGTTCGCTCAACCCTAATAGTGAGTCTGATTTTCCTAAATGACTTGTTAGCCACTAGGTACACCCTGATCACCCTTACCACATCCAGAAAAGCAAGACAATCTTCTTAGGATGTTTAGGCTTAGGACACTGGGAAGGCAACACAATGTCTTTATTCAGATGGAAACCAGAAAACACATCAGGAAGGAACAACTGACACGGGCGAAGCACCACTTTATCTCTGTGAGCCACCAGGTAAGGTGAACAACAAGACACCGCTGCCAGCTCCGACACCCTGCATGCAGAAGTAATAGCCACCAAGAAGGCTACCTTCTGGGACAATGTAAGCAGAGTAATCCAATGAATATTTAAAAAAAGGGTGGTTTCTGAAAAACCGACAGCACCAAATTGAGGCCCTACGGAGGCAATGGAGACCGCACTGGAGGAGCCAAGTGGCAAACCCCCTGAATAAAGGTGCGAATCAAAGAATGCATGGCCAAAGGACAATGAAAGAAAACCGCCAAGGCCAAAACCTGGCCCTTGATGGTACCGAAGGCAAGACGCTGCTGCCCACCATAATTGGAGGAAAGCCAAACTCCGAGCCACCAAAAAGGAGCGGGGATGTACCCCAAGAGATTCACACCACGCAATGTAAGCTTTCAAAACGCGATAGTGAATCTTTATAGGAGGTAGATTTCCTAGCTTTTAGCAGCCAGCGAATGTAAAGCAAGATGGAAGATTGGCCCTTGGGCCAACAGATCTTTCCTGAGGGGAAGTCTCCAAGGAGCATCGGTGACCAACCGTATCAGATCTGCATACCAAGACCGCCGAGGCCAGTCTGGAGCCACTAGGGTGGCCGGAATCCCTTCTGCCTTGTTCCTTCGCAGGAGTCTTGGCAGAAGTTTTAGAGGGGGAAAGATGATACTTGCCCCAAGGAGCCACCAGTGCGTCTGTGGCGTTGGCCAGAGGATCCAGACACCGTACCACAAACCTCTGCACCTTCCTGTTGAGATGAGAAGCCAACAGGTCCACCTCAGGAGTTCCCCACCAAAGACAACTGATGAAACACCTCCAGATGAAATGACCATTCTCGCTGATCCAATGCCTGATGAGATAATCCGCCTGTCAATTTTCCACCCCTGGATATGCACAGCAGAGAAGGCTGGAACAAAGCGTTCTGCCCACCTTAGAATGTAGGCTACTTCCCGAGTTGCCAGGACACTTCATGCGCCCCCTTGGTGATTGGCATAAGCCACGGCCGTGGCCTTGTCCGATCGCCTGAAGTTCCAGTATATTGATCAGTAGTCTGGACTCTACCAGAGTCCAGACCCCCTGAGCACAATCCGTGCCGTGAACCCCACCCGGACAGGCTGGTATCTGTGGTGACCACCGTCCAATACAGTGGAAGAAAAGATTTTCCCTATCGAAGCACCAGAGAGAGAAGCCACCAAATAAGGGACCCTCTCGTACCCCAGTTCAACAGGATCAGATTGTCTAGAGACTGTGGATTCTTGTCCCAGTTGGCAATAATCTGTCTTTGCAGAGGTCTCATGTGGAACTGTGCAATTGGAACCGCCTCAAAGGTAGACACCATCAGGCCCAGCACCCGTATGCAAGTCTTGAGTGAAGACCGACTGCTGGATAACAGAAGCTTGTCCAATGGGAGAAACACCCTGGCTGAGACCAAGTCCAGAGTCAGACCCAGTCTGACCCAGCCAGTCCAACTTGGTGAATGGAACCAGAGCAGATTCCTGGAAATGTAATTTCCAACCAAACTCCTGCACAGTCTACACAGTAATCTCCAGGTTGTCCGTCAGATCAGTTGGATGACCGACATATATCGGAATATTGAAGGTAAGCGCCCTTGATATCGATAGAGGCCAGAAGATCCCCTTGATGTAGAGATACGATTACCGTACGAATGTACTCCATTCAGAAAATCTGTACCCGCACAATGCGGTTCAGAGCTTTGAGGTCCAGGATTGGACGTATCTTGTCTTCCTTCCTGGGAACTGTAAACAGGTTTGAATAAAACCCTTGAAAATGTTCAGATTCTGGAACAATCACCCCTTGTAGTATCAAGTCTTGCACCGCCCAAAGAGACCTCGCAGGCGGTCTGGGGATAAACGCAGGTTGGAAGGAAAGAACCTCTCTGGAGGATAAGCTTGAAACTCGATCTTGTAGCCGGACCGAATCAGCTCATGGACCCACCTGACCCAATCAGGGAGGTCCACGGGTGCGGATGGACCCGCTCTCAGCTTACCAGACCAGGTCTTCTTTGAGGTCTTTACAGACTTAGATCCCTAGTCTTGAGATCCTGAGGAAAGAAAAGGCCGCTTATGTCTGGGATGAGACTCTTTGTTCCTGGCAGCCTGTGGAAGAGGAGTACTTTTCCCCGCTGTAAGACCCTTAATGATATCATCCAGGGAGGATCCAAACAGGCAATCCCCCACAAAAGGAAGATCAGATAAGGCCTTCTTGGAAGTCTGGTCCGCAGACCAGAATTTCAGCCATATCATGTGCCGAAGGACCACTGCTGTCATGGACAGCCAAGAGTCTAAGGGAGCCGCATCCAGAGAAGCATCACAGACTATCTGCTACCCCTGGACCAACTGGTCCACCAGCTCTGCAAAGGCAGGGAGAAGCTGTTCCCCCTCAAGATCTTGGTACAAAATCTTTGTCCACACTGTTAGAGTGCTAGAGTCTGGGACACCAAGGCTATGGTGAACACCGAAGGATAAAAAGGTATTCAGGGATGTTACAGACCTCCAGATGAAGAACTGGAGGATGTGACTTCCTATAGTATAAATATGCCAATTGAGGACCTGAGAGGCTTAGCAACCAAGGGACTATATCTATATATACGGTACTTAAAAAGAGGAGAGGTAGGGGTTACAGAGTTGTACCCCCAGAAAAGGTTGAAAAAACAAGGATCTACACTGGCTGTAGAAAAAACTGCAAAAAACCTTTATTGATAGTGCAATATTGATTTGTTAGCCTGGCATCACAATATCTGATATGCCTTCAGTATCCATCTTCATTATTATATTTGTTGTTATGGATTTCTATATAGGATGAGGATACAAGCCTACATTTTGCTTTGGATTGAGAGTTTGGCAGTCATTGGCATGTTTGCACCTATTGCCTCATATTCACCATTCAAGCTAGCCATAAGAGCCATCTGAATATGCTTTGCTGTTAGGATATTTCAGGGGTATTGGTGCGCCAGGCACGGGGTGGATGGAATTGGGCCCAATTGATGTGTGTGTGAGTGAATGTGGTTATGCTGCGGCAACAAGTCCACAGGTTGATCCAGTTTGCAGTAGAATTTTAGCAACTGTTTGATTCTTTGTCTTTTTTTGCACTATCAATAAAGGTTTTTTGCAATTTTTTCTACAACCAGTGTTGAGCCTTGTTTTTGCAACCTTTTCTGGGGGTATAACTCTGTAACCCCTACCTCTCCTCTTTTTGAGTATATATATATTTGGTCCGGCCACAGTAAACATGTGGTGGACCAAAGTCTCGGCTCTCCTGTCAAAGGGATTTTTAAAAGCCGAATACTTCTCCACCGGAATGAAGGTGGATTTATTCAGCCTGGAAACTTGAGAGTCCAACACAGGTGGGACTGTCCACTTATTCAACAGAGACTCCACAAAGGGATACCGTCTAGTGAAACGCTTAGGCACCACCATATTGCATTTAGGACAACCCCACCGACTCGTGACAATTTTGTCAAAGTAGGCGGCAAAAGGGAATACCTTTGCCACTTTTGAGGAGCTGCGGGTACCAAAAGGGGACTGGTGCCTCCGACACAGCAGCAGCTGCATCCTCCATTTTTAAATTTTCACGCACCGATACAATCAGTGCAATGACTTCCCTAGCCAGAAACAGCATTTCCTTCAGTAAGACTCTATGATACAGTACCTCTGCCACTGTTCCTCATCCAGAATACCAAAGAGGCATATTCTAGGAGTACATGGAACAGGTAACGATAAGACTGAGGACAGAAGATCTGTCACCTGTTTGCAGTAACAAGCTATGACAGGGCATACCCAAATTACATGTGCAAAATCCGCTTTTGTGTGATTACATCTTGTACAGTTAGACGTGGGTATGCGATGCATAGCATGCAATCTCACCGGAGTAAGGTAAGACTGGTATATCAGGTATAGTTGTGTCAGCTTGTTATTAATTGCTGGAGACACTTGTAAATGAGAGGAACAAGCATCTTCCCAATCATCCTCAGCTAAATCTAGTATGATTTGTTGCCATTTAGATTGCAGTGGATGAGTGGATTTTTGCTAATAGTGGCATTTAAAAGATAGGTATACACTTCAGATATGAGTCCTCCAGGACCTTGTGACTTTAATATACCTATGAGTGGGTAATTAGAAAAATTTGAGACATTAGTCCCAAACTGAGCATGCAATGTGTGCTTAACTACTTACCGCATACTAACGTAGGGGTACGTCGGCAAACTTTGCGGTAGTGTCCCGGTACCGTGGTTTAGAGCCGACGGTTGGCTTTCCGTCGGTACCAACCGATGCGGCTCGGGAGCCGCTCGATCGTTACCCGGGGGGGCGGGAGTGGACGTCCCCACCCTCCCGCCACCTTCCGTGGCTTTTACCAGGGCTCCCGTCCCACCGGGAGCCCCGAGCACCCAGCCGGCACGTCTGCCGGCTGGATGGAGTCCCGATCAATGCCGGAAACGGCTTCGATCGGGTCTCCGATGACGTAACCCGGAGGCGGCATCCATGACATCACTTCCGGGTTACTGTGCTGCAAAAGGCAGCAAATTTGAAAAAGGGCTGTATGCAAAAATGCCGTTTTCGGCGTTTTGCATACAGGGAAGTGTAGTGGAGGGGTCTAGGGTCTTTTAGACCCTCGATCCCTCCATAAAGTGTACCTGTCACTGCATATTTCTGTCACAAGGGATGTTTACATTGCTTGTGACAGCAATAAAAGTGATCAGATTTTTTTTTTAAAAAAACTGTAATAAAGTTAAAAAAAGAAATAAAATAAATGGGAAAAAAAAAAATTTTGCCGCCCCCATCACCATTAGCTCGCGCACAAAAAAAAACGTATACGGAAGTCAAGCCGCAAATGAAATCGCTGTTCAAACCACACATGTGAGGTATCGCCGCGATCGCCAGAGCGTGAGCAATAATAAAAAAAAACTCTAACTCTAAACTGGTAACCGTTAAATAAATTTAAAGCGTCGCCTATTGAGATCTCTATTGACCGTAGTTTGTCGCCATCCCACGGGGGGGCACAATTTTAAACTGTAACATGTTGGGTATCTATTTACTCGGCGTGACATCATCTTTCACAATATACAAAAAAATGGCGTTTTAAAGACCGCTGCGCAAATACCGCGTGACAAAATATATTGCAATGACCGACATTTTATTCTCCAGAGTCTTTGCTAAAAAAATATATATAATGTTTGGGGGTTCTAAGTAGTTTTCTAGGAAAAAATACTGGTTTTAACTTGTGAACAAAAAGTGTCTGAAATAGGGCTGGGGCTTAAGTGGTTAAATTGAAGGTATTTGTAAACATTTGTAGAGGGAAAGTCAAGTTTTCGCTGTAATTCAACATAAGGTGAAAGAACAGTACTATCATAAATATCCTCTAGGGTATTTAAACCTTTTTGTTCCCAGAAAGAGTAGTCTGTGAAATGTAGAAGATGAGGAAACATGGGATTGTGCCAAGTAGGAAGGATAACCTCAATGTCCCTAAATCCTACAACTCGCTTAGACTCTCTCCACACTACTCTAGCCAAATTCAAAATCGGCAAGCGTACTTTTTCTAGGACTGTCTTTGGTGCTTCCAATGATATTAACAGATTATTCAATTTAAGGACATGCACTAAATGTGACTCCACCTTCGTAGGTGAAACAGGCGACAGCCAATCGGTTAAAGCGGTTGTAAACCCAAAAACACAAAAAAAAACTTGCAAGACAAAGGCATAATGAGCTAGTATGCATCGCATACTAGCTCATTATGTATTACTTACCTTAGAACAAAGCCCCGACATGGACCCCCGGACATCGCTGTGGGCGCTGCCATGATCCCTCGGCGTCTCTTCCGGGTTCGGCGGCTCTGGCGCGGGAGTGATTTTCCGGCAAGCTCCCGGCAAGGGAAGCTGAAGGTCCGCCGGACCTTCAGAGCACATGCGCCGCTTTCGTGAGCGGCTGCATGCACTGCAAATATCTCCTAAACCGTGCCGGTTTAGGAGATATTAATTGTACCTACAGGTAAGCCTTATTATAGGCTTACCTGTAGGTAAAAGTCAAAAAAAGCGATATAATACTGCTTTAAGTGTCGTAATTGTCCTGCTAAAAAATAATAGTACATATTCAAAAGTGCCATATCAGTTCCAGTGTAGGCCTTTGCAAGGTGGAAATGATAAGCTTTCTTCTATTTTGGGCCCATATAAAGGAGCTAAACAGGGTGTCCAAGTTTTTAAAGTAGGACTTGGGCACTGGTACTGGCATACATATAGGGGAAGATACATATAGACGCTTTGGTATAAGGACCATTTTAATGAGGGGTAATTCTCCCTGCTACTGATAAAGGAAGTTTAGCCAAGGTAATAAGTTTAGTCCTAACCACTCGCATCAGGGGGTCCATATTAGCTTTTAACCTCCCTGGCGGTATGATTCTTTTGGATTTTAGGTGCTGAAAGCGGTACCATTATTTTGCATGTAATTCTTGTGAATGAGCAGCCTAAACAAACTGTATACCTTTATTATATATATTATATATATATATGTGTATGTATGCATATATTATGTATACATATATTATATATATATATATATATATATATATATATATATATATATATATTTACATATATATATATATATATATATATATATATACAGTAAAACCTTGGATTGCGAGCATAATTCGTTCCGGAAGCATGCTTGTAATCCAAAGTGCTCTTATATCAAAGCGAATTTCCCCATAAGAAATAATGGAAACTCCGATGATTCGTTCCACAACCATTTATTCATAAATCCTTCAATTTATAGTCCATATAAAAAGATTATAGCATTGCGATAGGTTGTGTAACCATAAAATGTCCATCCACAAATATCCGCTTCCACAAGGGGATTGGAAGCAAAATCCAGCAGGAGCTACAGAGTATCAAAGAGAAGAGAGGCGCCTCTAAGTGTAGCAATATGGTTCCATTTAATGAAGGTACAACATTTAGCAACTCACAAGGTTGATGAATAAAACAGGCACATCTAAGTATGCCGGCATCCGGGGTAAAGCTGTCCAAATAGACCATCTTCTGCACCGCCGGCTGCTAGTCTGTAATCCTGACCGGGAAGACCACCCTGCAGTAAAGCGGTCTGAAAGCGAGGGGCAGCATGGAAGGATGAGGTAGATGACGGTGCGGAGGATGGTCTATGTGGACAGCTTTACCCCTGATGCCTGCATCCTTAGATGTGCCTGTTCCAATCATCAACCATGTGAGTTGCTAAATTTTGTACCTTCATTAAATTTAACCATATTGCTACACATAGAGGCTCCTCTCTTTTTTAAATACTCAGCTGTGACTTGAGGCTACTTGTATATCAAGACATCGCTTGTATATCAAGTCAAAATTTATTTGAAAATTTTGCTTGTCTTGCAAAGCGCTCTCAAACCAAGTTACTCTCAAACCAAGGTTTTACTGTATATATATATATATATACAGTTGGTTTGGGCTGCTCATTCACAAGAATTACGTATACATATATATATATATACATGTGTGTGTGTATATATTGTGACAGGAAGTCAGCTAAATCTGGGAATGTAGTCACAGGAAGGAGATACATTTCCACCTGATTGAGAAGTCCATTAATTAATTTAGGGTGTTGGCTACAGAGCTAGCCAGCAGGAAGTTGAAAGGCCTTCACCTGTTCAGAATGAGGGAGTTAAGGCTCTATAATTTGTTTAGAGAAAGTCCTATTGTTTGCTGCCTCCAGAAGCTGCATCCTGAAGCCATGTGGGCTGGGAGCAGGAGGACAGTCAGCGTGTGCCTCCCGACAGGATGTGTGGGCCTGGGAGAAGACCCCCCGGAGTGATGTGTGCCCGGGACGGTAACCAAGGGTGAATACGTCTCAAAGGTGAGAAGACGAAGTGTTTCTGTGTGAAAGAAACAAAAGGACTGTGTTGCCCTGTGAAACTATTATAAAAGGACTATTGAGTGTCCACTGTAGGACAAGGAAGTCTGCCCGACGGTAGGTTGGAGACAGACACTTAGGCAGGTTCCAGTTGTGAGAAGGTAGCCGCCCACAGAGGCAAGGATTTATTTTCTGTTTTATTTTATTTTGGATGTTTTGCTGCATACAGCCTGGTGAAGAAAACACCATTTAATAAACCACACTGTTTGTTTGCAAGCACTTGTCGGCTACCTCTCTGGGAAAAAACACCCCCCAAGGGGTCATCCACACCCGCCACCGAGCTAATCCCTCACATATGGTGGAGGATGCGGGCAGAAGCGAAGATCCCTGCAAGGAAGTGCAAATGTTTGATGAACTTTGTCTGGTGCATGAGATTGCACAATCTATGTGTGCAGGAGAGAAGATCCTGACAGAAAAAAAAAAAAAAAAAAGTGTTTTAAAGAGACAGGGGTCTCAAAATTTTTTGATGAACTTTGTTGTGTCTGGTGCAAGTGACTGCACAAACTGTGTGCGCAGGAAAAGAGATCTTGCAAGAGAGAGAAAAACTACATGTGTTAAAGAGACAGTGGTCTGAAAATTGTTTGCTGGACTGTGAAAAATTTGTTTGTGGAGTTATTGAAGATGGGGCGATCCAAACGCCTGAAAAATGCAAAGACAGATGAAATGAGAGACCGGATTCTATGGATGGAGGGGATGTTACCGTCTGAACCAACCCCATCCATGCCTAAAGAGAGTCTACTAAAGAGGAAGGTTGTTGTCCCTAGCAACACTGATGAAACTGCTATGGAGACGCAGTGTGCTCAGATGAAAAGTAAACCCAAAATGGGGGAGATGCTGAAACAACGGAGCTTTGCAGCTCAACAAAAGGCTCATCAAGAGAGCATGGCAGGCTGGAAACAGAGACGCCAGCAGCCAATGGAGGCCATCGGTTTGGAGGAAACCGAGTATGTGTGCAGGGCTGAGTTGGATGCCTTGCAACGGAAAATGGAAGAAAAGGAACAAGCCTTGGAATTGCTTAAAATGGAGCATAGAAACTTGCAGGAAATGAATGAACTACTCAAGTCTCATGTGTCACAGTGGGAAGAATCCACTGCTCTTCTTTTGGTCGAGTTGCAAAAACGCAGAGAGACTATAATGGAGAAAGATACCATCCTCATGGAAAAGGAAAGTGAAATTCAGACTTTGCAGAAGCAAAGTATGGCTGATATGTTGGAGTTGCGTAATCAGCTGGAAAAAAGTCTTCAGTCTTTGGGAGCTACAAAAATAGACCTGCAGGAGTCGCAGGAACAGAATGTCGCTCTGAAAACGACATTGTCTCTCAGCGACAACGAGAAAAGTGAAAGAGAGGCTAAATTACTGAGTACTGTGTATGAGCTCACCACTTTGAGCAATGTGGTAGATGAATTACGTGCAGACTGTGAAAGTTGGAAAGGTGAAGCCCAACGTTTCCAGCAGCAGTTAAAGGAGAAAGAAGCCTGTGTGGCAGAATTACGGTCTCATTCCCAGAAGCTAGCCAATGAGGTGAAAGCTCTTATGCAGGGAAAAGAAGATTGTGAACATAAGAGGGAAAAAGTAGAGGCACAGCTTCTGGAATCGCAAGTCAAGGTGTCAGAAGGTGACCGATTGTGTGCTAAGCTGTCAGAGAAGGCAAACCGACTGCAGGTTGAGTTGGACAATGTTACAAATCAGCTTTCTCAAGCAGACAGCAAATCTAGAGAAATTGCGGAAGATTTTTCTATCTTGGAATCGCAGCTGCAAGACACGCAGGAACTCTTACAGGAAGAGAGGTGTCAAAGGCTGAGTTTTAGCACAAAGCTCAAACAAATGGAAGATGAGAAAAATGGCTTCCTGGAACAATTAAAAGAGGAGGCGGAAGCAAAGAAAAACCTATCAGAGCAAGTCGCAACATTGCAAGCTCAGATAGCGGATATGAAAAAACGCATGGAAGAAAGCGTTGCTTCATTACAGTGTGTTGAAGATGTGAAAAAGAAGTTTGATCAGATGCTTGGTGAAGAGAAGAATGTGTCTGCAAAATATGCAGAAGAACGCGACCGCGCAGAAGCGGAGGCGCGTGATAACGAGAGCAAAGCCCTGTTCTTGGCTCGCTCTTTGGAGGAAGCTCTAGAGTCCAAGGCTGAACTAGAAAGAGTTAACAAGCAGCTATGTACAGAGATGGAACATGTGGTCAGCTACAAGGATGAGGTTGAGAAAAGCGTTCAGGAGCTAGAAAAGTCTAAGCGAGCCTTAGAACAGCAAGTAGAAGAGATGAAGATTCCGTTGCAGGAACTGGAAGAGGAATTCCAGGCAACAGAGGATCTGTCCCAAAGAGGGGATAGTGTGCCTGATGCAGTTTTTAAAAGGATCAGTGTTTTGGGGTCTGTCCTGAGTGAGCCTCAGAAATGTGACGACATGTGGCTTGAATCACCCCTTTGGAATAAACCGTTCCTTCAAAAACTTCAAGCATTGGAAAATGTATCATTAGAACTTCAGCAAACAAAGGAGCTGAGTAAGAAATGTGGTGATTTCTCAGTTCAGGCTGAAAACCTAGTGGAGAAAACTAAGGCTGTTGGTGAAAACGTGAAGCAAATGAATAAGTGCCTTTCAGGGAGTGTTTCCAAAATGGAACTGGTGAAAGACGGGTGGCAGAAGTTTGATCGTGATCTTGAGATGCATTCCATGTGGAATTCAGATAGAGAAAAAGAACTAGGTGACCTTGAGCGGTCAAATAGTTCAGCAGAAAGTGCATTGAAGAAACCTGTAAAAGAATGTGTTGCAGTTCCATGCTTCTTCACTGATGCAGAGAGGAGGTCTATAATGGATACCACCCAGATCGCTGGGTTCAACTGTGTTGTTGCCTTTGACCCCTATGTTGGTGGAAGGAAAGTTGATGATGTTCTGGTTGGCTTCTTCTGTGAAGAGTTTGGCAAGAAATATAAACTGAATATCAAATCAAATAGTAGGCCTTTACTGCGACTCGCTCAGGAGGGCGAAAAGTTTAAGAAGTTGATGAGTGCAAATGCTTCAGATCTGCCTATGAATATGAAATGTTTGGTGAATGATATTGATATCTCGGGGAAAAGGAACAGGGGTCACTTTGAAGAAATGTGTGACAGCCTGTTGTCTCAATTGGAAAATCCTCTGCACAGCATCTTAGAGCAAGCAAAGCTCAAGAAGGAAGATCATTCCCTTTTACAACAAAAAGTCAATGATTGTGTACAGATGTATGGAGAGGCAACTCAAGTCACAGAGGGATGTCAAGAGTCCCTACTTGGAACAAAGCTTAGTGAAGCAAAGGTTCTCAAAGTTTTGTGGAAAACATTTATGGATTGCAGAGAGAGGCGTCTTAAGAATGTTGAAGACATTAAGACTAGCCCAATTGAGTTGCCTATGGATCACGGTCCTCCATGGTGGATTGGACAGACGGTTATGAGGGACAAGCTGTCTGACATTTATGAGAAAGCTGTCAATGAAGATGACAGAAACGAGAAGGAGCAAAATGATGCCAAAAATGCAGTTGAAGAATGTGTATATGAGATGAGAGACAAACTGTGTGGCATTTATGAGAAATCCGTCAATGAAGATGACAAAACAGTTTCATCCGGAAGCTTGAGGATAATAGGAGGCTTATCAGTGAGTCAGCAGTGCCTGACACATGCGTGCCTGGAAATATGTGTCCCAACCCTAGGGTTGAAACAAGAGGGGGGGGTATGTGACAGGAAGTCAGCTAAATCTGGGAATGTAGTCACAGGAAGGAGATACATTTCCACCTGATTGAGAAGTCCATTAATTAATTTAGGGTGTTGGCTACAGAGCTAGCCAGCAGGAAGTTGAAAGGCCTTCACCTGTTCAGAATGAGGGAGTTAAGGCTCTATAATTTGTTTAGAGAAAGTCCTATTGTTTGCTGCCTCCAGAAGCTGCATCCTGAAGCCATGTGGGCTGGGAGCAGGAGGACAGTCAGCGTGTGCCTCCCGACAGGATGTGTGGGCCTGGGAGAAGACCCCCCGGAGTGATGTGTGCCCGGGACGGTAACCAAGGGTGAATACGTCTCAAAGGTGAGAAGACGAAGTGTTTCTGTGTGAAAGAAACAAAAGGACTGTGTTGCCCTGTGAAACTATTATAAAAGGACTATTGAGTGTCCACTGTAGGACAAGGAAGTCTGCCCGACGGTAGGTTGGAGACAGACACTTAGGCAGGTTCCAGTTGTGAGAAGGTAGCCGCCCACAGAGGCAAGGATTTATTTTCTGTTTTATTTTATTTTGGATGTTTTGCTGCATACAGCCTGGTGAAGAAAACACCATTTAATAAACCACACTGTTTGTTTGCAAGCACTTGTCGGCTACCTCTCTGGGAAAAAACACCCCCCAAGGGGTCATCCACACCCGCCACCGAGCTAATCCCTCACAATATATATATATATATATATATATATATATATATACGTATGTATATATATATATATACATATATATGTATATAATATATACGTATATATATATATTTATATATACTGCATATATATATATATATGTGTATATGTATATATATATATACAGTGGGTACGGAAAGTATTCAGACCCCCTTAAATTTTTCACTCTTTGTTATATTGCAGCCATTTGCTAAAATCATTTAGGTTCATTCTTCTTCCTCATGAATGTACACATAGCACCCCATACTGACAGAAAAACACAGAATTGTTGACATTGTTGCAGATTTATTAAAAAAGAAAAACTGAAATATCACATGGTCCTAAGTATTCAGACCCTTTGCTCAGTATTTAGTAGAAGCCCCCTTTTGATCAAATACAGCCAGGAGTCTTTTTGGGAAAGATGCAACAAGTTTTTCACACCTGGATTTAGGGATCCTCTGCCATTCCTCCTTGCAGATCCTCTCCAGTTCTGTCAGGTTGGATGGTAAACGTTGGTGGACAGCCATTTTTAGGTCTCTCCAGAGATGCTCAATTGGGTTTAAGTCAGGGTTCTGGCTGGGCCATTCAAGAACAGTCACGGAGTTGTTGTGAAGCCACTCCTTCGTTATTTTAGCTGTGTGCTTAGGGTCATTGTCTTGTTGGAAGGTAAACCTTCGGCCCAGTCTGAGGTCCAGAGCACTCTGGAGAAGGTTTTTGTCCAGGATATCCCTGTACTTGGCCGCATTCATCTTTCCCTCGATTGCAACCAGTCGTCCTGTCCCTGCAGCTGAAAAACACCCCCACAGCATGATGCTGCCACCACCATGCTTCACTGTTGGGACTGTATTGGACAGGTGATGAGCAGTGCCTGGTTTTCTCCACACATACCGCTTAGAATTAAGGCCAAAAAGTTCTATTTTGGTCTCATCAGACCAGAGAATCTTATTTCTCACCATCTTGGAGTCCTTCAGGTGTTTTTTTAGCAAACTCCATGCGGGCTTTCATGTGTCTTACACTGAGGAAAGGCTTCCGTCGGGCCACTCTGCCATAAAGCCCTGACTGGTGGAGGGCTGCAGTGATGGTTGACTTTCTACAATTTTCTCCCATCTCCTGACTGCATCTCTGGAGCTCAGCCACATTGATCTTTGGGTTCTTCTTTACCTCTCTCACCAAGGCTCTTCTCCCCCGATAGCTCAGTTTGGCTGGATAGCCAGCTCTAGGAAGGGTTCTGGTCGTCCCAAACGTCTTCCATTTGAGGATTATGGAGGCCACTGTGCTCTTAGGAACCTTAAGTGCAGCAGAAATCTTTTTGTAACCTTGGCCAGATCTGTGCCTTGCCACAATTCTGTCTCTGAGGTCTTCAGGCAGTTCCTTTGACCTCATGATTCTCATTTGCTCTGACATGCATTGCGATCTGGAAGGTCTTATATAGACAGGTGTGTGGCTTTCCTAATCAAGTCCAATCAGTATAATCAAACACAGCTGGACTCAAATGAAGGTGTAGAACCATCTCAAGGATGATCAGAAGAAATGGAAAGCACCTGAGTTAAATATATGAGTGTCACAGCAAAGGGTCTGAATACTTAGGACCATGTGATATTTCAGTTTTTCTTTTTTAATAAATCTGCAACAATGTCAACAATTCTGTGTTTTTCTGTCAGTATGGGGTGCTATGTGTACATTCATGAGGAAGAAGAATGAACCTAAATGATTTTAGCAAATGGCTGCAATATAACAAAGAGTGAAAAATTTAAGGGGGTCTGAATACTTTCCGTACCCACTGTATATACATATATTTACATAAAAAGTACAGTAAAACTGCAGGAAAGGGCACTGGGGGGCAATGTAATGTGATTTTATTTTATTTTGAATGGTATCAGTGTGTTTGGTGCATTTTACATTTGAATTTGCCGCCGGTTCCACCCCCCTGCGAACGTCACGTCGCCGGAGACGGAAGCCGGGGCTCGCAGACGATCGGGAGGAAGCTCCGCCGCCGCATACCGCCCGCATACATCGCTGGATCCCGGAGAAAAGGTAAGTAAAACCTCTTCCAGCATCCAGCGATCTTCCTAGCGCTACCCCGAGTGTGGCTCGGGGTTACCGCTTTTGGCTCTAAAATCTAACCCCGAGTCACACTCAGGAATACCGCTAGGAAGGTTAATGCCTCAGACGAAGATAATGTAATTGATATTCCCAAATATTTAAAAGAGGTGACAGTTTTTAGAGGAGTTACAGCGCCACTCTCTACAAATACCTGAGGTCAGAGAGGCATCAGAGCAAACTTTTGCCAATTAATTTTTAGGCCTGAGTATGTACCGAAGAGGTCAATGATTTGCATTGGAGCACTTAATGACCCTTCTATTCTGTAGATACAAAATTAGATTATCTGCATACAATCCTATTACATCTGTTCTATCACCCAATGTAATTCCTTTCACGAGAGGAGACTGCCGGAACCGCAAAGCCAAGGTCTCTATAGCCACCGCAAAAAGAATCGGTGACAAAGGACATCCCTGCCGTGTACCCCTATGAAGTGGAATGGATGTAGATAATAAGCCATTAACCATAAGCTGGGAGATGGGGTTTGTATATATTATAGAAACCCATTTTTGAAATTTTTCACCAAAGCCAAATTATTGCAAAGGGGTTAATAAAAATGGCCATTCGATTGAATCGAAGGATTTGGCAGTGTCCAAAGAGGTCAGGACACTAGATTCAGGCAGGTAATCTCTAAGTTGGACAATCAGTTGTGTTCTACGAATATTAATAGGGGTAGACTTCCCAGGCATAAAGCCAATTTGGTCTGGGTGGATAATGCTCAAAATAGCAGAATTAAGTCTTTTAGCTAGAATTTTTGTAAGTATTTTGTAATCTAGGTTTAAAAGTGAAATTGGGCGATATGAGGCACAGCCGAAGGGTCCTTATCGGGCTTCGGTATAATTACCACTGTGGCAGAATACATGGACGGTGGCAGTCTCCCCTCCTGAAATGCCTTGGAGTATATTTGCGCAAGAATCAGAGATTATATCAATATAAAGTTGTGCTCATAAGTTTACATACCCTGACAGAATTTATGATTTCTTGGCCATTTTTCCGAGAATATGAATAATAACACAAAAACTTTACTTTCACTCATGGTTAGTGTTTGGCTGAAGCCATTTATTATCAATCAACTGTGTTTACTCTTTTTAAATCATAATGACAACAGAAACTACCCAAATGACCCTGATCAAAAGTTGACATACCCTGGTGATTTTGGCCTGATAACATGCACACAAGTTGACACAAAGAGGTTTGAATGGCTAATAAAGGTAACCATCCTCACCTGTGATCTGTTTGCTTATAATTAGTGTGTGTGTTTAAAAGGTCAATGAGTTTCTGGACTACTGACAGGCCCTTGCATCTTTCATCCAGTACTGCACTGACGTTTCTGGATTCAGAATTCAGAGTCATGAGGAAAGCAAAAGAATTGTCAAAAGATCTGCGGGAAAAGGTAGTTGAACTGTATAAAACAGGAAAGGGATATAAAAAGATATCCAAGGAATTGAGAATACCAATCAGCAGTGGAAAATGAGGGGTTCTGCTAAAACCAAACCACGGTCAGGTAGACCAACTAAAATTTCAGCCACAACTGCCAGGAAAATTGTTTGTGATGCAAAGAAAAACCCACAAATAATTCAGATGAAAACGGGACTCTCTGAAAACATGTGGTGTGGCTGTTTCAAGATGCACAATAAGGAGGTACTTGAATAAAGATGGGCTGCATGGTCGAGTCGCCATTACTACACAAATGACACAAAGTATCCCGCTTTCAATATGCCAAACAGCACAGAGATAAGCCTCAAACCTTCTGGCACAAAGTCATTTGGAGTGATGAGACCAAAATTGAGCTTTTTGGCCACAACCATAAACACTACTGTAGCACTACTCCCAAGGGAGCTGCTGAGTGTGGGTCCCCCTGGGTTACCGCTAGCAACAGTAGTACCTTTAAGCATGTTTCCCAAGTGTGAATACCTCAGACAAGAACCAGTCCAGTTTCTTTGGGTTTTTTGTAGTGATAAGCCGAACACCCCCTGGTTCGGTTTGCACCAGAAGACAGCGAACAGAGGAAAAGTTTGTTTGAAGAAATGAACCCCATTGAAGTCTATCGGACTCGAACCTTGAAAATAAAACAGCCTCATTATGAAGGCTTAAATGCAAGTTATTGCCCCAAAAAAAGTGTTTTGGGGTCCGGGTCCTGACCTGGGGAACATGTAGCAATGAAAAAAAGTTTTTAAAAGCAATAGTTTTTAAAGGAGCACTGATTTACTGATTTTAATGAGGCTTAAAGTGAAACTATAAAAATGAAAAATTCCTTCAAATATTGTGCCTGGGGGGTCCCCTGAATGTGCCTGTAAAGTAGTGCATCTCTACGATGTATGTAGCCTGCTGCAGCAATACTGACATTTCTAAAGCAAAAAATGTCATATACAAATATACATACAAGTTTCAAATCACATGTACTTGTCATACGGGTGCAGAAAAATTGGGCCTTGGTTGTTGATGGTGCCCGAACACCGTAACCCCTCGCAGTGACTCTTGCTGGGTGCAGGAATGGGCCCTGCTGCTAAAAAATCCATACAAATTTGAAATCGCATTTACTTGTCAAACAGGTGCCAAAAATTGGGCCTTTGGTGTTGCTGGTGCCTGAACACCATAACCAAGGCCTCGCAGTTACTCTTGCTGGGTGCAGGAACGGGACCTGCTGGTAAGAATTTCATGCAAATTTGAAATCGCATGTGCTATACAAGTGCCACAAATTGGGCCTTTGCGGTAGGTGGTGCCTGAACACCGTAACCAAGGCCTCGCAGTTACTCTTGCTGGGTGCAGGAACGGGACCTGTTGGTAAGAATTCCATGCAAATTTGAAATTGCATGTGCTATACAAGTGCTAAAAACTGGGCCTTTGGTGTTGGTGGTGCCTGAACACCGTAATCCCTCACAGTTAGCAGGGAACAGGGACAGGGCCTGCTGTTAAAAATGACATACGACATTTCAATTGTATGCACCTGTCATACAAGTGCATAAAAAATTAGGCCTTGGGGGTTGGTAGTGACCTAAACCAAAAACATTGTTGGAAGCTAGCAGAATAAAGGTAGAGGAATAGAATAGGCAGCATATGCAGTCTGCAAGGGATGGCAGACCCCTAGCAAATTCAATCAGTTACATCAGCATCAGGGGCCTGATAGCTCTTGTTGATCCAGGACTGGTTCATTTTGATAAAAGTCAGCTGGTTAACAGAATCTGTGGACAGACGCACTCTTTTGTCCATCACAAAACCTCCAGCAGCACTGAACGTCCGTTCAGAAAGCACGCTGGAAGCGGGACAGGCCAGTAGCTCCATTGCATATTGAGCAAGTTCTGGCCAGTGGTCCATCCTCAAGACCCAGTAAGCCAGTGGATGCGCAGCTGGAAAGGTCTCCAAGTCTGCTCTTGTGCCTAGATAATCATGCACCATATGATGGAGACGCTGGTGATGGTTGCTTAAACCTAACAGCCCTGGGTGCTGCTGAGGGCAAAAGAACTGTTTAAAGGCATCCGTCAGCCAGCCGCCTTCTCCACCGCTCCTCCTTTGGCTGAACGATGCCTCAGAAACACGTCCAGAGAATGTTGACCTCCCAGTGTCTGGAAAGGCGGCATACAATTTTTTTTTCAAGGCCTCCTCAAGATGTTTCATCCTCTGCTTCCTCTGCAAAGGCAGGATGAGCTCGGCAACTTTACCCTTGTAACGTGGATCAAGAAGGGTTGCCAACCAGTAATTATCCATCTCCTTGATAGCACGAATCCTCGGGTCCTGTCGCAGGCTTTGCCAACATCAGGGAGCCCATGCAATGTAAGTTGGAGGAGGCATGAGCTTCTGAGTCCTCTGGGTCACTAAGGATGACATTGACAGCAGGAGCAACCTCTCCCCAACCACGTACAACTCCTGTGGTTTCTGGGGAATCAAAACCATCCCTTGAAGACTGCTGTATGCTATCCTCTTTCTCTACATCCATGCTGCTGAAATCCTCATCCTCCTCTTCCTCCTGTGTGTTTTGTGGCCCTGCAGGAATTATATCTGAATAAAGGGGGCCATGTGAGGAAAGGAAGTCCTCCTCTTCCTGCCACTGTTTTGCCTCAAGTGCCCTGTCCATGATTCCACGCAGCATGTGCTCCAGCAGGTAGACTAGCGGGATAGTGTCACTGATGCATGCATCGTCCCGGCTCACCATCCGAGTGGCCTCCTCAAATGGTGACAGGAAGATGCATGCATCCTTAATCAAAAGCCAGTGGCGTGGCGAAAAAAAGCCAAGCTGCCCTGACCCTGTCCTTGTGCCATACACAGGTACTGATTGATGGCCCTCTGCTGCGTGTGCAGCCGCTGCAGCATTGCCAACATTGAGTTCCACCTGGTGGGCATGTCACAATGGAGGCGTTTGGTAGGCAGGTTGAATTCCTGTTGAATGTCAGATAAGCGAGCACTAGCATTGAACGAGCGGCGGAAATGGCCACAGACTTTCATGGCCTGCCTCAAGGGGATCTTGGAAGCCCAGGTATCTGCTCAAGAAACGCTGCACCACCAGATTCAGAACATGTGTCAAGTGTCCCTGTCGGAGGGCATAGAGAAGGTTGGTGCCATTATCGCATGCAACCATTCCTGGCTCAAGCTGTCATGGCGTCACCCATCTATGAGCCTGCCCTTGCAGAGCTGACAGAATCTCTGCACCGGTGTGACTCCTATCCCCTAGACAGACCAACTGAAGCACAGCATGGCACCTTTTAGCCTGATTGCTTGCGTAGCCCCTTGAACGCTTAGGGAGCACTGCTGCTGCAGAGGAGAATTGCGCAGAAGAAGACATGGAGGAAGAGGAGGAGTGGCCAGATGTGGCAGAACCAGAACCAGCTTTTTGGAGGCGTGGCGGCAAAACAAGCTCCAGCACCGAACCCTGTCCTGCATCCTTCCCAGCTGCCAGCAGAGTTACCCAGTGCGCCGTGAAAGAAATGTTACGTCCCTGTCCATACCTGCTGGACCAAGAGTCAGCAGTAATGTGCACCTTCCTGCTGACCACTTTGTCCAATGAGGCCAAAACACTACCTTCCAAATGACGGTAGAGAGCCGGAATGGCCTTACGTGAAAAGTAATGCCTTTTTGGGACCTGCCACTGTGGTGTGGCACATTCCACAAATTCGCGAAAGGGAGCCGAGTCTACCAGCTGAAAAGACAGCAACTGTAATGCTAGCAATTTGGCTAAGCTAGCATTAAGATGCTGAGCATGTGGATGGCTGGGACAGTATTTCTTTCTATGGTTCAGCAACTGGGGTAGTGAAATTTGCCTGCTGCTCAAATCAAGCGGTGGTGTACTACTAGCAGATTGGGTGCAAGTCTCTGTGCCACTCATTGCTATACCATCATCCCTCTCAATGCTGGTATTTGAGAAGGTATGAGGTATAGTAGGGTTAGAGATCGCAAGATGAGGAGCTAGGTGATGTATGTTTGTTTTGATCTGGCGCCTCTTTCAGGTGCTGTTGCCAATGGACTGCATGGCAGGTCGTCATATGCCTTGTCAAGCATGTGGTGCCCAAGCGGCTGGTGTTCTGGACGCGCTTGATCCGCTTTAGACAGATACTGCACAGGTGCTGAAAAAAGCTCACACTTATTAACTTTTTGGAGTCCACAGGGATTTTGCAGCACGCTGCACCTGTGGAGCTCTGTGCTGTGAAGCAATAGGTTGGCTACTGCTATAGCGGCCCATGGAGCACATCCTGCCTTGTTGGAATTGTGCGTCCTCCTCATCCTTCCCCTCCCCCTCCCCCTCCTCCTCCTCCTGCTCTATTCTGTTAGGCACCCAAGTACAGTCAGTGACTCATCATCCCCTCCCTCCTCGTCACTGGAGCAAACTTGGCAATATGCTTGTTGGTCTCTTGTCCGTCATTGCCACCCCCTCTCTCTAGGCTCACGTTATTCCCTTCATCAACCTGGGAAACAACATCACAGCTTTCAAATTGCTGCTCATCCTCCAGGAGCATGTCACTAACACTATGATCAAGTAGTTCAGGTGACTCCTCCGTACATGATGGTGGGGCGACTGAAGGAGTAGCTGTGCAGGAGGAGCCTGTGGAACGGGTCACTTTGGCAGCTGCGGTGGAAGGCAAACTACTAGGAGCATGGGTGTCAGAGAAAGAGGAGGATGAGGACGGCTTATTGATCCACTCCACCAACTCTTCCACATGTTGTGGCTGAATGGCACTGGCAGCACCGGAAATAAAGGACGGGCGTGCCCCGCCTGCAGAGGATGCACTATGTTGACTGTGACCATCACTTTTCACAATGGACACAGAGGCTGCTTGCCCTCTTTTCGTGGCCTGTGAGCATCAGCCTCTCCTTGTCAGTCTTTCGGACATGATGTTGATTCAGATCAATAAAGGGTATATGCAAGTGACCAATAGATACTCAATGACCTGATATGATGTAATTGATAGCCCTATAGATGAGCTGTGGTGGTTATAGATGTACGCAAGTGACCGATTAATGATACTCTCACTGATATCTGATGTAATCTATAATCCTATAGATGGATGATCTGTGATGCTTATAGAATGTTCCACTACTGATCAATGAATACTCTGACTGATATCTGAAGTGATCTATAAACAAATAGGTCTGTTAATATTATAAAATATTCCACAACTGACCACTCTGACTGATATCTGAAGTAATCTATAAACAAATAGGTCTGTGAATATTATAGAATGTTCCACAACTGACCACTCTGACTGATATCTGAAGTGATCTATAAACCTATAGGTCTGTGAATATTATAGAATGTTCCACAACTGACCAATGAATACACTGACTGATATCTGAAGTGATCTAGAACCCTATAGGTCTGTGATAATTATAGAATGTTCCACAACTGATCAATGAATACACTGACTGATATCTGAAGTGATCTAGAACCCTATAGGTCTGTTATAATTATAGAATGTTCCACAACTGATCAATGAATACACTGACTGGTATATGAAGTGATCTAGAACCCTATAGGTCTGTGAATATTATACAATGTTCCACAACTGATCAATGAATACACTGACTGATATCTGAAGTGATCTAGAACCCTGTAGGTCTGTGAATATTATAGAATGTTCCACAACTGATCAATGAATACACTGACGGATATCTGAAGCGATCTAGAACCCTATAGGTCTGTGATAATTATAGAATGTTCCACAACTGATCAATGAATACACTGACTGATATCTGAAGTGATCTAGAACCCTATAGGTCTGAGAATATTATAGAATGTTCCACAACTGATCAGTGAACAGTACTCTGACTGGAATCTGATGTAAAGAAATAAATCTGTCCCTACCTGACACAGGAACCCACCCCTCCCTACACTGCTTGCAATGTCTCTTGCACTGTCTGATATGATGTAATTAAATCGATCTGTCCCTACCTGACATAGGAACCTACCCCTCCCTACACTGCTAGCAATGTCTCTTGCACTGTCTTACAAACTCCAAAAAAAACTACTCTTGCCCTGCCTGAATCGCGTGCCTGTCCCTGTCACATCGCCCCCACAATGACACCACACGCTGCGGCTGCGCGAGCAGCCTTTATGTAGTGTGGGCTGTGTACTTGGCCCCTAAGCCATGATTGGCTAAAGGCAGCCTGCCTTTAGTCCAATCATGGCAGAGATCATTTGATTGGACAAAGCATGAGGTCAGGGTGCATGCTTTGGCCAATCAAATAATGCGCTGCACACATGCATTATGGGAAACTCAAATTTCCTGCGAAGAAGCACATTTGTTCGTCATTCGATGAACGATCGAACGAGCGATGTTTGAGTCGAACTTACCTTCGACTCGAACTCGAAGCTCATCCCTAGTTTTTAGGTTTATTTGAGAACTTGGATAGGAGATGGGATGAGTGGGATACTCCAACAACTGAGCTATGCACAAATAGGCAGGGACTCTACAAAAATGCTGCTTAATGCTGGTTAACGTTTGCTGACGCTGATTAGCGCTGTCTGATGCTGGTCACGGCTAGGCCGCTTACTATGACTTCACCTCTGACTGTGGAAAAGTCCTTTGAGCCCCCTGAGGTACTCCTTCCTAGGGTAGCTGACTTGTAGTGCAATCTGTATCGCTGAACACTTCAGGGCCCTTCCTGGCGCCCCCTTTATTCCCCAAACTTCAGGGTTTTAGTACTTGGCACCCCCTTCACTGTACTCCTGGTTAGCTGGCTCCTGGATCCCCGTTGACCTCTCTGGAGTGGTCCCCTTTCCTAGGCAGACCCCTGGGCAGATCTTAAGTACTCACGACACTGTTTTTCCAGAAGATCTCTGCCCAGCAGCTCCACTCGGTCGGCACACTCTGGATCCTCTGCAGCCCAGCTCAACCTCTAGCTCCGAGGCCGACTGCCCGGACCACCTTCACACTTCAGCAGGAACAGAAACAGTCACCACCTCCTCCTGGGACTAATGCTCCTGGCAAAAGACACTCTGTCACATGCTCCCTTCCTATTTATGTCCAATCCCAGGATGCATTGTAGGAATGCCTTCCCACTGGAATTGACATAAAACAGAGTGTGCCACTGGCTGGGTTTCCTCTACTGTCCAATGAGCTCTTTCATTGGCTGCAGTGGGGACACTCCCTTTAGACCCAGTGAATCACAAGTGGAAACATGTGACAGGCTAAACTAATAGATCAGGCCCTCTTGATAAGCAGACAGGGCCACAAATATGTTTTTCCTAGAACCTACCTAGGAGGGTGCTACACTACATTTGGAGAGGAGTCAACAAGGCCTATGACAAAAGGTACACCATTCCTACTGTGAAACACGGAGGTGGATCACTGATGTCTTGGGGATTTGTGAGCTACAAAGGCACAGGAAATTTGGTCAGAATTGATGGCAAGATGAATGTAGTATTTTATCAAAAAATACTGGAGGAAATTTTGCATTGTTGGACATTCCAATAATGAGGGAGCTCATTGGACATTCCAATAATCCTAAACACAAGGCCAAGTCAACCTGTCATTGGCTACAGCAGAATAAAGTGAAAGTTCTGGAGTGGCCATCTCAGTCTCCTGACCTCAATATCATTGAGCCACTCTGGAGAGATATCAAACCTGCAGTTCATGCAAGACAGCCCAAGAATTTACGGGAACTGGAGGCTTTTTGCCAGAAGAATGGACAGCTTTACCATCTGAGAAGATAAAGAGCCTCATCCACAAATTCTACAAAAGACTTCAAGCTGTCATTGATGTTAAAGGGTGCAATACACGGTATTAAGAACAGGGGTATGTAAACGTTTGATCAGGGTCATTTGGGTAGTTTCTGTTGTCATTATGATTTAAAAAGATTAAACACAGTTGATTAATAATAAATGGCTTCAGCCAAACACTAGCCATGAGTGAAAGAAAAGTTTTTGAGTTATCATTCATATTCTCTGAAAAATGGCAAAGAAATTATAAATTCCGCCAGGGTATGTAAACTTATGAGCACAACTCTATCTATTATAGAACTCAAGAGGCAATTCCTCGGGGCCAGATGCCTTCCCTGCTGTCAAAGAAGCAATTACTTCTCGAACATCATCCTCAGTGATATCTGCATCTAAAGTTGATACCTTCTCTTTTTGTAGGTCAGACAAATACCCTATCTCAATATCCTGTTTGGTATGTATAAGAGTGGTATCGTATATATGTCATTATAAAAAGCATGGAAGCATTCAAGAATATCCTTCGCATTTCCTGCATCAGTTCCATCAAGTCGGACTATTTTAGATACTGTTAAACTTGCGGATTGTTGCTTAGCCACATGAGCCAGTAGTTGGCTAGACTGATTTCCAAACTCAAAGTACTTTTGCTGTGCATAAAATGCTTTCCTTTTAGTACTAGTAGCCATATGAGTCGAATACAACCAGGACATATGTTCCCAATGTACACGATTAGTAACCGTAGGAGAGCCCAAATATGTTGTCTCTGCAGCCTAATAGGTCTGGATGAGATCTTCCTTATCTTCCAAAAAATTAGGTAAGTCATAAATCAGCGCAATCATAAAGTGCAAACAAATATATATAAAACCTTGTATCCAAATTAAATCATACAATGGTTGCTCACACTAATACAGTGTCTTTCGTTACACACATAAACAGATAATAATCAAAACAAAAAGTGTAGCGCCAAAAATAAATAAATCAATCAATTCACAATATTGAATACAGTACTTAAACATAAAGTCCCTACATCATATGTGCCAGATGACACATTCCATTAGTGAAGTTCCACTGTGCAGTGCAAATGAAGCAATATAAAGTTCTAGTGCAAAAACTCTATAGAAAAAGTGCTGGTACTCGCCTTCACCTGCACACACAGGCTGCTCACCTTGCGTTCTGACCCCGGTGTTACCAGTGAGTCAAATAAAGCTGTTCCCCTCTAGGGACAAATAACAATCAGGATGCCGCTCCTTCCTCTCCCCCTTATTCTCCCTCCAGACAGCTTCACAGAGCCCCGGTATCGAAACAAGGCCCTTCAGCAGTGTGGGCTGATCGGGCATCACAGTAAAGTTCCTTCACTTAGATGGCCGCAATGTGATGTCTGTGTGCAGGCTCTGCCCCCGTACATGTTACGTCTGGGCATAGACTTCGTCAGTAGGGGTGAAGCCAACATGTCGTTTGGTCCATTTTGTATGCTTAGCGTGTGCACAATCCTTCCTCGATACAGCGTCCTGCCATTCGCCATATCCAGAAGACATCACAAACAGGAAGGGGTCACTCAACCTTAAAGGCTCACACATTGAAAATGTGGATGGTGGGACCACTTGTCATAAGAGCTGGCCCACTCACGCCACTCTCCCGGCCATCTTTACATAAGCCCGACAACCAAATTACATGTCAGTTTATCACATTTAAAATCAATAGGGCAATAATATATTTTCGAAACGTACATGATTCACAATGCTCTAATTATAAAATACATGATACAACACAAGAGAAAAAGGTGAATTTATAAACTATAAAACGTAAAATAAAATTTTCCTAAAATCAAATCAAATAAAATACACCTCCACATATACATCTCCCATTTATCACTAGTAAAACAATTAAGGTCAAAACCAACATTTAGACCTCTAGGCGAAAGGACCTTGGCCTCAAAAATCCAATAGGATTCTCTCCTACTTAGTTGGCCGATATAATTCCCTCCTCTCGGGTGGTTCTCAACTTTTTCTATTCCCCAGAACTTAAGAGAGCTGGTATTTCTATCATGGGCTTCTTGTAGTGTAGTACTAGAGGTGTATCCCTTGATACTGGCCTGTAAGGGGCCACATAGGGTCAAGTAACAACTGTTAAAGTCTCTACATTAAATTATCCAGAGGCACATAGATTTAATAGAGCATATTTTCGCCCAAGTTAAGACCAGGTCTGAAGACCTTAGAGCCAGTAAAACAACAATGTATATTGGCAACAAGTAGTAGGGTGGTGGCGACACATGCTTATCAGGAAATATCAAATCAGCTCATGTACTTTCCTGCTGTATGTTGAAATGTATTAGTCATTAGCCAAACTCACATGGCCTCCAAATAAACAAATATCCAGAAGAGTAATGCTGAAGATGCAATATCCATAGTCAGCCAGGAGGTGGCAGCAGATGATCAAATATCAGATGGCATAGTCCCCACAAGTAAATATTCAGAGATGATGTGAGAAGGGATATTGCTGTAGAAACTCCATATAACTATTGCAGTAAAAGAAAAGAACCATTACAGGGATAGACAATGCTGATTGCAACAGGCACATCAGTGAAGGCACACACTTGTAAGAAAAGGATGTTAAAAGTCCAAATTATCTTTGCTTCCTAGCTCTGAATGCCAGACAAAGGAGAATCAGTGATAAGAGAAGGGAGATCCATTCGACCAAAGGCTATGGAGGGCAACCTTTCATGGCAAACCAATCCTGTGCAGCTCCTGGTGTTGTAAAGAAATTAACTCTGCCACCGTCAATCACCCTCAAGCAAGCCGGGTAAGCCATGAATATACAAGCCCAGATTTCCTCATCTTCCTGTGGATTTCAGTGAAGGTGGCTCTCTGCTGTTCCACTGAGAAATCGGGGAATATTAAGACAGCCCCATTCTCAAAGTGGATTTGGCCCCCTTGCTTGTTGTTTCTCAAGACTAGGTCCCGGTCTTTGCAATTGAGCATTCTGGCAAGTAGAGGCCTTGGATCAGCACCAGGAACAGGGGGTTGTGCTGGCACTTTATGAGCCCATTCCACAGCCAAAGCAGCAGAAAAGTTTGCATCAGGGAAGGTGTGCTTGAGCCACTTTTCAACAAAGTCCCCAGAATTCTGACCCTCTATCTTCTCAGGGAGACCCACAATTCTGATATTATTCAGTCGTAAGCGATTTTCAAGGTCGTCAGCTTTCTGACACCAGAAAGAGATCTGTTTCTCTGCTGCTGACACCCTACTAGGGAAAGGTGAAAAATCATCCTCAAGAGAAGAGATTCTTTCTTTGTTCAGTCTCAGTCACTCTCTCTCTCTCTCTCTCTCTGCATATCCTGCAGGCCGATATTCACCTTGATTTCATCCATCTTATCTGTGAGAGAGTTGCCACAAGCGGATATAGCATTCAGCAATTGCGTGTTGACCTGTTACAGGGTGAGTTTACCCGCTTTTCCTGTGGTGGATGCATGTTTAGATGTCTCAATAGCAGCTGTCCCACTGCTCCTCGTGCGAGGAGGGCTGCGGCCTCCATCTTGCTTCTTGGTCTGAGCAAATTCTTTCAGTCTTTCCATGGCCGTAGAGGAGCGATCTTTACTCATGGAGGCAGGCATGCACTTGGGCAATCCAGTGAGCTGTGTGATGTAGGAGCAAATAGGAATAAGCAGGATGGGCAGTAGACAAGTATGATGTAGGATTACTGAATGTACAGCCAGTACTGGTCAGATTGAAGCCAGGGGCAGTGCCTCCATGCCTGCCACAATACCCCTTGAATGTGTCACAAATGAAAGGTATCCAAATACTGCTAGGCAAACTCGAAAAGGCAGGGGTTGTAGTGAAATTCAGATCAAGTGTAAACACCCAGTGAAGAAAAAAGCAGAGAAAGGGAAGCCCCCTGTCTACCGGATGGTGCATGATCTGAGAGCGATAAATCGCGTCATAGAAATTGCTGCTCCGATCGTACCAAATCCGCATACCTTGCTGGGAGGAGTACCACCTACAGCTAGGTATTTTTCTGTAGTTGATATCTCCAATGCATTTTTCTTAGTGCCCCTACACCCAGATTGCTGATACCTGTTCAGTTTTACTGTCTTAAAGGAACAGTACACCTGGACCCGTATTCCTCAAGGCTGTGCAATCTACCCCTCCGAGTATGATAATAAACTCAAGGAAGTGTAAGTAAGATGAGTAGGCCCCCACTGACACAGAGACGGCACTAATCCAATATGTAGATGACTTGTCTGCTCTCCCAGCTTAGAGACATGTGAGCAGGAAACTATCAGTCTGCTCTGTTTCCTGGCTGGGACCAACAACAAAGCCAGTAAGGAAAAACTAAAGTATTGCCATGAAAAGTTGGTGTTCCTGGGGCACTGTATTTCCCATGGTATCAAAAATCTGACAACCGACAGAGTCAAAGTCATAAGGGAATATCAAATCCCTAGGAATGAGAGACAGTTAAGGGCATTTCTGGGACAAGTGGGTTACTGCAGAGACTGGATACCAAATGCTTCCCAGAAAATGGCCCCTCTGTATAAAGCTACAACCAGAAATTATTCTCTTTAAATCAAGAGGAGATAGACTGTCTACACGAACTGAAGGAGGGGTTACAGGTAGCCTCCGCCCTTTCTCTTTGAAATTATGCAAAGCCTTTTACTCTGTCTTGGACATCAAGGCTCTGTACTACTTTGTGCGGGCTCAGAAATTTTGGATGGAGTCCATTCGCACAGTAGTGGCATCCCTTCATCAATGGGATTTTTTGGCCTCTATCAATAGCAAGGACGCTTACCTTCATATTCCAATTTATGTCGGGCATCAGTATTTCCTTCGCTCTACTGTGGGAGCGGAGTATTATCAATTTGTGGCATTACCCTTTGGTCTCGATTCAGCTCCACGGGTGTTCACAAAAGTGTTGGCCCCGATGTTGGCCTTGCTCAGGCAGAGTGGGATCGTGGTACTGGGGTATCTCAATGAACTTCTTCTGCGAGCAGAGTCTTCGTCGACTCTAGAAGTTGATCTGGACATCACGATATGAACTCTGCAAGAGTTTGGCTGGACGCTGATTTTTAAGAAATCAGTTCTGACTCTGTCCACCAAACTGGGTCACCTGGGCCTGACTCTGAATTTAGCCTCAGCTCGGGTGTTTCTTCTGAAGGCGAAGCTGCTGAAGTTGCAAGATGTGATTTGGCGCCTGTTGTCCAACCGTTGGTTAACTCTCAGTACTTGTATGCAAGTACTGAGTTTGATAAGTCTCCACCTTCGAGGCGGTTCCATTTTCCCAATTTCATACCAGGCATCTGCAGAGGGAGATTCTTGCCAAGTGGGACAAGACTTCACTGGACAATCTGATTCTGTTGAGCCTGGGTGCGAGGGGATCTCTGATTTCCCTGGAGCTTCGGCAAGGGAAGTCCTTTCTCCCCCTGTATTGGACAGTGGTTTCCATGGATGACAGTCTGTCCGGGTGGGGAGGTGTCTTGGGCACAGACTCTCAATGGTGATCTCAGCATAGATAAAAAGCTATTCAATCGAAAGGATTGCATGAGGACTCGAGGGCATACAATGCGATTAGAGGAGAAGCGTTTTAACCTCAGGCAACGCAGGGGGTTCTTTACTGTTAGGACTACACGATTGTGGAATTCTCTACCACAAGAGGTGGTTTCTGCGGGAAGTATGGTGGCATTCAAAAGACTCTTAGACGTACATCTCAAGGATCAGAACATTCAGGGGTATGAGAGATGATTACGGCCACACACACCTACACAGGTTGAACTGGATGGACTATTGTCTTTATTCAACCTCACCTACTATGTAACTATTTATAAATACAGTAAAACCTTGGATTGCGAGCATAATTCGTTCCGGAAACATGCTTGTAATCCAAAGCACTCTTATATCAAAGCAAATTTCCCCATAAGAAATAATGGAAACTCAGATGATTCGTTCCACAACCATTTATTCATAAGTCCTTCAGTTTATAGTCCATATAAAAAGATTATAGCATTGCGATAGGTTGTGTATCCATAAAATGTCCATCCACAAATAGCCGCTTCCACAAGGGGATTAGAAGCAAAATCCAGCAGGAGTTACAGAGTATCAAAGAGACGAGAGGCGCCTCTAAGTGTAGCAATATGATTCCATTTAATGAAGGTACAACATTAGCAACTCACATGGTTGATGAATAAAACAGGCACATCTAAGTATGCAGGCATCCGGGGTAAAGCTGTCCACATAGACTATCTTCTGCCCCGCCGGCTGCCAGTCTGTAATCCTGACCGGGAAGACCATCCTTGCGTAAAGCGATCTGAAAGCGAGGGGCAGCATGGAAAGGATGACGTAGATGACGGTGCGGAGGATGGTTTATGTGGACAGCTTTAGCCTGGATGCCTGCATCCTTCGATGTGCCTGTTCCAATCATCAACCATGTGAGTTGCTAAATGTTGTACCTTCATTAAATTTAACCATATTGCTACACTTAGAGGCGCCTCTCTTCTCTTTTATACTCAGCTGTGACTTGAGGCTACTTGTATATCAAGACATCGCTTGTATATCAAGTCAAAATTTATTTGAAAATTTTGCTTGTCTTGCAAAGCGCTCTTAAACCAAGTTACTCTCAAACCAAGGTTTTACTGTATATCTATGTAACTATGACTCAGCTCAAGGAGTTTGGACTCCGGAGGAATCCAGTCTGCCAATCAACATTCTGGAGATTCGGGCAATCAGGCTGTGCCTGTCCCAGTGGACGAATTTTCTGCAGGGGTGCCCGGTAAGGGTTCCTTCGGACAATTCCACAGCTGTGGCAAATGTCAATCATCAAGGAGGCACAAGAAGTGCTCTAGCGTCTCAGGAAGTAGCCAGCATTCTAAGGTGGGCAAAATGGTATGTTCCGGCCCTTTCTGCTGTGCACATTACAGAGGTGGAGAATTGGCAGGCGGACTACCTCAGTCGACAGACGTTGGAGCCGGGAGAATGGTCTCTTCACCCGGAAGTGTTTCAACAACTGTGTCTCCAGTGGGGGACCCCCGATGTGAACCTGTTGGCCTCTCGTTTCAACCAGTGGTTTGTGGCAACGTCTCAGGATCCTCTGACCGACGCCGCCGACGCTCTGGTGGCCTTCTGGGGTCAGTATTGTCTAATTTACACTTTTTCTCCACTACAACTTCTGCTGAGACTGCGCAGGATCTAGGTGGAAGGGATTCCAGTCATTCTGGTGGCTCCGGACTCGCCTTGCTGGTCTTGGTACACAGGCCTAGAAAGGCTGGTAGCAGAGGCTCCTTGGAGACTTCCTCTCAGGGAAGATCTCTTGTCTCAAGGACTGATCTTCCATCCTGCTGTACGGTCGCTGGCTTTAACGGCATGGCTATTGAAAGCCAGGTGTTGAAAGACAGAGGGCTGTCGGATTCAGTGATTCCTTAATAGGTGTGAGTCTTGGGGCGTTTCTCCCCGTGCCTGTTCCGTGTCCCACCTGCTAGAGTTTCTACAATAAAGTGTAGATCAGGGTTTAGCTTTGGGCAACATCAAGGGCCAGATTTCCGCTTTGGCAATATTTTTCCAACGGCTGTTGGCTACAAATTCCTTGGTTCACACTTTTATGCAGGGGAGTCGCCATTTGGCTCCTCCAGCGTGATCCCTGGTACCTCTGTGGGATCTCAATTTGGTACTGTCGGTACTTCAGAAACCTCCTTTTGAAAATATTTGTGAACTTCTCTGATCACTCTGTCACAGAAGGTGGCCTTTTTGTTGGCTATTACTTCTGCGCGTAGGGTGTCAGAGTTGGCTGCGTTGTCCCGTCGGACACCTTACCTGGTGGTTCACAGGGATAAAGTGGTGTTGCGACCCTGTCAGGTGTTCCTTCCTAAGGTTGTCTCTGGGTTTCACATAAATGAGGATATTGTGTTGCCATCTTTCTGTCCTAAGCCTAAACATCCTAAAGAAAGTGCCCTACATTCTCTGGATGTGGTTCGGGCAATCAGGGTGTACTTGGCGGCGACGTCCTTAGGGATGGATCTTGTAAAGGCCAGGCTGCATCTGCTGCGACCATTTCCAGATGGATCAGGCAGACGGTGGTGCAGGACTATTCCATTAAGGGTCAGGCTCCTCCCTTCCTCATCAGGGCGCATTCTACAAGGGCGCTTAATGCCTCCTGGGCATTCCGTCATCAGGCATCAGTGGTTCAGTTGTGCAAGACGGCTACGTGGTCGTCTGTACACACATTCAAAAAGTTTTATAAGGTGGATATGCTTGCATCTTCGGATGCTGCATTAGCAAAGTTTTGCAGGCTGCGATTGCTAAGGCTCCGGCCTCTTGAAGGTATATTTTTTCCTGGTAGTGAGTTCCAGTTGTTCCTGGTTGAGCTGCTGGTTTACCTGGTTGGCTATGTTTAGCCCTTTTTGGGAATTATCTGTATTGCTGTGTTTTTCCCACCCTTCATATTGACACTGCTTTGGGACATCCCTAGGGTCTATGAAGATATTGAACTGTGTCCGTCAGTGAACGAAAGAGAAAACTGGATTTTTGTCTTACTGTAAAATTATTTTTATTTTCTCTGAGGTTCACTGACGGACACAGCACCGCCCCTCTGTTGAGTTGGGTTATATATTCTTCTAACACTGCTTGCTACAAACGGAAGTCCTAGAGCTGCTGTGGAGAAAGCAGTATAAGCCCAAGGGTCTAAGAAGATATGGAGCTGTGTCTGTCAGTGAACCTTCAAAGTTTTTACACAATGCAGAGGATTGACCCCTTAGGTTCCACAGTGAGTATAACAAGCATGCTTTACTGCATATACAGACTGATTTTACTGTTGTGGATTTAGTAACACTTTAAAATAATCCCAAAAAATCTTATGCAAGCAAAAGAAAATGAAAGTTCTATTGAGCAATGTGAAAAAAATAAATTCTTTGTGAGAAAAAGTCCTAATGAAATTATTGCCTTTGCCATCCTTTAGCTGATGTTCACAACTGCAAAGTAAGGCCCTTATCCACTGCAGCTGGTGTTTTTATTACCTACTTCAGCATCAGCCTGGTATCTTTTTTTTTTTTTTTTAGCCTGTGATGCTGAAAAATGTAAATGCAATCCTAGCAGCTAAATAGCCACTGGATTGCTTTTATATGTGGCAGAAGGGGGTCCTCCCCTCCCAGCAACTTCCAGTGACTTTCTGGGCTCTTCTGTCCCACCAGGGAGCCTGAGACTGAAGCCGGAAATTCTGACGGCTTACCATAGAGATGATTGAGGACTGTAATGTCCCTGATCATCTCTATGGTACAAGAATGTGAAAGCAATGAGTATTTTGTCACTTCCGTTTCAGTTCTGTGCCTACTGTCCAGTAACCAGCCAGGGAAGCAAGCGATAAGACTGATCTGTGTCTGATTGGAGGACAGAGGAGAGATCTTGGGTCTAATTGAGCCCAGATCTCTCAGTTAAGAGAACCTCTCACTGCCCATGCTACCACAAGGGTTGTTGTTCACCTCTTGTGACAGCAATAAAAGTGAACCAAAAAAAAAGTTTAAAAAATATAAAAAATTGAATAAAATAAATGTACAAATTTTAAAGCGCTCCCTCCAAATGTGAACACATACATAGGTCACGCACACCTCAGTAAACAGCACCACACCTGTGATACCCTTGTGAACATTATAGTAAGAGCAATAATTCTAGCATCCGACCTCTGTGTAACCCTAAATTTGTAACCTGGAAAAGCGTTACCTATGGAGATTTTAAAGTATTATAGTTTGTTGCTATTCCACGCAATTTTAAAGCATGACATGTTAGGTATCTATTTACTTAGCATAACATCAGCCTTATGGGATAACTAGACATTAAGCCCGTTAAATTAACGGGCGCTAGAACATAGAGCTGCATGACGTAGCCAGCTCTGTGCATAGCGTCCCTGTTGCCCTAGCCCTAGTCACGTGAGAGCTGACCGAGCGGCTCTCACATGACATCGCTCGCCCGCTGCCACTTGTAACGGCCACTGCCGCTTAGCAGTAAGACCACGTGAGCGCGCACCCGCCGCGTGCCCGCGCACAACCGCTGCTTCAACAATTTCTTCCGGCCGCCCGAAGTCTCTGCGCTTCAAGTCCCAACGGCTGTCCGTGGGGCACATGTGTAGTAGCGCAATCCCACAGACACAAGCACTGGACGCAGAGACACTTGTACTTTATTATATAGGATGAGAGATGAGTGACTCTGGTGATATAGAAGAGGTTCTGCAGCAGCAGCGATGGTGTGGGTCCCCTGTGGGCAGCACACATGCACAGTGGCAGCACTGAAGGGTGCTCAGAGCCCCCCACTTTCCCCAGCTCATGGCACATACCCCCCATCCTGGCCAGACTCCCCGCCCCTCATCACAACAACCTTCAGCTCGTCCTCTGACCCCCTCTTTGGGTGATAGGCCTGGAATGAAGAGCCCCCCGGTGTGCCGGTGATTCTCCGTCCCTGTATGCGGCTCGGTAGGGGAGGAAGGGGGGGGGTGCTTCCCTCGTACAGGTCCCCAGAAGCCATGCCGGGTCCGGGCTGAGCGCTGCTCTCCGTGTGCACAGGGCTGACCTGGCTGTTGTGCAGAATCACACAGTGCCGGCTGGCAGAACCGGCTCTGGAGCAGAGCAGAGTAGCCATGGGGAGGACCAGCTCCTGCCTTGCTTCACTGTGCGGGGGACGGTCGCCAGAGGGCGCTCTGCCTGCGGGGCTAATGTGGGAGGATCCGTGAGATGACAGCTAGGGGCCGGCCAACAGCACCATCCTGAGTCTCTGTGCTCCAAGTCCCAAAGGCTGTCTGTGGGGCACATGCGTAGTAGCGCAATCCCACGGACACAGGGACTGACACAGAGACACTTGGACTTTATTATATTAGATACCAATAAAGAAATGTCTTGAATAGTTTTCCGTTGGGGTTCTGTAACACAAACGATGCTAACAAAACAGGTTGTTCAAAACCCACAGCTGTAGTAGGGCTGATCAGGAGGAGCGGCCCCTTGAATATAAGTACAAAATAATGAATTATTATTAATAGAACGCTGAAGAACAGTAGACTAGACAGGTACCTGACCTTTAAGGGCTAAACATTGTTCTACCCCAACTGAAGGAAGGAAAGCATGCAGCACAATGAAGAGGCATAGGAGGTAACCCCCAAAGTGAAATAAAGAGCGTGCAGAGTTCTTTCATCATCCCCAGTATACTCACCATATGCCTTGGCCCTGGTCTTCAAGTATATCAAGAAAACCCACACAGAATACTGCTCTGGCCTTACATGTGTCTTGTCAGCTGAAATACAGACAGTTATCACATCTAGGAGCACAGGATTATGGTAGGAAGAACACCCGCATGGAAACTGGGAAAGCCTGAGCCAATTGCCTGGAGAAATGTTCAGGATTGAATATATCTACCATGAATCTACCAGTGCTCCTTGTCAGACTGGAGAGACCTCCAGGTTTTTCAATATCCAGCACAAATCTACAGAAGAGAATCTTCCAACTCTTATAGAAAGGAGCCATATGTAGCATTGCCCCATTGAGGACTGCTGGATTCCACACCTTCAGGTCCCCCTGGGTTTCCATTAGCAATTTCAGCATGCACATATTAACACTTTACTTCTTGGCTCAGTCAATAATCAGTCCAGGGGTATGTAGTTGTTTTTAGTGTTTTATTTAAATTAGGCATGGGAGAAGGGAATAGTGGGATACTCCAAATTAACTATTCACAATGCGGAGGACTCCTACCTCTAACGATGCAGCCAGGTTGTTGTTTCACCCTGCCACTAGGTGAATTTGGATTAAGTCTCTATCCAGATGACTTGATGGACTAGATTATCTTCAGGATACTCTCCTAGTATCCCCTTTCACTTGACACACTGATACCTGTCCTCTGACTATCCTACACCGGGGTTGCCCCCCTCAGGTCAGGCCCTTGACACGATCCCCTGTACTCACGATACTGTTTTTCAAGGGCCTCCAGTGTCTATCCCCCTTTAGTCAGCTCTCCTGGACCTCTGGGTTCAGTTCCATTCCTCTGGTCCCCAGGCCAACCGCTTGCGAGCACGTGCCACCACTACAGAGGGGGACGCAGCCGCTGCCTTCCCTCTGGGACTCTGCTCACCAGCCAAAGACCCCACAGCACATGTGCTCCTGGCTTTTATACAGTATCCCATAATGCACCGAGACAGCACCAATCACCAGCACTGTATCAAAGCCTATGTACCCATTGGTCAGGTTTCCTCCCACTGTCCAACATGCCTCCCTATTGGACCAGCATGAGACACTCTTCTAGACTCAATGAATCACATACTGAGCACACTGAGCAGACCTCACTTACAGATCCTGCTCTCTGCTAGACAGAAAGCAATATAGATTTGCTTGCTGCTCCTCTGATAGGCAGACAGAGCCAAAAACTATACTCTCTCACTAGCACCTACCTAGGATGGTGCTACTCATATATTCTCCTGAGGACACTAAGAGTAACTGGCAAGGTGTACTTATCTATTTATACATTTTTTATACAATTTTTAAATTGTTTATTGATTCATTTATTTTTACAATATTTTTTACATACTGTCACCAGAGCGGTGCAGTGTCACTATAGTGATGATCACTATATAAACAATCTATAGCATACTTCAAAGGTTTCATTTATGATTGGTCACAACTTTCACATAGTATAGAGCCGCTGTGACTGGCCCTGATACCATGTGATCACATCATGAAATACAGCCTTCCTTACTACTGTAACTATGATTACTGTGATTGGTCACAGAGATCACATTGTACCAGGGCCACAGTGGACTGCGCGCCCGATTCTGGGAGGATGTACAGGTATGTCCCCCCTGGAACAAAAGAGCACCTCCTGGGCTATTTACGGTATGTACATTGGCCAAATGGGAAGCAGTTAAACTAGAGCTATATGAAGAACGTTTATCGTGCTGCCCTCCATGATCAGCTTTAGTAATGGCTGTATTTAACAACTAAAGAATCTAGTGCCTCCATAAGCTAAAGACTCAGGAATCTAATGAAGAGTAACGAAGGAATTTGTTTTAGGAATAATCCTTCTGCATGGCTATAACTAGGCTTTAGACAGAGGCGTAACTAGAATCTTCAGGGCCCTGATGCAAGAAACCATAAGGGGCCCCCTGGACCCCTGGCCGGGCCCTTTCCTTCAAGCCTGGGGCTCTTCCCACTGATCCTGGGGCCCTTTACTCTCATTGCGGGGCCCTTTATTACGGTCCCACAGCAGGACCCTTTCACAAGTTCTGCAGTGGAAAGGCCCCTTCCTGCCATCTTGGGGCCTCCCCACGGTGGTGGAATGCCAGGGCCTTGTCGCAAGTGTGACCTTTGCGATCCTGGAAGTTCACCCACTGGTGTCAGTAGTTTTTATTTTTTGGTACTTTAATTGTATTTTTTTTTTATAATTTTATTTTATATTTTTACAATGTCACTAACTATGACTCTGTCCATTCAGAAAAGGAAGGAGCTGGTAAATTACATATTTACCGACCCCTTCCTGGTTCTCTATTGTGACACATCCTCTGGAGCAGCTGGCATGAGAGGGGAGGGAGCACATTAGGGGGGGGGGCACACAGGGGCCCAGAGACAGCAGAACACTAGTGAACTAGATAGAAGGAGTGGCAGGGCAGCATGCAGAGGAACCAATCTCCTCCATTTTCCTTCTGCAGCTACAGCAGGTAAAAGGAGGAAAGTGATTTCTCTACATGCCCCTATCCAGGTATACAAGGGAGCCGCATGGGCCCCCTGGAGCATGGGGTCCGGTTGCAATTGCAACTCCTGTATTTACACCCCTGGCTTTAGAGAAGCAATGAGCTCCATGAGGACTAAATGCTCTACAGAAGCAATGTGGCCAATTGTCCTCTTGTGGGTTCAGGAAGGAACTCCCCCCCCCCCCCTCCTCCGCTGCAGTAAAATGGACCAAGCTTTATTAGCATTTTTTTTGCCTTCCTCTGGATTGACAGTCCTGGAAGCTTAAAGTATAAGTCCAGTCAAATACTAACTATACCTAAACCCGATCCCACCTTCATTCTTAGCCTATTCTAACTACTCTGTGAAGGAAAGATGTCTATACTTATCTATACTGATGGAGCTCCTGTCCAGTCACATTATCACCCCATCGGCCGGCTTCAGCGAAGAAGAGAGAGATAGCATACAACGGCTGCAGGACCTTGGCAATGAAGTCACCCATAGGCTTACCATGGGACATCCGTTGTTGGCTGTCCCACCTCTACTCTGAAGCCGCTACTGGGAGCTGACCATGTAACTGGACTAGAGTGCCCCCAGAATAGGTAAGTATAGACGTATTTCCTTTAGGCCTCGTTCACACTTGTGTGACTAGTCCTGTGACTTGGGACTGCAAAGTCACATGACAAGTCGTACTCCATGATTTCCAATGAGTACTGTTTATATCTGTGTGACTTCAAGTTGCAACAACTTTAAAGTAGTCCCTGCACTACTTTGGTCTGTCTTTGATGTGTTTTGAGGTTCATAGACCTCAAGATTACACAGGCATTGCTTCAAGTCTAGTCAAAATCAAGGTAAAATATTGCGGCAAAATTGAACAACTTTTAGGTCGCACAAGTGTGAAAGGGGCCTAACAAGGTGGTTAGAAATGGCTTAGAATGGGGGTGAGAGCAGGTTTAAGTATAGTTAGAATTTGACTGGACTTCCACTTTAAGTGAGTGACTGGGACTGTCAGAGGGCCCACTACTAGCACATTGGGGAAAATTAGCTTTAAGTTATACATACAGAATGCAGGTAGATTTTTTTCATTCAGCAAACAATTCCCTCATTCATGCTTAACAGCATGGATGGAAGAATTTTGCCTGCTGACTGTTTTATTCAAATATCAGCAGCACTCATGCTTGTCTGAATACCCAAATATACCCATATGGACAACAATTTTCAACAGGAATTAGCCAAAATCCAAGCTGTGTATGGCCAGTTTCACGCTCTATAATATATTCTGCTCCAAGCTACATCACTAATCTTGTCTCTAAAGTATCACCCAAACTGTCCTCTCTGCTCCTCCCAAGACCTCCTTCTCCCAAGCTCCCTTGTCTCCTCCTCCCATGCTTGTCTTCTCGGACTCTGGATCTCTCTACCCCAATTTGTCCCCCTATTTCCTACTCTGGCTGCCTTTAGGCAATCCCTGAAAACTCATCTCTTCATGGAAGCATATCACGCCTCTAACTAATCTTTTTTATCACTTCCATCAGCTCATCCCCCACAGTTACAACCTTCTGTACCACTTGCCCACCCTATTAGATTGTAAACTCTTATGAGTAGGGCCATTTTAACCCTCTTGTATTTTATTGTATTGCAACTGTACTGTCTCCCGTCTATATTGTAAAATGCTGTGTAACCTGTAAATCCTGTAGTATAATAATAATAATAGACATAAATTAAAAGGCAGATTGGTGGTTTACCAAGCTAGCCCTAGAGAGTGTTCATTTTGTGTTCTGGGGTAAATTCCTCTGGAGCAAGTACTAAAGTGAATGGTTAAAAATGTAAACAAAAAATATAAATAAAAGTAAAAAAAAAAAAAAATTAAAAGATTAAAATAATAAGTTAATTAGTTAAATTGTAAGTAACAAAAATAAAATGTAAAAGTGAATGGCTAAAGTGAAAATGTGCTCTGGACATCACAGGATATTGATTATAGTACTACTGCAAAAATACAGGAACAACATATTAAATAAAATTCCATATCAGGAAAGAACTGCAGAGCTCTTCTTTCATTCTTTATGTAGCTTTGACCTAGTTTGACTTGCAGGTATTTACAGATAATCTATCTTTTGTTCATACTGTAGATAGGAGATCGATGATTCAGGCAGATGCTCTCGGCATCATAGTCATCCCAGATAAAAATGACGTAACACATAATTCTACATAGTGCTGTTCTTGATACACACAATGACATTGGTTCAGGAAACTTTATAGATATGCTATTATAGATGATATAACATGAACAGATAGGTTGTACAGGGAAATCATGAAAAAAGACAAATGTAAGAATTATTGTGTCCTATTTTGTATACTGAATAGAACATTATACGTGCATTTTTAAACAGTGCTCTGCATAATTAGCCTTAAAGTGGTTATAAAGGCATATTTTTTTTTCTTAAAGGGTAACTCCACTTTCAAGTTAGCAAAAAAAAAAAAAAATAATAATAATATAGTATACACAGTTGCGACACAAGTCACATTGTAATTGCAGCACTGTTATTTTCTGTAAAATGCAATGCAAAATGGCAACCTGGAGGCGTTCTGTACACAGAGATACTTTCAAAAGAAACTATGTCTAAAGGTAATCAGACCCTGCAAGTTTCTTCTCTAGAGCCCTGCAGGTGCAGCAGCTGAATGATATTTTATAAAATCACTCCCATTAGATTCACTTTGCACATGGACACAGACAAATAGATATGCCTTCAAAATAACAAAAGGTAGGAATCTGCAACAAAGTTTGTTAAAATCCTTGAAATGTAAATAAATTAGCTAGAGGTGAATGCTTTTTTTCTCAACAAAAGTGGAGTTATACTTTTAAATAATAATAATATCCTTTATATTTTAAGCTCCATGAGCATTGAGTAGGGCCCCCATAATATAATGCCTCGTTTCCACTGAGCGGAACGGTTCGGATCGGGACAGATCGGCAGGCTGATAATGGTCCGGTCTATTCAGTTGAGCGTTTCCACTGGAAGTCGGACCTCTAGGGTCCATGCGGGGCGTACACCAAATGCCTAGCGTTGCGGCGTGGCGTCACACTAGTGCGACAACAGACGTGACGCTACAACAACAACAACAATGGAGGTCATCCAGCAGCTCGTCTTTGCTCTACTTGGCTTTTGGTTCTTAGTAATCAAAATACATGCCACACAGTGTGAGAGAAGGTTACGAGCGGCAAAGCGAAACACAGCAGAAAAGAGAAGAAAACTTTTGGCTTGGGTCTTGAGTCAGGAGGAGAAGTACACCTTTGTGCGGCAAAGACAAAGACGGCAGCGTTATAGGGTAAGCAACATTATGCCAATTGTCATTTATTTCTACCCGTATTAAAAAGTAAAATAATACAGAATATGACAAAATCTAATATAAGATGGGAAGGATATACAGTACATATGTACTTAACAACATTCATGTTGCACACGTATGTAAACATGCACATTTGAAGTATTAAATCAAATGCATAACAAATCATTAGTAGTATAATGAGTATTTATGTATAAGGTGTAATACTTCAAATGTGCATGTTTACATACGTGTGCAACATGTATGTTGTTGAATACATAATGTACTGTATATCCTTCCCATCTTATATTAGATCTTTGCAGATTCTGTATTTTTTTATTTATGTATAAGGTGTAATACTTGCAATGTGTACTCATTGCTCACTTTTATACATGATGCTATCTGACCTTGTAAAATATAGTATGTTGTATTAATATGTTTTTATTATTTGTGATATGGTAACATCTGCGTTTTCTTCTTTTAAAGATGCTTCTCCTTTTGTCAAAGCAGCGCCGCCGACCAGTCATTTGGGCTCTCCCCCGTGCCAATGAGTGGTGGGATGTGACCGTCCCAGGATTCACACACACACAGTGGGTGCACAATTTCCGAATGTCGGAGGAAACCTTTTCATACCTTTGTGCAAGGCTACGTCCAGCGATGGAGAAGCAAAGCACAAACTTCCGAGCCAGTTTGCCAGTGAGGAAAAGAGTAGCCATTGCACTGTGGAAGCTGGCTACCAACAGTGAATACAGAAGTATAGGTCATCTTTTTGGTGTCAGTAAATCATCAGTGTGCCGTTGTGTGCAGGACTTCTGTAAGGCTGTCTGCACATCGCTAGCTCCTGAAATTGTTCATTTTCCAGACAGGGAAAAGCTTAAAGACATGGCTGACTACTTTGAAAACAGGTGGGGTCTTCCACAGTGTGTTGGTGCTATTGATGGGTCACACATACCAATAATAGCACCACAAGAATACCACACTGACTACTTCAACAGAAAGGGCTGGCATTCCATCATCCTCCAGGGAGTGGTGGATGGAAAAGGACTATTCTGGAGTGTGAATGTTGGAAAACCTGGGAGTTTGCATGATGCTCGGGTTCTACGATTGTCCACATTTTGGGATTGGGTTGGGCAGGGAGGGCTGTACCCTCTTTCCACTAAGAACATTTGGGGGGTGAATGTTGGCTATTATGTGCTCGGGGACTCTGCCTACCCTTTACAAAATTGGCTCCTGAAACCATTTCCTGACAATGGCCGCCTGACACCAGAACAACAAACCTACAACAAGAAAACATCCAGGGCACGGGTCGTAGTTGAAAATGCTTTTGGAAGACTTAAAGGTAGGTGGCGGTGTCTTATGAAGAGGAATGACAGTGACATTCAACTTGTCAAATCCATGGTGCTTACTTGCTGTGCTCTTCACAATCTTTGTGAAAGTCATGGAGAAGACTTCCACCAGGATTGGAATACGTCTGCAGAAGAGCCAGTAAGGGTAATAGCACAGGATATTGAAGATGAGTGCAATGAAATACGTCAGGCTCTGATGCGTCACCTCAACACCTAATTTTTTACCATGATTGTTTTAAAGTTTTAATAAAGTTTTACATTAATGAATCAGACACACCCAAAGTCTCTTATAAAATCTCTTTTATTCAGCAACAAAAATATTCTTTCTATATTTTCTTACAAGTAAGAATTCAAAAAAATAAAACATTTTTACAAAACAAAACTGAAAAATTACCAAAAAACAAAGGGTACAGGTCCTGTGCTGGCTGACAGGCACTATTGCCTTGGCGGTGGCCTGGGATCACGACTGGCTCCCAGCACTTGAACAAGCTGCCCTAGGACACCAAGGAAGGCCTGGTTGAAGGTAGACAACTGCTCCATCTGCTGCCGGGCAATCTCAGCCTCCTGGCGCATAGCTTCCTGGGCATCCTGACGCAGTGCCTGAAACCACCGCTCAGAAAGGGTCTCCATCCTTTCCTGTTGTCTTTCCTCTACTGCCCTCATATCATCAATAACTGTGCGCAGATCCAGCTGCAACCGTCTCCTTTCACCTGGAATATACAAAATACCAGAATATTGATTTAAGAAAATGCACAATTATAACTTTCACTCTGATCATAATGTCTTACCTGTGTGACGTGGTGCATTTGGCGTACTCTGTGGTAGGCTTGGTGTTGACACAATCGTACTGGTGCTGCTGAAAGATGTCGATGGACCATCGTCTGAAAAGTTAGAGGTATCATTGGAGAGTCCATCCACAGTATCTGAAAATGCACATATCAAGGGTTTTATACACAAACGAGAAGAAGACACAGTGTACTATCTTATGGCAGTTATCCTCATGGCAGTTATCATCAGGTAGTAAACAATGGGATGCAGAGTGGGTAAAAAAATGAGATGCCTATACTCTTCTGTACAGGTATTTAAATAAAAAATAATGGAACTATATCAGTTTAAAGGCTAAGGTACAATGAGAGCATCAGAAATCTCCATTATCTTTTCTACAGTTGTCTTTTTTCTCAAAAATAGGGGCTGGTTTATACAGACAGTACATTTCCCTATCCATTCTGAGATTAACTTTACTTGGTTAAAGTGCACTGTGGCTGCTTGAAATCATGCATGATAGCCTTTAATAGTATTTTTATGCATATTCAGCCCCCATTGATATTATCAAGCCCATACTAATTAAGCAAAACACCAGTCACGCATTTTTCATTAATTATACAAAACAGTGCAGCGCTACTCCCTACCATTTTCTTTCAGTCCACTGCACAAATACAATTACATTTTTGGTGCAGAGTTAATGGTTTTGTGCAGTTATTTTTTTTAAATGGTTAGCATAGGGAAAGCCAATGCCAAGCAGGAAAAAAAAAAAAAAACTTACCAACAGGATCTATCATGGATTCGAGAAGTGCAGATGCAGATGAAGATGCAGAGTCCAGACCTCCTTCCCTGCCTTGGTTTGCTGGCCTATGCCCGTAAATGGCGTCCATGGCATCGTACCACTTCCAAGTACTTCGACTGTTTCCACTACAGCTGTTGGCATCCTTAATTTTTTTATATTGGCCTTTAAGCTTCTTAAGCTTTGCCCTACACTGACCCGACGTCCGTTCAAATCCCTCGGCTGCCATCCGCTGGGAAATATCTTTATACACCTTTTCATTCCTCACTGATCCATCAAGCTCACTCTGAATAACACTGTCCGCAATTATAGTAAGGAAAGTGGATAGTTCCTGAGTTGACCAGACCCTGCTGTTATTTGCAGGCATCCTTCTCCTATATCTGGACTGAGCTGCGCTTCCGTTTGACGACAGCAGTGACGTTTTCCTGTCCACCAATCAGTGGAATGTATCGTGTGACACCAGTAGCTCCGCCCTAACCGTACCGTACCATTTCCTATGGCCCTACATCTGAAGGAGGACCACGAATGGTGCGGTTTGGTTCGGTTGTATGGGCCACTTTCATAATGGAAACACCAAAAATAGCGTACCGTACCGAACCGATCCGAACCGTTCCGCTCAGTGGAAACGAGGCATTAGTGTATTGAACTGTATTTTAATTGTACTGTCCCCATTTATATTGTAAAGTGCTGCGCAAACTGTTGGCGCTACATAAATCCTGTATAATAATAATAAACATTTTATGCTTACCTGATCTGTGCAGTGATATTGCACAGATCAGTCCCTTACTTCCTCTTCTGGGGTTCCCCACTGGTGCTTTCCACTCTTGCTCATCTGACTGTTGTTATGGGGGTACTTGTGTGGGCACGCTCCTGGGCCAGGCTGTATGACACACAAAGCATAACTTGGCTCCACCCCTGCTCCCTCCCCACAACATTTGATTGACATTAGCAGGAGCCAATGGCTCCAGCTGCTGCCTCTGTGTCTTATAAGAAGAGGGAGATAAAGCAGCCCTGTTGCAGATAAGCACAGCGCTGGATTGACAGAGGAGGCAGTAAATGTTTAAGGGGGGCTGAAGGGAAGCTAATGTTGGAAGGTTTTCACCTTGCACAGAATGCGTTATATGCGTGACTTGAATCAGTTTAACCCTTTCACTATCAGGCCTTGTGCTCCACTTTTAAACTTAGCTGGCCAGGCCATTTTTGCAATTTTTTCATTGCTTTTTTATTATTTCCCTCCAGCTTTCAGGGTTTGTAAAAGATCCCCCAAACCATATATTTTCTAAAAGCACATGAGCTGTAGAATAAAGATATAGAATACTAGAAGGTGCCACTATTTTTAAGGCCCCAAGATATTTGCGCAAATGTTTATCAAAACAATATTTTTGCTAAAAATACACTAAAATCATTATTAGCAGATAAAAACACAGCAAATTTTACAGAATTCCAGCATAACCTGTATCGAGTTAATAAATAACAAATATTTTTACATTTTCAATTGCATCTTTTTGCGAAATGGTGAAACTCGGCAGCACGCAAAAATATAAATATCCAAATTTCTCTAAAAATCTGAAGGTTTTCATCTTACTTTTACAGCTTTCAGAGTGTGTAAAAAAAACCCCCAGACCATACATTTTCCGAAAGCACATTATTAGTAGAATAAAAAAAAGGTGCTACCGATTTTTAAGACCCCCATGATTTTTGCGCAAATATTTATCAAACCAATATTTTCGCTAAAAATACACTAAAATCATTATTAGCAGATACAAACACAGCAAATGTTACAGAATTCCAACTAAATATAAAAGCTAAACCTGTATTGAGTTAATAAATAACAAATATTTGTAAATTTGAAATTACAGCTTTTTGCAAAATCGTGAAAATCGAACATACGCAAAAATTTCTCTAAAAATCTGGACTTTTTGATGTTTCACTTATAGCTTTCAGAGTTTATAAAAGACCCCCAAACTATACATTTTCTGAAAGCACATGACCAGTAGAATAAAAAGAAGGTTCTACTAACTGTTTAAGGCCACGCAATATTTATGCAAATGTTTATCAAATCGCTATTTTCACAAAAAAAAACACTAAAACCATTATTTGCACACAAACACGGTATAATTTACAAAACTCTTGCTAAATTCCTACTAAAGCCCAATTCACATGGGGGCTGTGTTTACCTGCAGAGGTGTTCTGTGCATCCCTGTGCAGGCAGTCCTATTTGTTTCAGTTTGGATGGAGTGGCTGCAAGGACAGGTCTGAAATCTGTGCATTTGCAAATGCAACCATCCAAACGCAGACAGTGTGAGTTCAGGGACATGCACCCGCATGGATATCAAGTTGGGAACAGTGGCTGTTTCCATGCAGCTGCTGCATCCCAATTGATATGGATGTGACTGCCTGCACAGTAATGCAAGGCAAACCTGCGCATTCCAGTGCAGCTGCTGCACAGAGCTGCTGAACGGAACACCTGTGCATCCCTGTGCAGCTAAACACTGCTTGGCTGTAGCAGGCCCCACATGAATGAGGTTTTAGGCCTTGATTACACTTGCAGTTGGGGGGGGGGGGGAATGTGCAGCTTAAGCTGCAATAGGCAGCGGATGGAGGTGTTTACATGCTGTGGGTGCAATGCTTCGCGTCCGCGGCAAAGTTGACCTGACTTGTAATGATTCCTTCTTCTGGATGCTACACATTCAGGTCAATAGGGAAGAGCTGAAAAGGCCCCACAACTGTGTGCAATGCATGCGGTTGCAGTGCATTTGTCCCCAAAAAGGGAGTTAAAACAGGTGGTGAAGGGGTGCATCACTTTCTCACTGCCTGTCAGTAGCCTTTGGAGTGCGATCCAAACACAGATTGGGCTTCAAAGGCAAGGGAGATTTAGGCGCATGTCTAAATCTACCCTTAGGCCCCTTTCACACGGGCTCCTCCACAGAATGAAATCCGCTTGCTTGACAGGGGATCGCTCCACTGATCCCCGTTGAGCAGGTGGATGACAGGTCCGTCTCAGCTCACTGTGCAGAGAGGAGATGACCCGGTCCCACTCTCCCCCAGTGGCGGCCAGTGTGTTGGGGGCGCAGGGGCGCCGCTCCCCCATCCATGCATTGAGTTCAATGGGGCTTTTTTTTTTTTTTTGCATCACCTGATTAGAGCCAGAGGCTCTAATAGGGCGATGCAAAGGGTGGACCCGGGACACAGAGCAGTGCGCCCCGACTCCACCCATTGTGTGACAATAGCGAATGATAATTCGCTATTGTCACACGGATCCTCCTCCTGGCCAATCAGGGAGCGGGTCTTATACCTGATTCCTGATTGGCTGCAAGGCAAACCCCATGCCACTGGCCGAGGAGGAGGCGGGAGGACTCGCGCCGGGGGACTGAGAAGAAGCCGCCGCAGGGACTGAGAAGAAGCCGCCGCCGGGACTGAGGAGAAGCCGCCGCCGGGACTGAGGAGAAGCCGCCGCCGGGACTGAGGAGAAGCCGCCAGCGCGGCTGCTCCAGGGCTCCAGGTAAGTGCACTGGTCTCGGGGGGCCACACTGCATTGAAGGGGGCATGTACGCTGGTCACTGCATTGAAGGGGGCACGCACGCTGGTCTCTGCATTGAAGGGGGCATGTACGCTGGTCATTGCGTTGAAGGGGGCATGCACGCTGGTCTCCATAGGCGTGCGCACGGGGTGTACCGGGTGTGCCTGGGCACACCCTAATCACCTAGGGCACATTAGCATTATCGCTCTGTTTGCCAGTGAGGAGATGGAAAAGATCTCCCTCTGACCTGCTCTGCTCTATTTCTCTTTGCCAGCAGGGAGAGTAATGTATCGGGGCCATGTACATGTAGGCAAACACATGCATGTGTATTTAAACTTTGGGGTGCACACCCTAATGCAATAGGCTGCGCACACCTATGCTGGTCTCTGCATTGAAGGGGGCATGTACGCTGGTCACTGCATTGAAGGGGGCATGTACGCTGGTCACTGCATTGAAGGGGGCATGTACGCTGGTCACTGCATTGAAGGGGGCATGTACACTGGTCACTGCATTGAAGGGGGCATGTACGCTGGTCTCTGCATTGAAGGGGGCATGTACGCTGGTCACTGCATTGAAGGGGGCACGCACGCTGATCTCTGCATTGAAAGGGGCATGTACGCTGGTCTCTGCATTGAAGGGGGCATGTATGCTGGTCACTGCATTGAAGGGGGCATGTACGCTGGTCACTGCATTGAAGGGGGCATGTACGCTGGTCACTGCATTGAAGGGGGCATGTACACTGGTCACTGGATTGAAATGAGCATGTACGCTGGTCACTGCATTGAAGGGGCACGCACACGGGTCTCTAATATTGAAGGGGAAATGTACGCTGGTCACTTCATTGAAGGGGGCATGTATGCTGGTCACTGCATTGAAGGGGGCACGCACGCTGGTCACTGCATTGAAAGGGGGCACGCTGGTCACTGTGCATTGAAAGGGGGCACGCTGGTCTCTCTGCATTGAAAGGGGGCACGCTGGTCTCTCTGCATTGAAAGGGGGCACACTATACCTTAATTACTGAAGGCCCCTTTCACACTTTTGTGACCTCAAAGTCACTAAATTTTTTACAGCGTTTTTTGCCGCAAAGCAATGGCTATTACATTTTTCTGTTTGCGCCCCCCCCCCCCCAAAAAAAAAATTTTGAGCACCAGCCGCCACTGCTCTCCCCTATGGGGAAATTGGGCGAAAACCTATCCCTTTTCATGAGATCCAATCCGCCAGACGGATGGAAAATAGGACCACCATCCGTCTGTATTTGGCAGACAGAATCGGATCAGATAGTAGCGGATGTCAGCGAACATGTCACCGCTGATATCCGCCACTTCATAGGGGAGACTGGAGATTTTTATTCTTTTTTACAAGTTTATAGATTTATTTTTTTTAACAGGTACAATTTTTAAAAGAATTATTGGAGATGGAGAGACATCAGGGGTCTAAACAGACCCTAGAGCTAGAGGAAAGGGACTGAAGACAGTCCCTTTCTCTGCATTTCCCTTTCTCTGCATTCTGAACTACATTGTAGTGAGTTTCATGAGAGTCTGTATAGAGAATCCCATTTATTCAGTGCCGGTTCACACTATAACGTGTGCGGCGATCGCATGTAATATCGGAGCGCACTGCTCCTTCATTACATGCGATCGGATGTGCAGTGCGAATTCAGCCATACACTTTGTATGGCTAAATTCGCACTGCACCCGCACAAAAGTCGCACATGACCCTTTCTTTCAGCCGCATCAGGATCGGATTGCACAGTGGTTCACACTTGTGCGATCCGATCCTGTGCGAACTGTCATATCGCACTGCGATATGCGATCAAACTGGGGGTGTCATTAACATTTCATTGACACCCCCTGCGTATCGCATATGGCAGAGCCGCCTGAGATGAGTGAGGTTGTGGGGGACACTGAAGGGGGAGGCATTTATTTTTTTGTGCCATTGCCAGTGGGAGTGGCTGCAGAGGGATATCAGCAATTGTTTCGGATCCACAGGGATTCGTGCTTGCGAGGTGGGTTGTAACTTGTGCTGGTGGTGGGAATCAGGAATGGGGGGATCAGTGGTGGAGAAAGGGGACAGTTAGGAAGGGTAGATGAGACATTATAGTGTAGTGCAGCAGAAGAAGTGGAGGGGAGGGAATTATAGGAGAGAGGCGAGAAAGCGGCGGGGGGAGGGGGGCTGTATTTTTAGGTGATAAGCTCTGATCAACAGCTTGGTAGCCGCTAATCAGAGCTAAAGTTTTGTTCAGCAGAGTTTGCTGAACAGTTTGGCCATAAGCTCATGTTCACTGAAGTGTTCAAGGAGGAATGAGGTTTGTACAGCGTACGAATCTAGCCAGCTGCAAGCAGTGCTGTAGGACCGTACGCCCTACAGGCCTGGCAGTGAATGGGTTAAAGTAGATCTTCACTGCATCTGAGCAGCACAAACCAAAAACACTATTTAATTCATTTTTTATATTCAAAGCAAACTGTCCCATCCATCGGTGTCTCCTAACTTTATTTTGTTGGGAAATCACTTTGAAAAACACCACCTAGCATTTCTGGCTGTGGCCATCTTGAGTAAGGGCAAATGATTCATGTAGCATTCACTTCCTGGAATCCAAATAGCAATACTAGTAACACGTGTGGTGTTAATAATTGAAGTGGATAACATATGAATAAAACATGATCAATACATGAAAATGTGTGCCCTAAGTGAAAAAAAAACATGACATAATAAAAAATGTGCAAAAAAAGTCCATACAAAAGTCCATAAATGATTGTGGTGAGATAAACACTTGTGTTGAGAAAGAACCACAATTCCCAGCATGTGGATAAGGGCTACAATCTTCTTACAGCAAAACAGGGAAAGGTCACCAGTGAAGATAGACAAACGATTGGCCGCTTACCAAAAAATGATGGCCTCCAAACTAATGGAAAAGCCAGTAACACTTGAGGTGGGTTAATCCATCATCATAAGCATCTGTTCAGGTAAACTTCCAGGTAGGCACGTAAAAACCGAATGTGCGAAGGAACACAAGGGTACATAGCATAATACCGTCTAAAGCAAATTCCATTTATTTAAAAATAGTGCACTCACATGATACAGTTAAAATCAGGCATGACGAAAAATCCAAAGAGAGAGACGAGAGAAAAAAACTGCAACGTTCACTTGTAAAGCCAGCCAGGGGGGGCATGGTGACGTCACGCCTGGTCCCACCCAACGCTTTTCGTCATACGTTTGACGTCGTCAGGGGCGCCCCAACTCATTATTAAACCGTAAGGACTAATGGTGCCCATACACTAGACAAAAAATTGTTTGAAAATCTGTCATTTGGACAGTTCGTTAATTTTTTGCCCAATTAATGGGCACAAATTGGTAATTGGTTGTGACATTTTGAGTACAAAAAAAAAAAAAAGGACAAGTTTGGAAAATTTGTGCTGAACAAACGATAAAGTGAAAGGCTAATGTTTCTCTCATCTGAACTACTTGCACTAGGCAGATGTGACAAGACGAACAAAAAACAGATCCATTTATGTCCTTTGAACGATTTATAGATCAATATTTGGTCGTTACATGATGGCAAAATCGTTTGCTCTCACGACTGATTGTTCGTTATTCGAAAATGAGTTTGAATGATTTTTCATATAGTGTATGGCCAGCATAATACTGGGGTGCCATTAACCACTTTACCACCGGAGGATTTTCCTGCTAAAAGACCAGGGGTTATTTTGCGATTTTTTACTGCGTGACTTTAACGGACAATCGCGCGGTCGTGCGACGCTGTACCTAAACGAATTTCACGTCCTTTTTTTCCCACAAACAGAGCTTTCTTTTGGTGGTATTTGATCACCTGTGCGATTTTTTGATCACGCGCTATAAACAAAAAAAGAGCGTAATTTTTGCAAAAACAACAATATTTTTCACTTTTTTTTATATGAAATTCCCCCAAAAAAAAATGTAAAAATCAAAATTTTTTAAAATTTTCGGCCAATTTGTTTTACGCTACCTATGTTTGGTAAAAAAAATCGCAAAAAGCGTATTTTGATTGGTTTGCACAAAAGTTATCGCGTTTACTAACAAAGGGAAAGATTTTTGTCATTTTTGGTGTTTTTTTTTTTAACGAGTAATGGCGGCGATCTGCGATTTTTTTTGCGGTACTGCGACATTGCGGCGGACAGATCGGACCCTTGACTGACATTTTTGACACTTTTGGGGGTACCAGTGACATTACTGCAGTAATCAGTGCTATATATATGCACTGTTACTGCAAAAATGACACTGGCAGGGAAGGGGTTAACAGTATTGGACAGGGAGGGGTTAAGTGTGTCCTAGGGGCGTGATTCTAACTGTGCAGGGACAGGTCTACTAGTGTAAAAACAAAGATCAACAGTTCTACATAGTAGAACTGTTTGATCTTCACTTTTACACAGGGAGAACTGACAGGTGGCTTGTTTACACAAGCCGCTCTGTCTTTCTCCCGCTGTACCGGCGATCGTAGTGTGACCGGCGGACATCGGGTCCGCCAGTCACACTCCCGCACTCCTCCGTGAACGAGCCGAGGCGGGCGCGCGCCTCAGCGGGCGCGCGCCCGCCCGCTATTGGCTCTGGAAGGAGTGACAGGCGAGCGACGTAGACCTACGTCACTCTGCCTGGCCGGGGCCGACTGCCGCAGTAAATATACTGTGCGCAGTCGGCAAGCGGTTAAAGTTCATGTGCATGTAAAGGCAGGTGTCCCAATACTTTTGGTAATATAGTGTATATTCATAATTCTGTACAGGAGGGCCCCCTGTTGCAGTAAATCTGCTATAGGGCGATCTTTAACTGGTTGAAGTGTGTGTATAGCCAAAACATTTTTTATCTGTTTTTTAACACAATAGGGAAGGATTAGAATCTTTGTCAAGTTTATATTGCAGTCTATGTCCAGGGCTGCTGTTAGAAGTCACGGGGGCCCATACAACCTACCTGACAGGGCCCCCCTCCTGGCTGAAAGTGACTGAGGACATAGATTTATCAGTCCCTTTCTTTGCAGCCTCAGCAGCACAGATTAACGAATAGAAAGCACTCTGGGGCATCATGCTCATTCACAAACTGAAGCATAGTAAACACAGTTTACTATATTTCAGTTATGAATGGACACTGGAGTGATTGTTACCAATCGCTCGCTGTGTTCATTCAGGAAAGGAAGCAGCCAGTAAATGACATATTTACCTGCCCCTTCCCCCACTTTCTATCCTGAAGTATCTCCCTTTATGCCCCCAGTAGCTGACAGCAGGAGAGGGGAGGAGGGAATCTGGAGGTACTGTGGGGGAAAATGGCAAACGGGGGGGGGGGGGCAGAAAACAGGGGCGCATGTCCTAGGACTAATCCCCCTGCAGTGCAGCTGGAGGGAGAAAGAGGAAGAGAAGCTGGTAGCACTGCAGGGGAAGGCAGAAGAGGAAAGTGGCTGCAATAAGACAGTCGGTCCTCCTGCTCAGCAGGTACCTGGCCCCCCCTTTTGAACCGATGGTGCCCGGGCCCAGTACAGGAGGGCTGGCTCTACTGCCTTATCAGCGGCCCTGTCTATGTCCCATGCTGTGAAGAATTGCCCTTGCATGCCCTGGTGAGCATAATCACTGTGACAAAAAGGGATGGGAAATCCAAAATATAAGCTTATAGTAATAAAAATCATAATTCTTCAAAAAATAATTATGCTGTGAAAAACATAATGGGAATAAATTGGTGAGCCTCAATCAGAAATCTAGTTAGTATATGGTTAGGAGGAGAAAATGTAAAGCCCTTCAGAGAAGGCTGACACGCTGCAGACATATCCGATTAGCAGGTAATCAACTAACTAATTGAGCATTACATATGTGTATGCCTGCTCTCAGCCCAGCCTGTCATCCGACCTGTAATAAGAAGCACTGCTTAACAAGCTGTCAGATTGTATCTGCATCTCTCTCCTCTGACCAGTAGAGGTCGCATGTTGGCAACAATCTGTTGTGTGACAACTCAAAAGTGAGTCCATTGGTGGCTGCTGCAATTCTCATCTCTCAGCAGTCTAATAATGACAGGAGAAAATCATCTGATGATAGAGTCTGCAGAACACTGCATGTAAATAGCAACAGCTTTGTGACTCAGTTGTCACCTAAACGCAATGTTTCTCAAACTTTTTTCCAAGCCAATTCTGACACTTCTCTCCTACATGTAAAAATCATCATTATTTTTGCTAGAAAATTACTCAGGACCCCCAAACATTTTTTTTGTAGCAGAATAAAATGGCAGCTGTTGCAACTTTTTATGTCACACAGTGTTTGCGCAGCAATTTTTGTAAACGCAATTTTTTGGGAAAAATAAAACACTTTTGTAAATAAAAAAACAAAACAAAACACTAAAGTTAGCCTGATTTTTTTGTATAATGTAAAAGATGAAGCTATGGCAGGTAAATAGATTGCTAACATGTGACGCTTTTAAATTGCGTGCACTTGTAGAAAGAAGCCAAACATCGGTACTTAAAAATCTCCGTAGGCTACGCTTTAACATTTTTTTTTTACAGATCACCAGTTTAGAGTTACAGAGGAGGTCTAGTGCTAGAAATATTGCTCTCACTCTAACGTTCATTGTGATACCTCATATGTGTGGTTTGAATGTCGTTTACATGTGCGGGCGTGACCTATGCATGCGTTCGCTTCAGTGTAGTAGGCAGGAATGGTGGGCTTTAATTTTTTTTTTTATTGTTTATTTTATTTTTTGACACTTTCCCTTTCATTTTTTACCTTTTGATCACTTTTATTCCGATTACTAGGAATGTACGTCCCTTGTAATAGGAACAGGACATGACAGGTCCTCTTTGTGGAGCAATCTGGGATCTATAAGACCCCAGATCTCTCCTCTAGGCTGAAAAGCCTGAGTTAAAAAAAAAATAAAATAAATCGATCCCAGGCTTTCTAACAAAAAAAAAGTCAGTGTTTACATCTGCAGGCCCAGAAATGATGTCATGATGCCGCTTCCGGCACCTGAGAGTCATAGAGATGACCAGGGACCATCTGGTCCTTGGTCAGCTCTTTGGCAAACTTCCTCCGGTGGCGGGTTCATTCTCTGGCTTGGCGATCCCACAGGCGAGACTGGAGATACACCATACGCCAGTTCACACCACATGCAGTCCGTTCTTTTTCTGTATAGTCTCACCCTACTGTAGATAAATTGTAGATAAATGCCTAAAATAGTGTCATCCTACTGTAGATACACCTCTAAATAGGTGTCATCCTACTGTACACCTCTAAATTAGTGTAATTCTCCTGTAGACAAAAAGCTTAGAATAGTGTCATCCTACTGTAGATACATGTCTAGAACAGTGCCATCCTACTGTAGATACATGTCTAGAACAGTGCCATCCTACTGTAGATACATGTCTAGAACAGTGCCACCCTACTGTACAAAATACCTAGAATATTGTCTCCCTGCTGTAGATAAATACCTAGAATAGTGTCCTCCTACTGTAGATAAATACCTAGAACAGTGCCACCCTACTGTAGAAAATACCTAGAATAGCGTCGCCCTACAGTAGATAAATGTCTAGAATAGTGTGACCCTACTGTTGATAAATGCCTAGAACAGTGTCACCCTACTGTAGAAAATGCCTAGAATAGTGTCCCCCTGCTGTAGGTAAATGCCTAGAATAGTGTCACCCTACTGTAGATAAATGTCTAGAATAGTGTCACCCTACTGTAGATAAATGTCTAGAACAGTGTCACCCTACTGTAGAAAATGCCTAAAATATTGTCACCCTGCTGTAGATAAATGCCTAGAATAGTGTCTTCCTACTCTAGATAAATACCTAGAATAGTGTCACCCTTCTGTAGATAAATGTCTAGAATAGTGTCCTCCTATTGTAGATAAATACCTAGAACAGTGCCATCCTACTGTAGAAAATACCTAGAATAGTGTCGCCCTACAGTAGATAAATGTCTAGAATAGTGTCCTCCTACTGTAGATAAATACCTAGAACAGTGTCACCCTACTGTAGAAAATACCTAGAATAGTGTCGCCCTACTGTAGATAAATGTCTAGAATAGTGTCACCCTACGGTGGATAAATGCCTAGAATACTGTCACTCTACTGTAGATACATGCATAGAACAGTGTCACCCTACTGTAGAAAATACCTAGAATAGTGTCACCCTACTGTAGGTAAAAGCCTAGAATAGTGTCACCCTACTGTAGGTAAAAGCCTAGAATAGTGTCACCCTACTGTAGATAAATGCCTAGAGTAGTGTCACTCTACTGTAGATACATGCATAGAACAGTGTCACCCTACTGTAGAAAATACCTAGAATAGTGTCACCCTACTGTAGGTAAAAGCCTAGAATAGTGTCACCCTACTGTAGGTAAAAGCCTAGAATAGTGTCACCCTACTGTAGGTAAAAGCCTAGAATAGTGTCACCCTACTGTAGGTAAAAGCCTAGAATAGTGTCACCCTACTGTAGATAAATGCCTAGAATAATGTCACCCTACTGTAGATAAATGCCTAGAGTAGTGTCACCCTACTGTAGATAAATGCCTAGAATAGCCTTACCCTATTGTAGATAAATGTCTAGAATAGTGTCACCCTACTGAAGATACATGCCTAGAACAGTGTCACCCTATTGTAGACAAATGCCTAGAATAGTCTTACCCTACTGTTGATAAATGTCTAGAATAATGTCACTGTACTGTAGACAAATGCCTATAATAGTGGGTCCCTACTTTAGACAAGTTCCTAGAAAAGTGTCCATTACTGGTAGACAAATGCTTACCCTACTGTAGACAAATGCTTACCAACCTACTGTAGATCATTGCCTAGAATAGTCTCAACCTATGTACAACGTGTAGACAAATGCCTAGAAAAGTGTTGCCTAGAATAATGTCTGTAGACAAAATCTTACGATAGTGTTACACACCTGTAGTCAAATTGCTAGAATAGTGTCAATTATTAGTAGTATCAGCTGGGAAAAAAAAATTCCCAGCTGATACTACTGTACCAAATCTATCATATAGTGTCATCCTACTGTAGACAACATCCTTAAAGAGGTTGTAAACCCACTTTGTTTACATTTACCTATAGGTAAGCCTACATTAAGTCATCGGCGCATGCGCCCTGAAGGAACGGCCACCCGTGCCGTTCTTTCAGATCCCAGTGCCGTGAACGGCGGCTCCCGCGCGGGAGTGATGTAATCGCGCCCCCGGCCAATCAGATGGCCGGAGGACGAGATCCAGGAAGCAGGATGGCCTAACATGTCGGCCATCCTGTTGGCACTAAGGGGGCTTCGTTTTTAGGTAAGTACTTCATAATGAGCTAGTATGCGATGCATACTAGCTCATTATGCCTTTGTCTTTACAGGTTTTTTTTTTTCACATTTTTTTTAAGCGGGTTTACTTCCTCTTTAACCACTTGCTTACTGGGAACATATACCCCTTTCCTGCCCAGTCCAATTTTCAGCTTTCAGCGCTGTCACTATTTGAATGACAATTGTGCGGTCATACTACACTGTACCCATATGAAATGTTTTCATTTTTTTTTCATACAAATAGAGCTTTCTTTTGGTGGTATTTAATCACCAGTGGGTTTTTAGTTTTTGCTAAACAAACAAAAAAGACTGAAAAAAAAAAGCAGTTTTCATAGTTTGTTATAAGATTTTGAAAACAGGTAATTTTCTCCTTCATTGATGTGCGCTGATGGGTACCCATAGGCACTGATGGGCACCAATAGATGGCACTGATGGACACTGAGGAGGCGGCACTGGTGGGCACTGATGAGGCTCCACTGATAGGTGGCACTGATGGACACTGATAGGCGACACTGAATGGCACTATGAGGTGGCACTGATAGGCGGCACTGATAGGTGATACTTATCAGCACTGATAGGCACTAGAAGTGGCACTGATAGGTGGCATTGATGTGTACTGATAGGTGGCACTGATGGGCACTGGTAGGTGGCACTGATGGACATTGATGGGTGGCACTGATGGGCACTGGTAGGTGGCACTGGTGGGCACTGGTTAGCAGTACTGATGGGCACTGGTGGGCACTGATTAGAAGCACTGGTGGGTACTGGTTAGCAGCATTGGTGGTCACTGTGTGGGACCGATGTCTCTTTTACAGAAGCGGGTAATTGGCCTATTTTTTTTCTCCTTACACTGGATGCGTGAGGAAATTTTAAAAAAGGGCAATTACCGGCTTCTGTTTACATCATGTGATCAGCTGTCATTGGCTGACAGCTAATGATGTGGTATAGGGCCAGGATTGGCCCTTTTCTCCAATCTGTGATCAGCTGAGTCCCAAGGACTCGATGATCACAGAGTGTTCCGCCCGCGTGCCGCAGAGGGGGGCGCTCAGGCAGAGAAAGAATGGGGGGATGTTCATGTACGCCCTACTGACAATTTAAGCCCATGGTTAAAATAGTGTCCCCCTAATGTAGTCAAATGCCTAGGATAGTGTCACCCTACTATAGACCAGATCCTTGCAACAGTGTCACCACTGTAGACAGTCCAAAGAATAGTGTAACTCTACTGTATACAGAATCATAGAATAGTGTCACCCTGCTGTATACAAAATTCATAGGATAGTGTCACCCTACTGTATGCAAATTACATAGAATTGTGCCACCCTACTGTAGCTAAATGCTTAGAGTAGTGTTACTCTCCAGTAGACATATGCCTAGAATAGTGTCACCCTGCTGTAGATACATGCCTAGAATAGTCTCACCCTACTGTAGACAAAAGCCTAGGATAGTGTCATCCATAAACGTGGGAAGGGGGGGGGGGTTTTCCGGGTGTGCCTGGTGTGCCTGGACACGCCCTAATCACCCTGGTCACTAGAGCCATCCAGTGTATCATTTAGTGTATAGAAGTGTGTGGGGCATACAGGCACGAGAGAAGGGGGACCCACTGGGCCCTGTAAAGCACTACACACCCCCAGTAATTCCTTATTTATCTGCAGCATGTATGGATTTGCTGCATTATCTCCCTTGCTGGCTGGGAGGGTGCACTTTGCAGTGCCGATCCAATCAGCAGTGCCCAGTACAGTGTGCACAAACAAGACGGAGGAGGCTAAATCTGCTCCGCCTTCTATCCTGTCCTGCTGAGTCTGCTCCACACTCCACCCAATGTTTTTATAAATTTTAAAATGTTTCTTAACATTTATTTTAAAGAATGTGTGTCTGTGTATATACAGCGCTTTGAAAAAGTATTCATACCCCTTGACATTTTCCACATTTTGTCATGTTACAACCACAAAAATAAATATATTTTAATGGGATTTTATGTGATAGACCAACACAAAGTGGCACATAATTGTAAAGTGGAAGAAAAATGATAAATGGTTTTCCATTTCTTTTACAAATAAACATCTGAAAAGTGTGACGTGCATTTGTATTCAGCCCCCCTTTACTCTGATACCCCTAACTAAAATCGAATGGAACCAATTGCCTTCAGAAGTCACCTGATTAGTAAATAGAGTCCACCTGTGTGTAATTTAATCTCAGTATAAATACAGCTGTTCTGTGAAGCCCTCAGAGGTTTGTTAGAGAGCCTTAGTGAACAAACAGCATCATGAAGGCCAAGGAACACACCAGACTGGTCAGGGATAAAGTTGTGGAGAAGTTTAAAGCAACGTTAGGATATAAAAAAATGTCCCAAGCTTTGAACATCTCATGTAGCATTGTTCAATCCTTCATCCGAAAATGAAAAGAGTATGGCACAACTGCAAACCTACCAAGACATGGCCGTCCACCTAAACTGACAGACCCGGAAAGGAGAGCAGTAAACAGAGAAGCAGCCAAGAGGCCTATGGTAACTCTGGAGGAGCTGCAGAGATCCAGAGCTCAGGTGGGAGAATCTGTCCACAGATTCAGGGCCATATTTGGGGAGTCATGCACTCCTCAAATATGGCCTTTATGGAAAAGTGGCAAGAAGAAAGCCATTGTTGAAAGTAAGCTATAAAAAGTCACATTTCCAGTTTGCGAGAAGCCATGTGGGGGACACAGCAAACATGTGGAAGAAGGTGCTCTGGTCAGAGGAGACCAAAATTTAACTTTTTGGCCTAAAAGCAAAATGCTATGTGTGGAAGAAAACTAACACTGCACATCACCCTGAATACACCATCCCCACCGTGAAACATGGTGTACAGCTTGTATAACAGTGTAAATTTGATGTCCCCTGAAAATAACTCAACACACAGCCATTACTGTCTAAACCGCTGGCAACAAAAGTGAGTACACCCCTAAGTGAAAATGTCCAAATAGGGCCTAATTAGCCCTTTTCCCTCTCCAGTGTTATGTGACTCATTAGTGTTACAAGGTCTCAGGTGTGAATGGGGAGCAGGTGTGTTATATTTAGTGTTATCGCACTCACTCTCTCATACTGGTCACTGGAAGTTCAACATGGCACCTCATGGCAAATAACTCTCTGAGGATCTGAAAAAAAAGAATTGTTGCTCTACATAAAGATGGCCTATATGTCTATTTCCCAAAGGCAACCTCTGGTGACGAATAGGCCCTATGCTATAAGAAGATTGCCAAGACCCTGAAACTAAGTTGCAGCATGGTGACCAAGACCATACAGCCGTTAAACAGGACAGGTTCCACTCAGAACAGGCCTTGCCATGGTTCGACCAAAGAAGTTGAGTGCACGTGCTCAGCCTCATATCAGAGGTTGTCTTTGGGAAATAGACGTATGAGTGCTGCCAGCATTGCTGCAGTGATTGAAGGGTTGGGGGGTCAGCCTGTCAATCAGTGGCGGCTGGTGAAGTTTTAAGATGGGGGGGCGCAAGACCCCGCCCTTCTATTTTGGCCCCTCCCATTTCTCAGAAGCCACACCCCTTATAGACCCCACCCATTTTGTCCCCTGTATTTTGCTTGCGTGAACCAATTCTCCCAATATATCACATATTAAGGGCTCCATCAGTACTAGTATATCCCATAATAGGGAGCAGGGGCCCTATTATGGGATACACTGACAGAGTGGCACAAACCCCACAGTACAGGCCCCTTGTACAAACCACACAGTACATGCCCCCTTTCAATGCAGTGACCAGCGTACATGCCCCCTTTCAATGTAGTGACCAGCGTACATGCCCCCTTTCAATGCAGTGACCAGCGTACATGCCCCCTTTCAATGCAGTGACCAGCGTACATGCCCCCTTTCAATGCAGTGACCAGCGTACATGCCCCCTTTCAATGCAGTGACCAGCGTACATGCCCCCTTTCAATGCAGTGACCAGCGTACATGCCCCCTTTCAATGCAGTGACCAGCGTACATGCCCCCTTTCAATGCAGTGACCAGCGTACATGCCCCCTTTCAATGCAGTGACCAGCGTACATGCCCCCTTTCAATGCAGTGACCAGCGTACATGCCCCCTTTCAATGCAGTGACCAGCGTACATGCCCCCTTTCAATGTAGTGACCAGCGTACATGCCCCCTTTCAATGCAGTGACCAGCGTACAGGCCCCCTTTCAATGCAGTGACCAGCGTACATGCCCCCTTTCAATGCAGTGACCAGCGTACATGCCCCCTTTCAATGCAGTGACCAGCGTACATGCCCCCTTTCAATGTAGTGACCAGCGTACATGCCCCCTTTCAATGCAGTGACCAGCGTACAGGCCCCCTTTCAATGCAGTGACCAGCGTACATGCCCCCTTTCAATGTAGTGACCAGCGTACATGCCCCCTTTCAATGCAGTGACCAGCGTACATGCCCCCTTTCAATGCAGTGACCAGCGTACAGGCCCCCTTTCAATGCAGTGACCAGCGTACATGCCCCCTTTCAATGCAGTGACCAGCGTACATGCCCCCTTTCAATGCAGTGACCAGCGTACATGCCCCCTTTCAATGCAGTGACCAGCGTACATGCCCCCTTTCAATGTAGTGACCAGCGTACATGCCCCCTTTCAATGCAGTGACCAGCGTACAGGCCCCCTTTCAATGCAGTGACCAGCGTACATGCCCCCTTTCAATGCAGTGACCAGCGTACATGCCCCCTTTCAATGCAGTGACCAGCGTACATGCCCCCTTTCAATGTAGTGACCAGCGTACATGCCCCCTTTCAATGCAGTGACCAGCGTACAGGCCCCCTTTCAATGCAGTGACCAGCGTACATGCCCCCTTTCAATGTAGTGACCAGCGTACATGCCCCCTTTCAATGCAGTGACCAGCGTACATGCCCCCTTTCAATGCAGTGACCAGCGTACATGCCCCCTTTCAATGCAGTGACCAGCGTACATGCCCCCTTTCAATGTAGTGACCAGCGTACATGCCCCCTTTCAATGCAGTGACCAGCGTACAGGCCCCCTTTCAATGCAGTGACCAGCGTACATGCCCCCTTTCAATGCAGTGACCAGCGTGCATGCCCCCTTTCAATGTAGTGACCAGTATACAGGCCCCCTGCAGAGGTATGGCAGTGGGAGAGATGGGATCAGGCAGAGGGATGGTGGTGGGAGAGATGGGATCAGGCAAAGGGATGGCGGTGGGAGGGATGGTCATGGGATGAGGCAGAGCAGAGGGGGATGGCGGTGGAAAGGCTGGATGGATGGTCATGGGATGAGGCAGAGCAGAGGGGGATGGCGGTGGAAAGGCTGGATGGATGGATGGATGGATGGTCATGGCCCATGATGACCATCCATCCAGCCTTTCCACCGCCATCCCCCTCTGCTCTGCCTCATCCCATGACCATCCATCCATCCAGCCTTTCCACCGCCATCCCCCTCTGCTCTGCCTCATCCCATGACTCATGGGATGAGGCAGAGCATAGGGGGATGGCGGTGGAAAAGCTGGATGGATGGTCATGGAGGACTGACAGGACAGGAGGACCACGAGGACTCACCGGTGGTGATGTCTTCTTCCAGCAGATGACCTCCGGTGGTCTGGTCTCCTCTCCGGTGCCGCCGTCACTCCCGTCCGGTGTCCACCCGACTCCATCGCCCGCGGTCCGGTCCACTGCTGCGAGTGACGTCAGCGGGGTCAGCGTTGGATGTCCTGGATGCTGTGATTGGTCCAGGCTGGAGGCTGGACCAATCACAGCCAGGAATCCACGAAGTGGGGGTTTCCAAGGAATCTGCCTTGCGCCCAGGTTACGCCCCCCACGCCCCCCAGAAGGCAGCCAATCGGCGCCTCTTCTGGGTGGTAACCCCACCCCCCCATCCCCTCCACATCGGCTGGCGGCGGCGGCGAACGCAATTTTTTTTTTTTTTCAAACTTTATTGCTCGTTTTGCAATCTTTTTTTTTTTTTTTTATCTTTTTTTTTTTTCTTCCTTTTTTCAGGGGGGGCGGCGCCCTGGCGCCCCCTATGCACCGGCCGCCACTGCTGTCAATGCTCAGACCATACGCTGCACACTGTATCAAATTGGTCTACATGGCTGTCATCCCAGAAGGAAGCCTCTTCTAAAGATGATGCATAAGAAAGCCCGCAAACAGTTTGCTGAAGACAAGCAGACCAAGGACATGGATTACTGGAGCCATGTCCTGTGGTCTGATGAGACCAAGATAAACTAATTTGATTCAGATGGTGTCAAGTGTATGTGGCAGCAACCAGGTGAGGAATACAAAGACAAGTGTGTCTTGCCTACAGTCAAGCATGGTGGTGGAAGTGTCATGCTCTGGGGCTGCATGAGTGCTGCCCCCACTGGGGAGCTACAGTTCATTGAGGGAACCATGAATGCCAACATGTACTGTGACATACTGAAGCAGAGCATGATCCCCTCTCTTCGGAGACTGGGCTGCAGGGCAGTATTCCAACATGATAATGACCCCAAACACACCTCCAGGATGACCACTGCCTTGCTAAAGAAGCTGAGGGTAAAGGTGATGGATTGGCCAAGCATGTCTCCAGACCTAAACCCTATTGAGTATCTGTGGGGCATCCCCAAACAGAAGGTGGAAGAGCGCAAGGTCTCTAACATTCACCAGCTCTGTGATGTCATCACGGAGGAGTGGAATTGGACTCCAGTGGCAACCTGTGAAGCTCTGGTGAACTCCATGCCTAAGAGGGTTAAGGCAGTGCTGGAAAATAATGGTGGTCACACAAAATATTGACACTTCGGGCCCAATTTGTATATTGTCACTTAGGGGTGTACTCACTTTTGTTGCCAGCAGTTTAGACATTAATGGCTGCGCTGTGTGTTAAGTTATTTTGAGGAGACAGAAAATGTACACTGTTATACAAGCTGCACACTCACTATTATACATTGTAGCAAAATGTAATTTCTTCAGTGTTGTCACATGAAAAGATATAATAAAGTATTTACAAAAACGTGAGGGGTGTACTCACTTTTGTGAGATACTGTATAAGGCAGAAAGGAAGAAATCTAGTGCTCTCTGTCATTTAGGAATCGCCATGCGGTTTATTAAAAGCAATGTACAGTGGGGATCGAAAGTTTGGGCACCCCAGGTAAAAATTTGTATTAATGTGCATAAAGAAGCCAAGGAAAGATGGAAAAATCTCCAAAAGGCATCAAATTACAGATTAGACATTCTTATAATATGTCAACAAAAGTTAGATTTTGTTTCCATCATTTACACTTTCAAAATAACAGAAAACAAAAAAATGTTGGGCACCCTGCAGAGTAAATATCTTGTACTGCCCCCTTTGGCAAGTATCACAGCTTGTAAATGCTTTTTGTAGCCAGCCAAGAGTCTTTCAATTCTTTTTTGAGGTATCTTTGCCCATTCTTCCTTACAAAAGTCTTCCAGTTCTTTGAGATTTATGGGCTGTCTGTCACGCACTGCTCTTTTAAGGTCTATCCATATATTTTCAATAATGTTCGGGTCAGGAGATTGTGAAGGCCATGGCAAAACCTTCAGTTTACGCCTCTTGATGTAATCCCCCGTGGATTTCGAGGTGTGTTTAGGATCATTATCCATTTGTAGAAGCCATCCTCTCTTTAACTTCAGCTTTTTCACAGATGGCATCAAGTTACCATCCAAAATTTGCTGAAATTTTATTGAATCCATTTTTCCTTCTACTCGTGAGATGTTCCCTGTGCCACTGGCTGCAATACAACCCCAAAGCATGATTGATCCAACCCCATGCTTAACAGTTGGACAGAGTTTCTTTTCATTAAATTCTGTGTCCCTTCTTCTCCAAACGTACCTTTGCTCATTCCGGCCAAAAAGTTCAATTTTAACCTCATCGGTCCACAGAACTTGTTTCCAAAATGCATCAGGCTTGTCTATATGTTCATTTGCAAAGTTTTTGTGGTGAGGAAGTAGAAGAGGTTTTCTTCTGATGACTCTTCCATGAAGATCATATTTGTACAAGTATCTCTTTATAGTGGAATAGTGTACCACAACTCCAGTGTCTGCCAGATCTTTCTGGAGGGATCGTGCAGTCAAACGTGGGTTTTGAATTGTTTTTCTCACAATCCTGCGAGCTGTTCTGTCTGATATTTTTCTTGGTCTTCCAGATCTTGCTTTAACTTTCACTGTTCCTGATGACTGCCATTTCTTAATTACATTCCGAACAGAGGATATTGACATCTGAAAACGCTTTGCTATCTTCTTATAAACTTCTCCAGCTTTGTGAGCATCAACTATTTTCAGTTTCAGTTTTCTAGATAACTGCTTAGAAGATCCCATGGTGCTGATTGTTGGGGCAAGGTCAGATGAGTCTGGGCATTTAAAGCCTTTGAGATTGACATCACCTGGTCTTCCCAAACGATGATTGAGAAGAATCCATGACACTGGCAGGTTTCAGCCTTGCAAAGGGGGCAGTGCATGCTATAAATTCTGCAGGGTACCCAAACTTTTGCAGATACCATTTTTTTGTTTTATGTAATTTTGAAAGTGTCAATGATGGAAATCAAATCTAACTTTTGTTGACATATTATAAGAATGTCTAATCTGTAATTTGATGCCTTTTGGAAGATTTTTCCATCTTTCCTTGGCTTTTTTATGCACATTAATACATATTTTTACCTGGGTGCCCAAACTTTCGATCCCCACTGTATACTCACAAAATAGGCACAACCATGGCCACATTTTGAAATAGACAAACAAGCTTGGCCTGACAGGGAAGTGACTGTGCTTGACTTTTGCCGACCAGAGGAAGGAGCGGACACAGCATACTCACACTGCTTCGCTGCAGCTCTGCAAGTATAACACAGTGTAGAGGCGGCCTGTCTGCAGTGGTGGAAGCGGTGCGGAGCAAGCAGCCTTTTTACGACGCATCAGAGTGTCCTGGAGGGCCATTGCCTCCCTGCCCCCCGGCCCAGTCTGCCCTTGTTCTCTGGACTCTCTCCAGTTCCAGCACTTTCTTCCTGAGGACCGGTGCCCAGAACTGGACGGTATACTCGAGATGTGGCCGGACCAGAGTCTTGTAGAGTGGGAGAATAATCGTTTTATCTCTGGAGTGAATCCCCTTTTTTTATACATGCCAGTATTCTGTTGGCTTTGCTTGTAGCAGCATGGCATTGCATGCCATTGCTGAGCTTGTTATCTACTAGGACCCCCAGGTCCTTTCCCATCTTAGATTCCCCCAGAGGATCCCCCCCAGTGAGTAACTTGCGTTCGTATTTCTGGCACCTTAGTGCATTTACCTTACATTTTTCAACAATAAACCTCATTTGCCATGGAGTTGCCCACCCCATTATTTTGTTCAGGTCTTTTTGTAAGGTTTCCACGTCCTGAATAGAAGATATTGCCCTGCATAGCTTAGTATTGTCCTCAAATACTGAGATTGTGCTAGTCATCCCTTCCCTTAGATCAGGCATGTCCAACCTGCGGCCCGAGGGCCGAATGCGGCCCAGGACTGCAGGCAATGCGGCCCACTGCCCCCTGACAATTTTTATTTTTTTGCTGGGGAGGAGGGAAGTCGGATCGGGGGCACGGCCACAGCAGCTTCCAACTATCGGTAGGCAGAGGCTGCCTCAGAGGGGAGGGGAGCATGTGCAGTGTTTCTGACTCCTACCACCATGACCACTTCAAATCACTGAAGTGGTCATGATGGTTAGAGTGTTCCTTTATTATCTCTCAGAAGAAGTAAACCTCTGTATACTGATTCCATTTAATTTCATCATCTTCTAGTTGTGTTAAATTAGTTTGGGGGGCGCTGCAGCGCAGGAAGGGCGCAGCGGCATTTTATTACTTATATACCTTAACTTTAGTATATATTTTATATGCGGCCCGAAAAAATTTCTCTACACTCAATGTGGCCCAGAGAAGCCAAAAGGTTGGACACCCATGCCTTAGATCATTTATGAATGAATTAAACGGGATTGGTCCCAGAACAGATCGTTGGGGGACCCTACCTTCCACACAATCTGAGTACTCCCCATTTATCCCCACCCTCTGGAACCTCTGTAGCCAGTTTTCAATCCAAGTACTCACCCTATGGTCCTTACCTATATACCTTAGTTTTTACAGTAAGCGTTTGTGGGGAACTGTATCAAATGCCTTTGCAAAGTCCAGATTCCCCACATCCACAGGCCTTCCTCTATCTAGATGGCAGCTAACGTCTTCATAGATTGGTCTGACAAAAATGATTCTTCATGAATCCATGCTGATTACTACTAATGATACCATTTTTGTTACTAAAATCTTGTATATAGTCCCTTATCATCCCCTCCAATATCTTGCAGACTATTGATGTTAGGCTAACCAGCCTGTAGTTCCCAGGGATATATCTCGGCCCTTTTTTAAATATTGGTGCCACGTTGGCTTTTCTCCAAACAGCTGGTACCATTCCTGTCAGTAGACTGTCACTAAAAATTAGGAACAATGGTCTGGCTATCACCTGGCTGAGTTCCTTAACCACTTCAATACTGGGCCCTTTCACCCCCTTCCTGCCCAGGCCAATTTCCAGCTTTCAGCGCTCTCACACTTTGAATGACAATTGCACGGTCATGCTACACTGTACCCATATTACATTTTTTTCATTTTTTTCACACAAATAGAGCTTTCTTTTGGTGGTATTTAATCACCGCTGGGATTTTTATTTCTTACCAAAAAAAAAAGAAAAAAGACAGAACATTTTGAAAAAAAATGTTTTTCTTATTTTTTGTCAGTAAATTTTGAAAATAAGTAATTCTTCTCCTTCACTGATGTCCGCTGATGAGGCGGCACTGATGGGCACTCTGATAGGCTGCACTGATGGGCACTGATGAGGTGCCACTCATGGGCACTGATGAGGAGGTACTAATATGCCGGACTGGTGGGCACTGATAGGTGGCACTGATAGGTGGCACTGATGAGCACTGATATGTGGCACTGATAATCACTGATGGGCACTGAAAGGCAGCACTGATGGGCTCTGAGAGGTGGCACTGACGGGCGTCACTGATGGGCACAAACGGACAGCACTGATGAGCACTGATGGTTGGCACTGATGGGCACTGACAGATGGCACAGATGGACACTGATGGGCAGCACAGATTAGCAATCACTGATGGGTACTGACTGGCAACACTATGAGCACTGATTGTGGGCACTGATGGTGGGCACTGTTTTTTTAACTTTTCTGTAATCAGGGCACTGATGATCAGTGCCCTGATTACCTTTCCTGGACTTCCCTTTGAGGAGGAGCCGCTGATCGGCTCTCCTTGCCACACACAGTGACAGCGTGAGGCGAGGAGAGCCGATAAGCAGCACTTCCTCATTTACATGTGACCGGCTGTGATTGGACACAGCCGATCACATGGGTAAAGAGCCACGTCATTGGCTCTTTACCAAGATCGGAGTCGCGTCGTGTCTTAGCAACATGGCGCAGCCATGATTGTAGATACAGTAAATATGTAGAATAGTGTCATCATACTGTAGATACAATAAATGGGTAGAAAAGTGTCACCGTACTGTAGATACAATAAATGGGTAGACTAGTGTTACCGTACTGTAGATACAATAAATGGGTAGAATAGTGTCACCATTCTGTAGATACAATAAATGTGTAGAACAGTGTCACCGTACGGTAGATACAATAAATGGGTAGAATAGTGCCACCGTACTGTAGATACAATAAATGTTTAGAATAGTGTCACCGTACTTTAGATACAATAAATGGGTAGAATAGTGTCACCGTACTGTAGATACAATAAATGTGTAGAATAGTGTCACTGTACTGTAGATACAATAAATGGGTAGAAAAGTGTCACCGTACTGTAGATACAATAAATGGGTAAAAAAGTGTCACCGTACTGTAGATACAATAAATGGGTAGAATAGTGTCACCGTACTGTAGATACAATAAATGTGTAGAATAGTGTCACTGTACTGTAGATACAATAAATGGGTAGAAAAGTGTCACCGTACTGTAGATACAATAAATGGGTAAAAAAGTGTCACCGTACTGTAGATACAATAAATGTGTAAAACAGTGTCACCGTATTGTAGATACAATAAATCGGTAGAATAGTGCCACCGTACTGTAGATACAATAAATGGGTAGAATAGTGTCACCGTACTGTAGATACAATAAATGGGTAGAATAGTGTCACCGTACTGTAGATACAATAAATGGGTAGAAGTGTGTCACTGTACTGTAGATACAATAAATGTGTAGAATAGTGTCACTGTACTGTAGATACAATAAATGTGTAGAATAGTGTCACCGTACTGTAGATACAATAAATGTGTAGAATAGTGTCACTGTGTAGATACAATAAATGGGTAGAAGTGTGTCACTGTACTGTAGATAAAGTAAATGGGTAGAATAGTGTCACCGTACTGTAGATACAATAAATGGGTAGAAGTGTGTCACTGTACTGTAGATAAAGTAAATGGGTAGAATAGTGTCACCGTACTGTAGATACAATAAATGTGTAGAATAGTGTCACTGTACTGTAGATACAATAAATGGGTAGAATAGTGTCACCGTACTGTAGATACAATAAATGGATAGAATAGTGTCACTGTACTGTACAGGGCCGGTGCTGGACTATTTTACGCCCTAGGCAAGACCAGCTACTTGCGCCCCCCCCCCCAAAAAAAAGAAAAAAAAAGGGAAATGGTTAAAAACTCCTCTATGTCATACCCAGTGACCCTGATCTGATGCTTCCTCCATGTTATGCTCTCATACCTAGTGACCCCCATATTCCTCCATGTCACACCCGGGGATCCTGATGTCCCTCCATGTCACACCCAGGGACCCTGATGTTTTTCAATGTCACACCCTGGCACCCCAATATTCCTCCACGTCATGTTGTGATACCCATTGACCCCAATGTTCCTCCATGTCACACCCAGGGACCCCGTGTTCCTCCATGTCATGCTGTCATACCCAGTGACCCCGTGTTCCTCCATGTCATGCTGTCATACCCAGTGACCCCAATGTTCCTCTATGTCAGACCCTGATGTTCCTCCATGTTACACCTGGGGACCCTGATGTTCATCCATGTCACACCTGGGGACCCTGATGTTCATCCATGTCACACCTGGGGACCCTAATGTTTCTTTGTGTCACATCTGGGGACCCAATTCCCCCGTGGCACACCCAGGGACCCCAATTCCTCATGGCTCACCTGGTGACCTCGAACCCCTGTTACACCCGGTGATCCCTATCCCCCATGTCACACCTGGTGACTCGATTCCCTATGGCACACCTGATGACTCCGATTCCCTTTCATACCAGGGATGCTCCATATAACACCCAGGGACCCCGATCCCTTGTTCTGGGCACACTCACTGGGTGGTATGAAGAGAGTAGCCCGCACTCTGCCCTCCTTCACTGTGATCCTGCTGATTCCTTCTCCCAGGACACTCCTCTCATGGACCACAGTGCTCACCACAGCTCCAACTGGCTCCTGGTGGAGGGAAAAGCAGCAGTCAGAGAGCTCCACACTTATTTCATCGCCAACCTCCTCAGACCCTTCCGGTGACTCGTCGATTCTGCTCCAGTAATGGTTCCGCCCTCCAGTGCCGAGCTCTGGCTCAGGTTCAGCTCTCCTCAGCTCCCTACAAAATACCGACCCAGGGAAATAAACGGCTGCCCATCAGCTAAGTGCAGAGAGTCACTTCCTGCCCGGGGTTAATGCCGCTTAGCTCCAGCCGAAGAGGATTATCATTCAGGCAGCACGCTGGTGGACTCACTTCCTGCCTCTTTGGGCCCCCTAACAGTGGTGGAAAGCCAGGGCTTAGTAGTTCCACACTGCTCAAGACACCTGGCATCTTCCAACGCCCCTTCTTCCTCCCACACGGCCGCCCCTCCCCTCAGCTCCCAAGGATCATTCATGATGGAGAGAGAGTGCAGAGACATGGCTGCGCCCCTAGGTGGCAATGCGCCCTAGGCGGCTGCCTAGTTTGCCCAGTGGAAGCACCGGCCCTGGTACTGTAGATACAATAAATGTGTAGAAGTGTGTCACCGTACTGTAGATACAATAAATGTGTAGAATAGTGTCACCGTACTGTAGATACAATAAATGTGTAGAATAGTGTCACTGTACTGTAGATACAATAAATGGGTAGAAGTGTGTCACTGTACTGTAGATAAAGTAAATGGGTAGAATAGTGTCACCCTACTGTAGATACAATAAATGGGTAGAATAGTGTCACCGTACTGTAGATACAATAAATGGGTAGAATAGTGTCACTGTACTGTAGATAAAGTAAATGGGTAGAATAGTGTCACCGTACTGTAGATACAATAAATGGGTAGAATAGTGTCACTGTACTGTAGATACAATAAATGTGTAGAAGTGTGTCACTGTACTGTAGATACAATAAATGGGTAGAATAGTGTCACCGTACTGTAGATACAATAAATGGGTAGAATAGTGTCACCGTACTGTAGATACAATAAATGGGTAGAAGTGTGTCACTGTACTGTAGATAAAGTAAATGGGTAGAATAGTGTCACCGTACTGTAGATACAATAAATGGGTAGAATAGTGTCACCGTACTGTAGATACAATAAATGTGTAGAATAGTGTCACTGTACTGTAGATAAAGTAAATGGGTAGAATAGTGTCACCGTACTGTAGATAAAATAAATGGGTAGAAGTGTGTCACTGTACTGTAGATACAGTAAATATGTAGAATAGTGTCACCGTACTGTAGCTACAATAAATGTGTAGAATAGTGTCACCGTACTGTAGATACAATAAATATGTAGAATAGTGTCACCATACTGTAGATACAATAAATGTGTAGAATAGTGTCACCATACTGTAGCTACAATAAATGTGTAGAATAGTGTCACCGTACTGTAGATACAATAAATATGTAGAATAGTGTCACCATACTGTAGCTACAATAAATGTGTAGAATAGTGTCACCGTACTGTAGATACAGTAAATATGTAGAATAGTGTCACCGTACTGTAGATACAGTAAATATGTAGAATAGTGTCACTGTACTGTAGATACAATATATATATGTAGAATAGTGTCACCGTACTGTAGCTACAATAAATGTGTAGAATAGTGTCACCGTACTGTAGATACAATAAATATGTAGAATAGTGTCACCGTACTGTAGATACAATAAATATGTAGAATAGTGTCACCGTACTGTAGATACAATAAATATGTAGAATGGTGTCACCGTACTGTAGATACAATAAATGTGTAGAATAGTGTCACCGAACTGTAGATACAATAAATGTGTAGAATAGTGTCACTGTACTGTAGATACAATAAATGTGTAGAATAGTGTCACCGTACTGTAGATACAATAAATGTGTAGAATAGTGTCACCGTACTGTAGATACAATAAATATGTAGAATAGTGTCACCGTACTGTAGATACAATAAATGTGTAGAATAGTGTCACCGTACTGTAGATACAATAAATATGTAGAATAGTGTCACCGTACTGTAGATACAATAAATGTGTAGAATAGTGTCACTGTACTGTAGATACAATAAATGTGTAGAATAGTGTCACCGTACTGTAGATACAATAAATGTGTAGAATAGTGTCACCGTACTGTAGATACAATAAATATGTAGAATAGTGTCACCGTACTGTAGATACAATAAATGTGTAGAAAAGTGTCACCGTACTGTAGATACAATAAATGTGTAGAATAGTGTCACCGTACTGTAGATACAATAAATGTGTAGAATAGTGTCACCGTACTGTAGATACAGTAAATGTATAGAATAGTGTCACCGTACTGTAGATACAATAAATGGGTAGAATAGTGTCACCGTACTGTAGATACAATAAATGTGTAGAATAGTGTCACCGTACTGTAGATACAATAAATATGTAGAATAGTGTCACCGTACTGTAGATACAATAAATGTGTAGAATAGTGTCACCGTACTGTAGATACAATAAATGGGTAGAATAGTGTCACCGTACTGTAGATACAATAAATGGGTAGAATAGTGTCACCGTACTGTAGATACAATAAATGTATAGAATAGTGTCACCGTACTGTAGATACAATAAATGGGTAGAATAGTGTCACCGTACTGTAGATACAATAAATATGTAGAATAGTGTCACCGTACTGTAGATACAATAAATGTGTAGAATAGTGTCACCGTACTGTAGATACAATAAATGTGTAGAATAGTGTCACTGTACTGTAGATACAATAAATGTGTAGAATAGTGTCACCGTACTGTAGATACAATAAATGTGTAGAATAGTGTCACCGTACTGTAGATACAATAAATGGGTAGAATAGTGTCACTGTACTGTAGATACAATAAATATGTAGAATAGTGTCACTGTACTTTAGATACAATAAATATGTAGAATAGTGTCACCGTACTGTAGATACAATAAATATGTAGAATAGTGTCACTGTACTGTAGATACAATAAATATGTAGAATAGTGTCACTGTACTGTAGATACAATAAATATGTAGAATAGTGTCACCGTACTGTAGATACAATAAATTTGTAGAATAGTGTCACCGTACTGTAGATACAATAAATGGGTAGAATAGTGTCACCGTACTGTAGATACAATAAATATGTAGAATAGTGTCACCGTACTGTAGATACAATAAATGTGTAGAATAGTGTCACCGTACTGTAGATACAATAAATATGTAGAATAGTGTCACTGTACTGTAGATACAATAAATGTGTAGAATAGTGTCACCGTACTGTAGATACAATAAATGTGTAGAATAGTGTCACCGTACTGTAGATACAATAAATGTGTAGAATAGTGTCACCGTACTGTAGATACAATAAATGTGTAGAATAGTGTCACCGTACTGTAGATACAATAAATATGTAGAATAGTGTCACTGTACTGTAGATACAATAAATGTGTAGAATAGTGTCACCGTACTGTAGATACAATAAATGTGTAGAATAGTGTCACCGTACTGTAGATACAATAAATATGTAGAATAGTGTCACCGTACTGTAGATACAATAAATGTGTAGAATAGTGTCACCGTACTGTAGATACAATAAATATGTAGAATAGTGTCACCGTACTGTAGATACAATAAATGTGTAGAATAGTGTCACCGTACTGTAGATACAATAAATGGGTAGAATAGTGTCACTGTACTGTAGATACAATAAATGTGTAGAATAGTGTCACTGTACTGCAGATACAATAAATATGTAGAATAGTGTCACCGTACTGTAGATACAATAAATATGTAGAATAGTGTCACTGTACTGTAGATACAATAAATATGTAGAATAGTGTCACCGTACTGTAGATACAATAAATGTGTAGAATAGTGTCACCGTACTGTAGATACAATAAATGGGTAGAATAGTGTCACCGTACTGTAGATACAATAAATGTGTAGAATAGTGTCACCGTACTGTAGATACAATAAATATGTAGAATAGTGTCACCGTACTGTAGATACAATAAATGTGTAGAAAAGTGTCACCGTACTGTAGATACAATAAATGTGTAGAATAGTGTCACCGTACTGTAGATACAATAAATATGTAGAATAGTGTCACCGTACTGTAGATACAATAAATGTGTAGAATAGTGTCACCGTACTGTAGATACAATAAATGTGTAGAATAGTGTCACTGTACTGTAGATACAATAAATGTGTAGAATAGTGTCACTGTACTGTAGATACAATAAATGGGTAGAATAGTGTCACCGTACTGTAGATACAATAAATGTGTAGAATAGTGTCACCGTACTGTAGATACAATAAATGTGTAGAATAGTGTCACCGTACTGTAGATACAATAAATGGGTAGAATAGTGTCACTGTACTGTAGATACAATAAATGTGTAGAATAGTGTCACTGTACTGCAGATACAATAAATATGTAGAATAGTGTCACCGTACTGTAGATACAATAAATATGTAGAATAGTGTCACTGTACTGTAGATACAATAAATATGTAGAATAGTGTCACCGTACTGTAGATACAATAAATGTGTAGAATAGTGTCACCGTACTGTAGATACAATAAATGGGTAGAATAGTGTCACCGTACTGTAGATACAATAAATGTGTAGAATAGTGTCACCGTACTGTAGATACAATAAATATGTAGAATAGTGTCACCGTACTGTAGATACAATAAATGTGTAGAAAAGTGTCACCGTACTGTAGATACAATAAATGTGTAGAATAGTGTCACCGTACTGTAGATACAATAAATATGTAGAATAGTGTCACCGTACTGTAGATACAATAAATGTGTAGAATAGTGTCACCGTACTGTAGATACAATAAATGTGTAGAATAGTGTCACTGTACTGTAGATACAATAAATGTGTAGAATAGTGTCACTGTACTGTAGATACAATAAATGGGTAGAATAGTGTCACCGTACTGTAGATACAATAAATGTGTAGAATAGTGTCACCGTACTGTAGATACAATAAATGTATAGAATAGTGTCACCGTACTGTAGATACAATAAATGTGTAGAATAGTGTCACCGTACTGTAGATACAATAAATGTATAGAATAGTGTCACCGTACTGTAGATACAATAAATGTATAGAATAGTGTCACCGTACTGTAGATACAATAAATGTGTAGAATAGTGTCACCGTACTGTAGATACAATAAATGTATAGAATAGTGTCACCGTACTGTAGATACAATAAATGTGTAGAATAGTGTCACCGTACTGTAGATAAAATAAATGTGTAGAATAGTGTCACCGTACTGTAGATACAATAAATGTGTAGAATAGTGTCACCGTACTGTAGATACAATAAATATGTAGAATAGTGTCACTGTACTGTAGATACAATAAATGTGTAGAATAGTGTCACCGTACTGTAGATACAATAAATGTGTAGAATAGTGTCACCGTACTGTAGATACAATAAATGTGTAGAATAGTGTCACCCTGCTGTAGAGAAAGTGCAGACTTAGCGCTGTGACTTCAGCAGAGAATGGAGGCCGCCTCCTTCTTTTGCTCTGACACTTGGAAAGCCTTAATTATAATTTAAATGTCACCTCTTTAATTGTTAGGAAGTCTTCACTTTCTAACCTCCCACTAATTGCAATGCAGATTGGATGTAATTTATTAATCATATGTTGAAGCAGCGGGGGTGAATGAATTCCGACTGTTCTTCTGTATTATAAGGAATCTATTGTTCCCCACCACTAATCTCCAGTGTTATATATAGGCAGGCTGGCTTTCCTCCCTGGATGTATTATTCCCTGTGATCAGACATTGTCAGTGTTCAGGATATTTCTATAATGGTGGTGTATTGGGAGGGCTGATGATGACAAGGTGTCCCCAGGTAGATGACAGATCAGGGACTCTCCATGTGAAGTCAGGGACAGTCTACAGACACAGGTAGTGCAGAGAAGTTGTTAGCAACAGTTTGTAGGGAGGGGGGAGCTGTGACAGCGTCATTGATTGCCAGTCCCCCGCCTCCTCCAGGCAGATGGAAGAGTCCTTATAATAAAGAAGGTCCCTGGCTGTGTGTTTGTCTCCTCCTCCCCATCTCACTGGGGCTCCACCTTAGCCAAACAAGTCCGTGCTGTTCACTGATCTCTTCAGCACCAGGGACAGCTACCTCCAGCCACACAAAGGAGACTGGGATCAGCGATCCTCAGCGATCCTCACTCCTTCTCCTCCCTGCCCTCCATTGACTGCCAGGCTTACAGGAGGGGAGAGAAGAACTCTGGGCAGCAGATAAAAGGTAAGACACACTGCTCTCACTTCTCTGCCAGTCTGATGAAAAGTCTTGGATGATGGGCACTGTGCCTTTCTCAGGACTTGCCTTAGAGATCTATTATTTCCAATGCAGATATTATTTCCAGCAGATCTGTGATGGATTATGAGTTGGGTGGGGGTTTAATAAGACTCAATGGCTGTATCTAATATGGCAGTGTTTACACAGTTCTTCTATGTGCTGCTGGGTGTGCCTTACCACCAGGCTAAGACAAGGATCAATGTGCAAAGTGCACTAACCCTTGTACTAACCCTGAGCAACCAGCTCTCATTTTTCAGACAGCTAAAAAAACAATGAAAGTTGGAATCTGATCGGTTGCCGTGGGTTACTGCAGGATGCACCCGTCGACGTTGGCTGTTTTTCCCTGTCTTTATATAGGTTGTAGATGACATGTGTGTGTTTACTGTATCAGCGTCTTTTAGAAATGTGTTTGTTGATAGGCAAGGCAACCTGTGGTTCTCCACTTGTAGCACTGCTACATGCCAAGGATTGCCAGGGATTCCTGGTGCTGGAAGTTTCACATCTGCCACAGAGGCAGGCTGAGACGTGCCGCTTTCCAAGCAACCCAGCATGGTCTGGATACTCTTTGTCTTATAAGTAAGGATAACTGCCATTTTTGTTGGCATTGACAGTGTGATGAGGGATAGTGCAGCACACCTAATGCATTGGATACACACAGGCTTTACAGTTAATCTGTCTCTCTCAAAGAATATCCATCACTAGTCTAACATGACACTGACCTTTCTGATGGGTAGATTATATCATTAACCCGCAGAGTAGCTTTACCTGCCTCTTTTCCATTGGTGCTGCTGTGCAAATGTGGTGAGGCCAGCAAGGATGAAAGAGATCTTCAAAGTTGGTTGTTTGATAACATCATATTGAGTTGCTCCTTGCATGCATTTTAATGGCAGAAGGTTGTGGTTAACCTCACCATCCCCAAAGTATAATGCACCCTGTGCTGTGCATTCCCTTACTCCCATTTACTTCCCCATCTCAACTTGCAGGTCACCTCCCCATCCCCAAAGTATAAGGCACCCTGCCCTGTGCACTCCCTCACTCCCATTTACTTCCCCATCCCAACTTGCAGATCACCTCCCCATCCCCAAAGTATAATGCACCCTGCCATGTGCACTCCCTCACTCCCATTTACTTCCCCATCCCAACTTGCAGGTCACCTCCCAATCCCCAAATTATAATGTACCCTGTCCTGTGCACTCCCTCACTCCCATTTACTTCCCCATCCCAACTTGCAGGTCACCTCCCGATCCCCAAATTATAATGTACCCTGTCCTGTGCACTCCCTCACTCCCATTTACTTCCCCATCCCAACTTGTAGGTCACCTCCCCATCCCCAAAGTATAATGCACCCTGCCCTGTGCATTCTCACTCCCATTTACTTCCCCATCCCAACTTGCAGGTCACCTCCCCATCCCCAAATTATAATGTACCCTGTCCTGTGCATTCTCACTCCCATTTACTTCCCCATCCCAACTTGCAGGTCACCTCCCCATCCCCAAATTATAATGTACCCTGTCCTGTGCATTCTCACTCCCATTTACTTCCCCATCCCAACTTGCAGGTCACCTCCCCATCCCCAAAGTATAATGCACCCTGTCCTGTGCACTCCCTCACTCCCATTTACTTCCCCATCCCCACTTTCAGGTCAACTCTCCATCCCCAAAGTATAATACACCCTATCCTGTGCACTCCCTCACTCCCATTTACTTCTCCATCCCCACCTGCAGGTCACCTCCCCATCCCCAAAGTATAATGCACTCTGCCCTATGCACTCCCTCACTCCCATTTACTTCCCCATCCCCACCTGCAGGTCACCTCCCCATCCCCATCCCCAAAGTATAATGAACCCTGTACTGTGCACTTCCCCACTCCCAGTTACTTTCCCAACCTCGCTTGCAGGTCACCTCCCCCTTCCCAAAGTGTAATGCACCCTGCTCTGTGTACTACCTCATTCCCATTTACTTCCCCATCCCAACTTGCATGTTAACACCCCATCCCCAAAGTATAATGCACCCTGTCCTGTGCACTCCCTCACTCCCATTTACTCCCCCTTCCCTACTCGCAGGTCACCTCGCCATCCCCAAAGTATAATGCACCCTGTCCTGTGCACTCCCTCACTCCCATTTACTTCCCCATCCCCACTTTCAGGTCAACTCTCCATCCCCAAAGTATAATGCACCGTGCCCTGTGCACACCCTCACTCCCATTTACTTCCCCATCCCCACTTGCAGGTTGCCTCCCCATCCCTAAAGTATAGTGCACCCTGCTCCGTGTACTACCTCACTCCCATTTACTTCCCCTTCCCCACCTGCAGGTGACCTCCCCATCCCCAAAGTATAATGTACCCTGTCCTGTGCACTCCCTCACTCCCATTTACTTCCCCATCCCAACTTGCAGGTCACCTCCCCATCCCCAAAGTATAATGCACCCTGTCCTGTGCACTCCCTCACTCCCATTTACTTCCCCATCCCCACTTTCAGGTCAACTCTCCATCCCCAAAGTATAATACACCCTATCCTGTGCACTCCCTCACTCCCATTTACTTCTCCATCCCCACCTGCAGGTCACCTCCCCATCCCCAAAGTATAATGCACTCTGCCCTATGCACTCCCTCACTCCCATTTACTTCCCCATCCCCACCTGCAGGTCACCTCCCCATCCCCATCCCCAAAGTATAATGAACCCTGTACTGTGCACTTCCCCACTCCCAGTTACTTTCCCAACCTCGCTTGCAGGTCACCTCCCCCTTCCCAAAGTGTAATGCACCCTGCTCTGTGTACTACCTCATTCCCATTTACTTCCCCATCCCAACTTGCATGTTAACACCCCATCCCCAAAGTATAATGCACCCTGTCCTGTGCACTCCCTCACTCCCATTTACTCCCCCTTCCCTACTCGCAGGTCACCTCGCCATCCCCAAAGTATAATGCACCCTGTCCTGTGCACTCCCTCACTCCCATTTACTTCCCCATCCCCACTTTCAGGTCAACTCTCCATCCCCAAAGTATAATGCACCGTGCCCTGTGCACACCCTCACTCCCATTTACTTCCCCATCCCCACTTGCAGGTTGCCTCCCCATCCCTAAAGTATAGTGCACCCTGCTCCGTGTACTACCTCACTCCCATTTACTTCCCCTTCCCCACCTGCAGGTGACCTCCCCATCCCCAAAGTATAATGTACCCTGTCCTGTGCACTCCCTCACTCCCATTTACTTCCCCATCCCCACTTGCAGGTCGCCTCCCTATCCCCAAAGTATAATGCACCCTGTCCTGTGCACTCCCTTACTCCCATTTACTTCCCCATCCCCACTTTCAGGTCAACTCTCCATCCCCAAAGTATAATGCACCCTGTCCTGTGCACTCCCTCACTCCCATTTACTTTCCCATCCCCACATACAGGTCACCTCCCGATCCCCAAAGTGTAATGCACCCTGCCCTGTGCACTCCCTCCCTCCCTTTTACTTCCCCATCCCCACTTGCAGCCTGACATTATACCCAATAGAGTTCACAGTTTTTTTTTGAGTTTTTAAAAAATATTTTTAAAGTTGCACTTTTGTTTGTCAAAAAGCAATATTTTTGTTTGTTTATGAAACTTAGTTTTATATTATAAAGATATTATATATCACAATGGCTAAGGCCCCTTTCACACAATCGGACCAATCAGGTCTACCTGTGTGTTTTTCAGGCAGACCTGATCGGGCCACCGATTCTACTCTATGGGGAGGCGGATGTCAGCGAACATGTGTCCGCTGACACCCGCCTGGCATCCGATCCGAAAAGATCCGCTAAAACAGACGGATGGCGATACGTTCGCCATCCATCTAGCGGGTCGGATCGAATGGGATCGGATGGAATTTGAAATGGTTTTCATCATAATTTTCTAATTCCAATTTTATTTTCGTTTTCGTCACTGAAAACATGCAGCTGATGAATACTATGGCGAAAACATTTTCATCGAGGAAATTAACACTACTAAAATATTGCCTCCCCCTCCCCTCCTCCTGCTACCTGTCCTGCATATTCTATTTAAAAAAGATCTTAACTATTTTTATTCTGGTTCGGTCACGTGATCCAGCAGCCCCAGCTTTCATGTGTCAGAGAGTGGCTGCTGCAGTAGAAAGGAGGCAGCACTGACAATGTGTGGGCCATGGTGGCTTATGGGTGACGTCACAGCTCCAGGAATTCACAGCTGTTGTTGAGTTCTCCCTTACACAGGGGAGCTGAAGCTGAGTGACATGACTGGACCAGACCAGGTTAACCACTTATATACCAGTTATACCAGCGGCGGCAGGTTCCAACGAATCACCGTACCTCTATGGCGGTCCGCAGGAGCAATCCTGGGGGTGCTCGCGTGCCCACTCACCAGCGGGAAAGCCGATCCACGCGGCCACTGGGCACCCACGATCGCTGTGAAGAGAGAATGGCGGTCTGCTGTTGTAAACACAGCAGACCGTTGTTCTCTCTGGAATCAATGCAGAGTTCCTGTGTCCTTCCTGTGCTCCTCCTATTTAGAAACACAGGTCTCTGTATTGATTTCACAAGCCCCCCCCCCACAGTTAGAAAACACCCCCTAGGCTCACACTTAACCCTTTGATCGCCCCTGGGTTAACCCCTTCCCTGCCAGTGTCATTATTACAGTAACAGTGCATATTTTTTAGCACTGATTACTGTAGTAATGTCACTGGTACCCCCAAAAGTGTCAAAAATGTCAGTTAGAGGTCCGATCTGTCTGCCGCAATGTCACAGTCCTGCTAAAAGTCACTGATCACCGCCATTACTAGTAAAAAAAAAAAAATAAATAAACAAAAATTACATAAATCTTTCCCCTAGTTTGTATGCGATAACTTCTGCGCAAACCAATCAAAATACGCTTATTGGGATTTTTTTTTACCAAAAATATGTAGCAGAAAACAAATTGGCCTAAAATGATGAAAACATTTGATTTTTACATTTTTTTGGGGAATGTTATATAGCAGAAAGTGAAAAATATTGTTATTCTTTTTTTAAAGTGCAAAAAATAACAATCGCAGAGGTGATCAAATACCACCAAAAGAAAGCTCTATTTGTGGGAAGAAAAGGACATCAATTTTATTTAGGTACAGCGTCGCACGACCGCGCAATTATCCATTAAAGTAACGCAGTGCTGAATCGCACAAAATAGCCTGGTCCAGAAATGGTTAAAAAAGAGGGGGGAGGATTTTTAAAGTGGAACTAAACTTACCTCTTCTCTAACGGTCTGGAACCCTTGCCGGCAGCTTCCACCAGGGCTGGTATTCAGGCTTTTCACTAGCAGGTGTGGGATGAAGTAACCCCTGCATATGCGTAGGATTCAGTCATCCGCCATACAGAGATCTGTGGCTGCAATGTAGGCTGAGTTGCACATGCCAAAGAAGACAATAAATAGGCAGGTAGGTGGATTTTAATTCCAGAAGAGACATTTATTGTCTCTTATGCGATATTACCTTGCTTGGTCACAGTCTTTTCTAAATCACCCTTCAGTTCCGCTTTAAGAATAGAGTTAGCCTTTATTAACACCTTAATATTAAAGCAGAACTCGAAGGAAAGAAAAAAATCTCCCTTGCTGTGGGGCTGTCCTGCTGTGCAAGGGTTAAATGCTTTGTTGGAACTACTGGGGCACAAAAATCTGTTTTACATACCTGCTCCTCCGCACCTCCAAGCTGTAGGACCAGTTCTCACAGCTCTGGCAGTCACTGGTCCTTTTATCTTCAAGTCCAATGCAGAGTCCAAAGCCCTGCACTGGACAAGAGGACACTGAGGGACAGTCCACTGCCAGAGAATAGGGGAGTAGAAAAGAGCTGCCAGAGTAGCAGAGTCTAAATGAGCATTTAACCCTTTCAGTGTGGAGGTAGCCCAACTGCAAGGGACCATTTTTGCTTTCCCCCAAGATGGACTTTAAAGGAGAAGTATGGGCTTTGAAAAAAAAAAATAAACATCCATACTCTCCTCCATGGCACAGCATATATGTGATGCTATCGCTCCCATGCTGACTCTAAGAGTGAGAACTGAGCGATCACATGGCGCTCCAAGAGGAGACAGTGACTGTCACTGCTTAGGCTGGGTTCACACTGGGGCGGCTTCAAAGTCGCCCAACTCTGAAGCCGCCCCGTGCAGCCGCGACTTCAGCGTGGCTTGCAAACGACTTCTCTAATAGAAGTCAATGCAAGTCGCCCCCAAAGTAGTACAGGAACCTTTTTCTAAGTCGCAGCGACTTGAGTTGCTCTGATTAGAACGGTTCCATTGCACTGAATGAAGCACGACTTGTCAGACGGCTAAGTCACCTGACAAGTTGCCCCAGTGTGAACCAGGACTTACTGCTCTGCTCCTCCAACTCCCACAGAGAGCAGGGCTGGGGAGGGGGTGCAGAGCCATCTATTATTTAGGCAGCAGGGTGGATTTAGACAGTATTGTCGGTATCCTTCCTGAGCCTGGAGCGGCTCTGCCCCATTGGTTGATGTGCAAAACACCCCTATAAGCTCACTCTGGGTCACAGAAGTACAAAAGTAAATATACTCCTGTGACCCACAAGTGGAGTAAGACTAACATTAGCTTTGGCCATTTTTTAAAATGGAACTTTACCCTACCCCCTAATCCCCCCCCCTGCCTACCTGATGTGATGTTCTGCACAGGAAGAATACTCACCTACCCAGTGGATCCAGCATTGTCCCACTGAGATCCTCTTCTCTGTAGCCGGCACTCGGGTCCCACGCCGCCATCTTCCTAAAGAATCTCATTGGGAGGCACATGCACAAAACCAAAAGAAAAGAGCGCACACGTTCGCCTATGTGCAATTTGGCTTTAATAAAGTAATATAAAAACACTTTAACCGCTTGCCGACCACCCACCACAGATATACTGCGGCAGGGCGGCTCGGCTGTGCAAAAACACGTAGATCTACGTGACTTTGTGCACGCGGCACGCAGCCTCCCGCAATCGTCAGAGAAACTGACAGAAGACCCGCCTGCTTATGTAAACAAAGCAGGCGGGTCTTCTGTCACACAGGCAGGGAGAGATCAGGAGTTTCAGCTAAGCTGTTACCCCGATCTCTCTGTGCCTGTCACAGAGCCCCCCCCCCACAGTGAGTAAGCACCAACAGGCATACATTAACCCCTGTGATCACCCCCAGTGTTAACCCCTTCCCTTCCAGTGTAATTTATACAGTAACAGTGCATATTATTTAGCACTGATTATTGTATTAATGTTACTGGTCCCCAAAAAGTGTAAAAAATGTCAGTTAGGGGTCCGATCTCTCCGCCACAATGTCGCAGTCCCGCTAAAAATCGCTGATCGCCGCCATTACTAATAAAAAGTCTAAAATTGTATCCCGTAGTTTGTAAACGCTATAACATTTGTGCAAACCAATTAAAATACGCTTTTTGGGATTTTTTTTTTAACCAAAAATATGTAGCAGAATACAAATTGGCCTAAACTGATAAAAAAAATTTGATTTTTTTAATTTTTATATTAGGAATGTTTTATAGCAGAAAGTAAAAAATTGTGTTTTTTTCAAAATTGTCGCTCTTTTTTGTTTATAGCGCAGAGGTGATCAAATACCACCAAAGAAAAAAAGGACATCAATTGTATTTGGGTACAGCATTGCACGACCGCGCATTTTTTTTATTAAAGTAACGCAGCGCCGAATCGCAAAAAAATGGCCTGGTCATTAAGGGGGTAAAACCTTCCGGAGCTGAAGTGGTTAATCAGTGCAATCACATTTGCTAAAGATGTTTAGGGGCATGTAAAATAATCTTTGGCATCTCTCCTTGTTCACCAACGAAAGTTCCCGAGACGGGAGACAACCGCAACCTTTCAGGAGGGCTGCCTAGATCCTGACAGCCCATTCAGAGCCAGGTTTTTACTGCGCATGCACCCAGTCCAACCGGCAACATCAGAAGAACCACACTGTCCAAAGCCTGTCAACATGGGGGCAGAGTAAGGTGGACAGGCCGGAGCTGAAGTGGGCGCTTTAAACTGCAGGGAGGCACAGGCAGTCCTCCTGATGATGTGCTGCTATGCCCCTCCCCCCTCTTACTTTAGTGAATTGATGTTCCCTGCGCCTCCTAGGGTATCCACATCATATTTCTCGAGAGGCAGCAGGGTGCGCTAACGTAATTTGCTTAGACAAATGACAGAAGAGGGGTCAGGAAGAAATAGATTTTAAAAATAGCTGTGTGGGGGACGGAGGAGGAAACTCATCAGGAGGGTGAAGTTCAGCTTTAAGGTAAACTCCCGCTCATCTGAATTTCATAAGAAATTAATGGTCTAGTGATCTCATACAAAGGGGTGGATTTACTAAAGGCAAATAGGCAGTTGCTCTAGGACATTGTAAATGAGGTAAAGCTTTGCTTTGCAAAAAATAGCCAATCACGTGCAAAGAAAATAAAATAGCAACATTTTTGCTTGCACATGATTGGATGATGGAAGTCAGCAGAGCTTCTGCTCATTTACTAAGCTCTGGAGCAACGGCAAAGTGCACAGTCTTTTTGCCTTTAGTAAATCCACCCCAAAGTGTTTTCTTTGGATTGGATATTGGATTGACCTATCTTTCCTAACGATAATGACGTTTCTAGGAATGGTACTGACCAGATTGTAGTGATAATTCAATATCTGATTAACCAGAGATATACAAATGTAAAATGGAATAGGAAGCCTTTAATTAAACTGCAGAAAAAAATCTTGAATTTGAAGTGGTTGTAAAGGCACAAGTTTTTTTTTTTACCCTAATGCATTCTGTGCATGAAGATAAAAAAATCCTTCTGTGTGCAACAGCCCCCCTAATACCTACTTGAGCCCCCTCTTGATCGAGCGATGTCCACGAGAGCCTTGCCTCTCCGGGGAGTCACACCCCTGATTGTCTATTGGCAGCAGAGGGAGCAAATGGCAATCACAGCCAGTGAGCCAATCAGGAGACGGAGGGGGCGGGGCCAGACTGTGGCTCCGTGTGTGAATGGACACATAGAGCAGCGGCTCAGCTTGGGCGCCCCCATAGCAAGCTGCTTGCTGTGGGGGCACCTAACAAGAGGGCAGGGCCAGGAGTGCTGACGTGGGACCCAAGAAGAGGAGTTAGAAAAACTAACTGCACAGAACAGACAAGTCTAACATGGTTATTATTTGAATCTAAAAAAATTAAGCTTTACAATCACTTTATACTCCGACAAATTTCCGAAATGGTATTAAAGTATTTACGATTGCAGCTAGCAGGCTTTTTTGCTAAATCTCTGAGGACTCATTATTTTCCAAATATCCTTCAATGTCAGCCCAAGAAAAAGCAGTCTAGCTTACTCAGTGGAAGCAAGCAGTGGCCCATGAAATTCTCAGGGTAAAGAGTTGGGCACCAACTCCATCTCCACCTCAGAAGCATTGTGACAGCTTGCAGATTTACCTCTGACAAACTGTATAAGCCCCGGTTCACACTTGTGCGTGTGCGGGGTTCGCATGTAATGTCGGAGCGCACTGCTCCGACATTACATGCGATCAGCTGTGCGGTGCGAGTTTAGCCATACAAACTGTATGGCTAAATTTGCATCGCTCCCGCAGCAAACACGCACAGGAGGCATTTTTGCAGCCGCATCAGGATCGGATCGCACAGCGGTTCACACTTGTGCGATCCGATCCTGTGCGAACTGCACGATCGCACTGCGATATGCGATCAAACTGGGGGTGTCGTTAAGATTACATTGACACCCCCAGCGTATCGCATATGGCAGTGTGAACTGCCGGGGGTGCGTGTGCGATGCGGGAACAGGCTGCGAGTTCGCAGCCTTCCCGCATCGCATCAGTGTTAACCGGACCTAAGAGTGGTATTAAAAGCAAACTACTATTTTTTAAGAAATTACAAAGTAATAAAGTTAATAATAATAAATAATAAAAATGAAAAAAACAAACAAACAAAAGCAAACTACCTGGGCATTCATATTTTTCAAACACAATAGAAATGTGGCCATCGCCATTGTTTCTTTGGAGGTAGGCACAGATTAATGCTAAGAGCGGTTGCCCCAGGAAATCCCACTGTGATCACTTGTCTGGAGTGCAATCCAAAATACAATACTTCAAGGGCACTTGCAGCATACAACTTTAAAGTAGAACTATAGACTAAAACTTTTTTTTTTTTTTGGATAGAGTAAGGAACGTTTTTTTATTGCTGATACCGATATTTTGGTCATCGCATATCGGTATCGGCCGATATTGGCCGATATTTTCGTACATTAAAAATTTATTTTTATTTATTTTTTGACAGGTACTCTTGTTGACCCCAAACCCCCTCCTCTGCACTTAAAAGCATTAAAACGCCAAGTTTGACTGTTTTGAATGCTGTAATTTTTTTGAATTTGGCGCCGAGTACCCGGAAGTGATGTCATGACATCACTTCCGGGTTTTTACATGGAGACCCAATCAGAGCCGAATGCGGCTTTGATCGGGTCTTTTCTTTGGCAGCCGTGCAGGCTGGTTGCCCGGGTCTGGGTGAGCTGCGGAAGGCGGCGGCAGGGGGGGGGGTCTTCTCCCGTTCCTTGTAATGACAACTGAGCGGCTTCTTAGCCGCATCGGTTGTCATTACAAGACAGCCGACCGTCAGCTATGGACGCCGGTACCGGGGTGATGCCTCTAAGCTGCAGGCATCACTTCAGAGCAAGCACTTTCCCGAAATATCGACAATATCCGTAACCTCAGGGGCCAATTCCGATATATCTGGGAAAGTGCATATTGGCCCCCCATATATCGGCTTTGCCGATAATCGGTCGACCGCTAGTTTTAACCCCTGTCAGATTTTTTTTTTTCACCATCTGTGTCCCATTGTGGAGATTTCCCTTCACTTCCTGTCCCATAGTCAAACAGGAAGTAAGAGGAAATCCCTGCAAATTAAGGGAGTTCCTTGGGGACCCCCAGATCACTAGAACCAGTGTCTCTATTGTAAGATTTCCTCTCTTATCACTTTTCTGGGGAAAACTCAACATTTGTGATTTTCTTTTATGTTCACTTTTAATGGTAATGATAAACAGGACAAATAGAGAGGGTGAATCTCCTTAACAGGGGCACAGGCAGCAATAAAAACTGACAACCTTTCTAATCCTTCTCCACTCTATCCAAAACTAACAAAAAGTTTTGCCTTTAGTTATACTTTATAGAAGAGTTACAGGCATGGCTATATTTTACAGTTATGCTGGTTCAGCTTGCACCAATATACTGCAACTTTGCATTTACCATTTCTGTGGGATTCCTCTAGAATCTAGAAATGACTGTAGTAGATATTACTTCTCCAGTAGCTCCTGTGTGAAGCAACTTCCCTGCTGCATTGTAAACATAGGAGGTTTGGCGCCATCCAGAGATCGTTTTGCATTTTCCTATTGAATGCAAAGCGTTTTCTAATTGGCTGAGGTGGAGAGGTGGGGTGGTGACGTCATGTACACTATATTACCAAAAGCATTGGGATGCATGCCTTTACGCACACATGAACTTTAATGACATCCCAGTCTTAGTCCGTAGGGTTCAATATTGAGTTGGCCCACCCTTTGCTGGGAAGGTTGTCCACCATGTTTAGGAGTGTGTCTATGGGAATGTTTGACCATTCTTCCAGAAGCGCATTCATCCCAAAGGTGTTCTATCGGGTTGAGGTCAGGACTCTGTGCAGGCCAGTCAAGTTTCTCTACCCCAAACTTGCTCATCCATGTCTTTATGGACCTTGCTTTTTGCACTGGTGCGCAGTCATGTTGGAACAGGAAGGGCCAACCCCAAACAGTTCCTATAAAATTGGAAGCATGAAAATTGTCCAAAATGAAGAGTTCCCTCCACTGGAACTAAGGGGCCAAGCCCAACCCCTGAAAAACAACCCCACACCATAATCCCCCCTCAACCAAATGATTTGGACCAGTGCACAAAGCAAGGTCCATAAAGACATGGATGATGCGGTGACCGGGGGGTCCCCAAGGTATTCCTTTAACCACTTGCAGACCTCCCACCAAACATATACTGTGGCAGGGCGACCTCTCTGTGCCAGATTACATACCTAGTACATGATGTGACACTTCCAGGTCTGGGGTGCTCACATGTGCCGACAGGCAGCCAGCTCCCGCTGCGATTATTCACAGCGGGAGCTGATCGGCAGGTATGGCAAACTTGATGTCCGCCGTCACCCGTCGATGCTTCGGTACACAGGCAGAACGGCAGTCCTATGTAAACAAGGCAGATTGATGTTCTGTCAGTACAGAAGGCATGGATCCTGTGTTCCTGTAAAGTGCAAACCAATCAATATACGCTTATTGGGTTTTTCTTTTTTACCAAAAATATGTAGCTGAATACATATTGGCCTAAATTGATTAAGAAATTATATTTTTACACTTTTTTATTGGATACGTTTTATAGCAGAAAGTAAAAAATATTGTTTTTTTTTTCAAAATGTTTTTGTTTATAGCGCATAAAAGCTAAATTTAAAGCTCTATTTGTGGGAAAAAAGAACATAAATTTTATTTTTGGTACAGTGACGCAAGACCATGCAATTGTAAAGTGCCACAGTGCCATATCGCAAAAAATGGCCTGGTCATGAAGGGGGGTAAACCTTCCGGAGGTCAAGTGGTTAATTTTCAGGGATTTCCTCTCACTTCCTGTTTGGCTATGGTACAGGAAGTGAAGGGAAATCATTACAATGGGATACAGATGGCGAAAAAAAATCTGACAGTGGTTATAACCCTCCCTTACTCTATCCAAAATGAAAAAAATAAAGTTTTGCCTATAGTTCTACTTTAAGGGAAAAATGTTACATAGTTAGTAAGGTTGAAAAAAAGACACAAATCCATGTAGCTCAAGCAATAAAAAAAATGGAAAAACAACCATACCATCACATATACACAATCCTATACCCATAGTTAATACAGAGGAAGGAGAAGAACCCCAGAAAAGCATTATGCAATTTGCTACAGCAGGAGAAAAAATTCCTTCCTGATCCCCCGAGAGGCTATCAGATAATCTCTCGATCAACTTTACCTTTAAATGTTAGTACCCAGCTACATTATGTACACCTAGGAAAGGATCCAGGCTTTTTTTAAAGCAATCTACTGAGCTGGCCAGAACCACTCTGGAGGGAGTTTATTCCACAGTTTCACACCCCCTTAATAGCCTCTTCTCGAGAGAGAATAAATTCAGTTCCTCCAATCTTTCCTCAAAGCTGAGCTCCTCCATGCCTCTTATCAGTTTGGTTGCCCTTCTCTGCACTTTCTCCAGTTCCCAGATATCCTTTTTAGGAACTGGTGCCCAAAACTGAACTTCATATTCCAGATGAAGTCTTACTAATGATCTGTACATGGGAAAAATGATAGCTCTCTCTCTGGAGTCCATACCTCTCAATACAAGGAAGGATTTTGCTTGCTTTAAAAACTGCAGCTTGGCATTACATGCTATTATTAGGCTTATGATCTACCAGATCCTTCTCCACTATGGATTCTCCCAGTTCTCCTCCCCCTAGTATGAATGATGCATACATATTCTTAGCCCCCAAGTGCATAACTTTACATTTATCAACATTAAACCTCATTTGCCACATAGTTGCCCAATGAAACGGTGCATTGCGGTCGGCTTTTTGTAAGTTGGAGACATCCTGTAAGGAAGTTATTCCACTGCATAGCTTGGTGTCATCTGCAAAGACTGAAATGGTACTTTTAATCCCAGACCCTATATAATTTATAAAGATATTAAAAAGTAAGGGTCCAAACACAGAACCTTGGGGTACACCACTGATAACCATAGACCATTCAGAGTAAGAATCATTAACCACTACTCTGAATTCTGCCTTTTAGCCAATTTTTTATCCAATTACAAACTGACCTTTCCAAGCCTGTAGACTTTACCTTACACATTAGCCGTGTGTGGGGAGATGTGTCAAACACTTTTGCAAAATCCAAGTATACTACGTCCACAGCCACCCCTTTGTTTAAGGTTTTATTTACCTCCTCATAAAAAGAAATCAGGTTTGTTTGACAACTTCTGTCTTTCATGAATCCATGCTGTCTGTTGCTTAAAATATTTTCTTCCAGCACTCATCTATGTGGTATTTTATTAAACTCTCCAATATCTTCCTAACTATAGAAGTTAACCTTACAGGTCTATAGTTACTTGGCAAAGACTTTGATCCCTTTTTAAATATAGGCACCACATTGGCCCTATGCCAATCCAGTGGTACGATTCCGGTCCTTAAAAAGTCCCTAAAAATTGGAAACAAAGGCTTTGAAATGACAGAGCTCAATTCTTTTAGAATCCATCGGTAGATGCCATATGATCCTGGGGCTTCTCCGACTTTTTTCTGTCCAAATATTTCTTGACCATATCACTTTTGAGCCATTGTAAATCATTTGGGGCTGTATTATTACCATCCCCATTATGGTAATGAGCTCCCCCATGCTCCTTTGTATACACAGAGCTGAAGAAAGTATTCAATACATTTGCCTTCTCTTTGTCCTCAGTCATCCACTCCAGATTATTTTGTAAAGAGCCTACATGCTCAGACCTGACATTTTTACTATTAATATTTCCAAATATTTTTTTGGGGTTTGTCCTACTATCTTTTGCAATCTGCCATTCATTTAGAATTTTTACGTCCTGGATTTCCTTTTTACATATTCTTTGTAACATTTAAACAATGATAGTGTTTCTTCATTTATATATTTTTTAAAAGCTCTTTTCTTATTATTTATAGCTTTTTTAACTTTGACCGAGAGCCACGGAGGTTTTATTTTTATCATTTTAAACTTTTTGCCCATGGGAATATAGTTTGCAGTGAGTTTGCATACAGTTTCTTTGAAGAATTCCCATTTCTGGTCTGTGTTCATCGATGCCAATATTCCCTCCCAGTCCAAGTCTTGGAGAGCAGCCCCCATCCTTGGAAAATTTGCTCTTTTAAACTTAAGTGTTTTTTTTTATATTTCTCGTATGTGTTTGTTGCTTACAGCTAACATTAAATGAAATCATGTTATGGTCACTGCTGCCCAAATGTTATTTTATATGAATATTGGTAATAAGCTCTGCATGAGACAGACAAACACGTACAACTGTAATATTAATAGATATGGGTCTAAAGCTGCCCATACACTAGTAGAATTTAGTTTGAAATATTTCATTGTAAGAACATTCATTCTGTGTGCACCCATCCGCGATTACTGCAGGTAATCACTGGCTATGCTAACTGTCATTAATAGCTGTGGCCACTGGCAGCATGCCATTGCAGTGTATGGGCTCAGCAAGAAACAGCTATCTGCTTACAGCTGTCAAATCAAGGAGCAGAAATCAGCGGATTCCTGCTGCTGAGATTTGCACCATGGCTACATACCTGTGCAAATGCACCGTTAGGGAGCGTACACTTAACTTCCTGTCCAATACTGTTAAACCAGGACAAGAAGTGAGGGGAGTTGTCACAGAGACAGAGAAACATATACATTAGTATTATCAACAGATGTGGGTCTACAGTAAAGCTGGCCATAAATTAGTAGAGTTTGAGATTTTTATTTTTAAGAACGTTCATTTAATTTACTAATCATTGGTGGTGTCAAATCGGCATTCATTTTTAACAGAAGTGACAAAAATTTTGAAGGAGCCAGATGGAAAAGATTTCTTCAATGTACAAATTTCAAATGGGGAATGTGGTTTTTGTTCGGTAAAGTCCATTTGTTCCAAAATTGAATGGTAAAAGCTAATTACATTTTGATGTACTTTTGAACAGCATTCATTAAGCCATTGAATGTACTGGTAATTTTCATATGAACATTTGTTTGAAAATCTACTGGTGTATGGCCAGCTTTAGCCTTCTCATTTTACTAAAGCCTGGTATACGCGATAAGATTATGGGATGAATAATCGTCCAGTTTTTTTTTTTTTTGCATGCTAGTTTCATATTGAAAATGAAAAGGTTACTCAACTTACGAAAATTCTCATACGACAGAATACAACTTCGGAAGTGATGTAATGTGTTGAATTGTTTTGTAAGATATTCTTTCATTTCCGAGCATGCATAGTCTTGCTCTTATGATATTTTTTCAGGCAAAAAACTGTATTCATTAAATGAAAATCGGACATTGTGCTCACGATTGCGATTAAAATTTTCTAACCTGCACCTTCAGGTTTTGTCGTCCAAAAAGTTGGAATTGGCTGCCGAAAGCACTATACCAGTAATGGCCAACTCAACTACACTGCAGAGTGCATGAGCATCATAGGAAATGTAGTACCAAAACATCTGGGGTGCCAAGGTTCGCCATCACTGCACTATACTAACTATCTGATCAATCCTTCATCGTTTCTTCTGATCTTCTTATTGTGTGCATGGGCCTTTAAAGTGATTGTAAAGTCTCGTTTTTTGTTAAAAATAACAAATATGTCATATCTACCTGCTCTGCAGTTGGTTTTGCATAAAGGAGCCCAGATCCTCCTCTTCTCGGGCCTCTCTTTGGTGCTCCTGGCCCCTCCCTCCTGTTGAGTGCCCCCACAGCAAGCGGCTTGCTATGGGGGCACCCAAGCCGAGCCGCAGCTCTGTCTGTCCATTCAGACATGGATCCACGGCCTGGCCCTGCCCCCTCTCTCTTCTCATTTGCTCACTGAATTTGATTGATGTTCTGTGTGCAGCAGCCTCCCTCAGCTTCCCTAATACTTACCTGAGCCCATCTCTATCCAGCGATGTTGCAGGAGTGTATCAGTTGCCCGAGACTCTTCATTGGCTGAGACGGCCGCGGGAGCCAATGGTGCTGCGCTGCCGTCTCAGCCAATGAGGAGGAAGAGTCTCGGGCAACCGATACACTCTTGCAACATCACTGAATAGAGATGGGCTCAAGTAAGTATTAGGGGGGCTGCTGCACACAGAAGGCTTTTTATCTTAATGCATAGAGTGCATTAAGATAAAAACCCTTCTGACTTTACAACCACTTTAATTTGCCAGAGCTGGGATTTACATTTTCCTACTTTGTGAATCTGAACCAGAATATTGTTAACCACTATATGAGTGATTCATAGATTTCCATTCATTTTAAAATGCATCAAAGTGTCCATTTAAAAATGGATTTCTCCGTTGGACAGCAATGTGTTTGATTTACACAGACTTCTTACGCTCATTGGTATACCCAAGATTGGGAGCAAGTTTGATTCATAGATATTCGCTCTAGGGCTGAAACAACTAATCGATTAATCGGCAACTAATCGATTATGAAAATAGTTGTCAACTATTTTCGTAATCGATTAATCGGTCAGCCAATTAGTTGTCCTGCATGCAGAATGCATTATTTGTTTACATATCAGAAAGTACAGTGCAACCCACATACAGCTCAGTACACCATCCATACATGTCAGTAGATGGCAGAGAACTTGTGAATGTGTGAGGAGCAATGCCTCATGGGAAATGTAGTCCTGGGCAAGAGAAGGAACCACGTGATTCTAAAGGCAGAGGTTTTTTTACCTTGCTATAGGGACACTCTATACAGTACTATACTTTGCTGCTTCCTTTAGGGGCACTTTGAAGGCAGGAGGGGCCGAAGAGGAGAATCAGTGCTGCTCTGTGAAAAATCATTACACAGAGAGGGTAAGTATGATAAGATTGTTGTTAAAAAGAAATAATCCAAAGTTTACAATCCCTTTAAGGGCTCTGTGCAGGGGAGATCCGCATCTGAACCCAGAGAAGGTGGAGGCTGATAGACTAGAGGTGATATAAGGCATTACGATTACATTTAAAGTAAAAGTTTACTAGTATTGTGCATTATATTTAAAATTATTATATCCATTAAAAAAGTCTGAGCTTTTAGTACTACTTTATTATAAAAATATTATGCCCCCTCCACCCTTCATGTAGCTTCATGTTTGACTCCCAGTTAACCACTTACCGCATACTGACGTACCCATACGTCTAGCTAGAGGCATCATCCCGATACCGTGGTTTAAAGCCAACGGTTGGCTTTCTGTCGGTAACGACCGATGCGGCTCGGGAGCCGCTCGATCGTTACCCGGGTGAGTGGGAGGGGACATCCCCCCCCCCATCGCCTTCCGTGTGGGACGGGAGCCCCGAGCACCCAGCCGGCACGTCCGCCGGCTGGATGGAGTCCCGATGAATGCCAGAAACGGCATCGATCGGGTCTCCGATGACATAACCCGGAGGCGGCGTCCATGACGTCACTTCCGGGTTACTGTGCTGCAAAAGGCGGCAAATTTAAAAAACGGCTGTATGCAAAAACGCCGTTTTCGGCGTTTTGCATACATGGAAGTGTAGTGGAGGAATCCCTCCATAAAGTGTACCTGTCACTACATATTGGTGTCACAAGGGATGTTTACATTGCTTGTGACAGCAATAAAAGTGATCAGATTTTTTTTTTTTTTTTAAAAACCTGTAATAAAGTTAAGAAAAAAGAAAAAATAAATAGGAAAAAAAAAAATAAAATTTAGCCGCCCCTGTCACGTATACGCAAGTCGAGCCGCGAATGAAATCGCTGTTCAAAGCACACATGTGAGGTATCGCCGCGATCGCCAGAGCGTGGGCAATAATTTTAAAAAAAGAGCTACACTCTAACTCTAAATTGGTAACCGTTAAATAAATTTAAAGCGTCGCCGATTGAGATCTCTATTGACCGTAGTTTGCCGCCATCCCATGGGGGGGGCGCAATTTTAAACCGTAACATCTTGGGTATCTATTTACTCGGTGTGACATCATCTTTCACAATATACAAAAAAAATGGGCTAACTTTACTGTTTAGTATTTTTTAAATGCAGTGAAATGTGATTTTTCAAATTTTTTCCAAAAAAATGGCGTTTTAAAGACCGTTGCGCAAATACCACGTGACAAAAATTTTTGCAATGACCGACATTTTATTCTCCAGAGTCTTTGCTAAAAAAATATATATATATATATATATAATGTTTGGGGGTTCTAAGTAGTTTTCTAGGAAAAAATACTGGTTTTAACTTGTAATCAAAAAGTGTCCGAAATAGGGCTGGGGCTTAAGTGGTTAAAATATCCTGCATATCCGACTCCTGGACATATTTTTTTATATACATACACATGATACAAGATATAACTTTCACTGTTTCACAGTAGAAATTATATTACAGTTGCAATATCTGCTGTTTTATTACTATAAAGAGATATTTTTTTTTAACCCCATCATGACAGGTGATAAAAAAAAAGCATGCTCCTGCTACTAAAGGTCTTCTGCTGCCTTTACATGTATTGGATTTTTGGACAAAAATATTTGCATCTATATTTGTACAAAAATTATTTGTATATTCATTGAATGGACGAGTGTTGTTTTAAAAATCCACTTGCTTTTAACATTAAATTTTAAAATGAATATAACTTCTGAACAAAAACCACATACACGATTTGAAGATTAGTTTGATCGAGAAGTTTTCTATTCTGCTCCTTCAAATTTTCCTGTCTCTGTGGTTGACAACGAACACCGAATAGACCCCACTAATGGTTAGAAAAGTCTGATAAATGCTTTTAAAATAAAAAAAAAAAAAAAACATGTAGTTTGAGTATGGCCAGCATAAGTGACAGCAGGCGCAGGGAGCTTGTATCAAACTACCTGCCTATTAATAAGGGAGTCTATCATGAATACTATTTACCAATCTGGTCTGAAAATGTGCAAATCAGTGTTTTAGGTCTTTTAAAAATATTGATCTCTGAGTCTGATATGTACCACATTTAAACCTCTAATAATACATATATCTGTCACAGAGTGGATTAAATATCCAACTATATAGCTGGATATTTATATTTACCACTGCATATAGATATTCAAGAATATTAACTAAATTATACACCAACTTTTTTTTTTTTGAGGTTTTTATCCGATTAGTCGATTAATCGAAACAATAATCAGCCAACTATTTGATTATGAAAATAATCATTAGTTGCAGCCCTAATTCGCTCCACAATAGCTTTTATAAATATAAAATGAAATCATTCAGTTACTGATCTTTTGCTATTTTCTCTATTTATTTCTTGGAGGAAGACAGCATGTAGGTGCCACTACTTTTTTTTAGCATACCTATCATAAATATTTTAAAAAATGGAAGGACGGGGTGAGGTCAGGATCTTAAAAGCCTAACCATATCTATTTTCAATCCACTTCAGTTTGGTCATTTTATCCCGCTATTCTGGCTCCCCTGTGTCAGTGAGTGGCTGCTGCACAGGAGAAGAGGGGGCCCCAACAACAGCTTAGCTATGGGAGCCTATGAGTGATGTCATGGCTTCTGGAATTCTGAGCTTTTGTCGTGTGCTCCCTTATTCAGAATTGCAAAATCATATGGTCATATTAAAAAAAGGGAAGTATACAGATCTTTTTTTTTTTTTTTTACAGATCTTTTTTATACAGGTTAGACAGGATAGATAGAAGGAGGGGGAGCGAACATTATTAAGAAATAGATATAGTTAAAGAGGTTGTAAACCCTCTCTTATAACTTGTACCTATGGTAAGCTTTTAATAAGACTTACCTATAGGTACTGTAAATATCTCCTAAACTTGCACCGTTTAGGAGATATTTACTTTTAATGCAGCCGAAGACGTAATTGGCGCATGCGTTCTGAAGGAACGGCCACCTGTGCTGTTCCTTCAGAGCCCTGTGCCATGAACGGCGGCTCCCATCCATCAGATGGCCGGAGGACGCAAACCAGGAAGCAGGATGGCCGAACATGAGCAAGCGGCACTGCGAGAGCTTCTGTCTAAGGTAAGTATTTCATAATGAGCTGCGATGCATACTAGCTCATTATGCCTTTGTTTTACAGGGATTTTTTTTTTTTTTTCTTTTTTTTTTTGGGTTTACAACCTCTTTAAGTTTTTTTTCCACTTTGATGGGTTGTATTCCTTATGAGAAACTCATGAGTTTTAAATATGTAAAGGTTTACTGCTCTTTTAGGTTATATATTGGAATTAAATAAGAATAGTTGTCTGGTTTGTTTTCATGGTGAATATTTATGACTGATATCGCCATTATAACTTTAACTGGTTGCTTGCTATGTCCCCGTTCACACTAAGGCGACCTGTGAGGCGACCTGGTCACCTCACAGGTCGCCGTAGGTCGCCTCCCATAGGGAAGCTGCGGACCCGTTCTAATAGGAGCGACACAAGTCGCTCCGACTTAGAAAAAGGGTCCGGAGCTTCTTTGGGGCGACCAGGAGGCGACCGCCATAGACTTCAATGTTATGAAGTCCGTGGCGGCCACTGCGAGGTCGCGGCGCGCTGCTCGCACCGCGACCTCGGATGTCGCGGTGCGAAGTAGCGTCGCTTGTATGTGAACGGGGCCTTAGACTCTTCTGGAACATGTGGAGGACACATTGTAATCATACAGATATGAATATGTATCCTACTGCCTTGTTACTGATGAGAACCAATCACAGTAATAAAAGATAAAATAAAATACAGTTTTTATAAAAAGGTTTGGTCAGAGTTTTCTCAAAGCACCAAATAACGCAAGTGGCATTTATTTATCAGCTAAATGCGGCGCATATTCTGTACATGAATGTGGTGATACACTTACAGTAGTTTATTCCAGTGCCGGATTTATAAGGGCGCAAAAGTGGCAACTGTCCCGGGTCCCCTGACAAAATGGCCTCCTCTATACAAAAATAATACTAAAAAATTATATTAAATAATAATGAAATAATATAAAATATACAGTATATTATTCAAAAATCCTATCTTTTATTAAATGCATCTTGAGAAGTAATATTCTACCTGCCTTCCTCTGTAAAAGGTTTTACTCTGGACTGGTATATTGTATAATTTTTACATTTTGGCAACTCACTTTGTGAAGCCTGACTGGAATACTCCTAGGTCGATGCTAGGAAGTTGCAAAGTGAGGCCTACTTGTTACTGCTCACCTCCACCATCACAGGAGTGAGCTCTTTCCTTGATTCCAACCCCCTCATGTGCTCTTTCTCTCCCCTGTAGTTCTAAGCTCAACATTTGAGAGCCTGCTCCTGTGACGGTGGACGTGGGCAGTAACAGGTAGGCTTCACTTAGCAATGTCCTTGCAATGTCCTGGGAGTCTTTCAGTCCGGCTTCGTGAAACCTGTAGAAAGAACATTATTCATCTTTAGTCAGAGCTGGATGGTTTGTTTTTATCTACAATCACTATTTACAAGCATAGGCAGTTTTTTTTTTGTAAAGGTGAAGTAACCCTTTAAGGAAAGTGGCCTATGACTGCATGCGTGTGACCTCTGAATGATGTTGTGTCATGCATTTTGAAACCGTGTGACGGTCATTGAGAATATAAGCCAACTCTGTGAATGAGGGGCCCGCCAAACCTGAAGTGGCCTGGGCCCCCCAAGGTCTAAATATGGCCCTGGTTTATTCACCAAGTGCTTTGTTCACCATAACCTCATTTACAGATGTAAAATGATCCATCCTTTGATTTGGGATGTGAGTCTTTACCAAGAAACTTCGGACCAGTTTGTTTAACTTCTATTTGGGAAGATACTGGAGAATGAGGTAAGAAAGTCACGTACAAAGAGTTTTTGCTTGAAAACAATATTTTAAGCAATAGGATTCATAAACGCTGCTGTTCCTAAACTGACATTTTTTGGGGCTTTTGACATTTTTTTGCCTAAGCCCCTGAAGGCACCTTAATAAAAGCCTATGTGTCCTTGCACACATGTTTTTAGAGGAGTTTTGGATCATTAACTTTTAGAGGCAATCAAAACTCCTCTCCTGAACGCAGAAGAATCATGTTCAAAAGAGGAGCTTTCGGGCACGAAAAAATGCCAAATGCGGCTAAATGCAGTCAAATGCATCTAAACGTGCCTAAGCGATGGGCACATCTACTGCTTGAGCATTTATTCATTTCAGTGGTCAGAATAAATTTAACATTTTGGCCAATGAAGTAAACGTAATAAAATTTTGGGTAAGTGGTGACTTGTTTGACACGTGGTGTGGTGTAAAGATCAATATAACAGCAGAGATCCAACATGAATTATACCCCTATTGGATATATGTCATTTTGGACATTATTTTCATTTAGACACTTTCACTGGTTGTCACTGTATGGTTTTATTTTGATCTTTATTGTATTTTTTTTATTACTTTTTGCGCCACTTCTTACCACTAATTTTTAATTACTGGTAGATTTTGGTTTTAATAATGAAATAAACGTTCAAATGCCAAATGCGCCTGAATGTGTCTAATCAGGATTAGGTGAGTTTTTACCTTTTCTCATGTCAGGAGAAACCAGTGTGCATGAGACCTTAGTCAGCATGGATTTACGAAAGACTGAAGTTGCCAAACGGTGGCTGTGGATGTAGTATCTTTAGGTTTGGCCAAAGCATTTGGCACACTTCCCCACATGCAGCTAATGTGTAAATTCAAGTCTACAGGCTTAGAAAATTCAGTTTATAAATGGATAGAAAACTGTCTCAAAGACCATATTCAGGGAGCGGTGCTTAATGTACTGTGTGGTAAATATAGATTCATGGAGTCCTGAGGCAAAATGTTATTTTGCCTTCAGGACTGCATACAAAGTTTATATATTTCATGCTATCCTTATGTATGGGCAGCACAGTGGCTCAGAGGTTGGCACTGCTGCCTTGTGGCACTGCGTGTGTGAGTTTCCTCCAGGTGTTCCGGGTTTCCTCCCACACTCCAAAGACATGCTGAGAGGTTAATTGGCTCCTTTCTAAATTGGTCCAGTATGTTTGTGTTTTATTGTACATATATGTGTGTGTGTGTGTGTATTATTATAGTATGTGTATGCACGTGAGATAGAGATCTTAGATTGTAAGCTTCTTGAGGGCAAGGATTGATGTGAATGTACAGTATGTAAAGCACTACCTAAATTCACAGCACTATATAAATACCTGTAATAAATAAATAAAATGTAACGTACAGTATTTCACAAAAGTGAGCACACCCCCTCACATTTTTGTAAATATTTTATTATATCTTTTCATGTGACAACACTGATTGCTACAATGTAAAGTAGTGCGTGTACAGCTTGTATAACAGTGTAAATTTGCTGGCAGCTCAAAAAAACTCAACACAGCCATTAATGTCTAAACCGCTGGCAACAACACCCCTAAGTCAAAATGTCCAAATTGGGCCCAATTAGCCATTTTCCCTCCCCGGTGTCATGTGACATGTTATAAGGTTTCAGGTGTGAATGGGGAGCAGTGGTGTTAAATTTGGTGTTATTGCTCTCACTCTCTCATACTGGTCACTGGAAGTTCAACATGGCACCTTATGACAAAGAACTCTCTGAGGATCTGAAAAAAAGAATTGTTGCTCTACATAAAGATGGCCTAGGCCAGGCATCACTAAATGACAGACCACGGTCCGGATCCGGACCCAATTAATGCCTCATCCGGACCCCTGCGGTCCTACCCTTTAGAGTCGTTCTGCCCACAGCCATCACCACTGCCATTCTCACAGAGCCAACAGCTGGAGGCAGGACAGCTATAGACCTACCCAAGTTAACAAGCAGGTGATTGGTTGCGAAGATACACGTAGGTCATCGCACAAACATGCGATTTGGACCTCTGCTGGAAGAATATTTTACTGACTGGACCTTTGTAAATTTTAATTCAATACCCTTGGCCTAGGCTATAGGAAGATTGCCAAGACTCTGCGACTAAAACTGAGCTATAACACAGTGGCCAAGACCATACATCAGTTTAACAGGACAGGTTCCACTCAGAGCAGGCCTCACCATGGTCGACCAAAAGAAGTTGAGTGCACGTGCTCAGCGTCATATCCAGAGCTTGTATTTGGGAAATAGATGTATGAGTGCTGCCAGCATTGCTGCAGAGGCTGAAGGGGTGGGGGGCAGCCTGTCAGTGCTCAGACCATACGCCGCACACTGAATCAAATTGGCTTGCATAGCTGTCGTCCCAGAAGGAAGCCTCTTCTAAAGATTATGCACAAGAAAGCCTGCAAACAGTTTGCTGAAGACAAGCAGACCTAAGGACATGAATTACTGGAACCATGTCCTCTGGTCTGAGACCAAGATAAACTTATTTGGTTCAGATGGTGTCAAGTGTGTGTGGCGGCAACCAGGTGAGGAGTACAAAGACAAGTTTGTCTTGCCTACAGTTAAGCATGGTGGTGGGAGTGTCATGGTTTGGGGCTGCATGGGTGCTGCCTGGCACTGGGGAGCTTCAGTTCACTGAGGGAACCATGAATGCCAACATGTGCTGGGACATACTGAAGCAGAGCATGATTCCCTCCCTTCAGAGACTGGGCCGCAGGGTAGTATTCCAACATGATACCAACCTAAACACACCTCCAAGACCACTGCCTTGCTAAAGAAGCTGAGGATAAAGGTGGTGGACTGGCCAAGCATGTCTCCAGACCTAAACCCTATTAAGCATCTGTGGGGCATCCTCAAATGGAAGGTGGAGGAGCTCAAGGTCTCTAACATCCACCAGCTCTTTGATGTAGTCATGCAGAAGTGGAAGAGGGCTCCAGTGGCAACCTGTGAAGCTCAGATGAACTCCATGCCCAGGAGGGTTAAGGTAGTCCTGGAAAATAAAGGTGTCCACACAAAATATTGACACTTTGGGCCCAATTTGGACATTTTAACCTAGGGGTGTACTCACTTTTGTTGCCAGCGGTTTAGCCATTAATGGCTGTGTGTTGACTTATTTAAGGGGACAGCAAATTTACACTGTTATACAAGCTGTACACTCACTACTTTACATTGTAGCAAAGTGTCATTTCTTCAGTGCTGTCACATGAAAAGATATAATAAAATATTTACAAAAATGTGAGGGTGTACTCACTTTGTGAGATACTGTATAAAGATGCATCCAGTAAAGTGATCATTCATTAAAGTGGTTGTAAAGGCAGAAGGATTTTTATCCTAATGCATTCTATGCATTAAGATAAAAAACCTTCTGTGTGCAACAGCCCCCCTCAGCCTCACCTAATGCTTACCTGAGCATCTACAGTAGATCCAGAGATGTTGCAGGAGTGTCTCGGCTACCTGGGACTCCCCTCCTCATTGGCTGAGACAGCAGCGCGGTGCTATTGTCTCCCACTGCTGTCAATTGAAGTCAGTCAGCCAAAGAGGAGTGGGGTCAGGGTAAGCCCACGGGTCTCTGTATCTGAATGGGCACAGGGAGTTACGGCTCAGCTCGGTCGCCCCCATAGCAAGCTGCTTGCTGTGGGGACACTCAACTGGAGGGAGGGGCCAGGAGAGCCAAAGAGGGACCCAAGAAGAGGAGGATCTGAGCTGCTCTGTGCAAAACCAACTGCACAGCAAAGGTAAGTATAACATGTTTGTTATTTTTAACTTTAAATGCATATTCAATATATGTTCATTGTGCTAACACATAAAACCTACTACAGTTAAGCTGGCCGTGTATGGATCAAAATTCGGGCGGTGCAGCGGTAAATGGCCATTTCCATTCAAGAGGAGTTAATATATATAGTGATCGACTCCACCGGAATGGGACTGTTGGATAATTTTCGCTTGATCAGCTCTTGCAGCTAGTGGGACTCCTCTGCTGCCAGAATACAATAGCAGGGCAATTCCCCCCCCAACACCCCACCTCAAATGTGTGCATCGGAAATTGTCTTTTTTTTTTTTGATCAGCTTACTGGCTGATCAAAAAAAAATAAAAAAATGGTCCATCTATGGCCAGCTTTAGCCTACAGGGTTGCACTTATTATTCAGATAAGCTCTCATTGTGAGTGAAAAGGTTGTCTGTGTTCACCATAATAGGCAATTAGATTCTCTGTTTCTTTCTCTAACATGCAATGTAATAAGAGACTTTAAGTAATCAACTGCATTGGAAAGCACAGTCTGTTCTTTCTTATATTTTGAAAAATTAAGCCCGATGATTTGTATGAGCGAACAAGAAGCAAAAACATTGTAGTGTTGCCCATAGCCACCAATCAGATGCTAGCTTTCTACTGTGTTCCATGTTACGGAAATGAAAGATGGAATCTCATAAATAGGCCTTGGTTGACACTGTGCTTTCTTATCTGAGGTTAGTACATATGATACTTTTTTGCATTGAAAGAAAGCTAGGTTGTACACATCATCGGTATCTCACAGGCACCTATTACTGGCAATTGGCCAAGCAGGCCCCAAGCCTGCACTTGGGGAGGTAGGTGACATGTCACATGCTCCTCTATGATTTGGAGCGTTGGCTGGTGATTTTATTGTTATGACAAGTATGTCTTAAAGGAATCTAAGCACAAGACAATTAATTCAAGAGTCAATATGTCCTTTATTCTTGACAGTAGTGGAACGAAAGTAGCCATTGTTTTTCAGAGGCCTTTATCAGGGCTCAGACATGTTTGTTAGGTTTCCAATATGGACTGTGGTATAACCTCCTGGAATAATTTCTCAAAAAGAAAACACGAGCGGGTGTTCAGAACTCAATGGCTGTTTGGTGGCGTTACCACCAATGCCACTACACAGCCAATAGGCTTTGCACAACCTGCTCATGTTCCCGTTTTGAGATATCCATCTGGGAGATTATATCTCAGTCCATAGTGGAACCCTAAAAAACAAATCTGATTCCTGGCTACTTTAATTCCATTGATTGTAATTTTACTGCCGAAAACGAAGGATATGAAATGTAATTGCCTGCTTGTGTGATTGGCTCACTGGTTTTCCTAGAAGTCTGCTCTACGATACAAGTTACATTTTAAGTACCCCCTGCAATATGAATTTTAGATTTGGTGAGATACTTTACGCACTTACATGGGAGAGGTGGTGCTGCCTGTCACACTCTGAACGTAGAATTAAGGCCCTGTTCACACCTGAACGTTTTTCAGCTCGTAAAACGCTCATCTCTGAAGTCTCAAAACGCCCAACAAGCAAAATCCCATTAATTTCAATGGCCTCTGTTCACATCTCAGCGTTTTGTCGCCTGAAGCAAAAGGCCTGAAGTTCAAAAAAGTACATGAGCTTCTTTTTTGACAGATTACAAGCGTTTTTGTTAGATGTCAATGCCTGCCTCCAAACACCTGCAATACGCTCAGGTATGAATGGAGCCTAAGCTCTGCAGAGTGTAGCTTCAGCTCTCTGAATTTACCGACAGGCTTTAAAATTCAGCACTTTGAACGGATGTAGGGAAGAAAAGGCTGCAGCTAGACAGGTACAACTTATGTAGGAGGATTTAAATTATCTCTGTATATCACCTCAGGCCAGTCACTTCACTGGGGATATGTAAGAAACCTAGAGTGAGAGAGTCTGCTATTGCCCTCTTCTCTTTTTATAAATGCATGCTGCCTTCAGATAAGTACTTATGACTTTTCTCCAACCTAGCTGATCTGCATGCCTGTTTTCAGGTAAATAATTTATAAAGTTTTAAAGCCAGCGTGCCAATATAATAGCCGGACAACTAGCCTATTCAAGTTAGCAATGTATTCCTAGTATTTTCATGGCATGTTTACCTTAACCACTTACCTACCTGGCACTTTTACCCCCTTCCTGCCCAGGCTAATGTTCAGCTTTCAGTGCTGTCACACTTAAGGCCCGTACACACGTAGCCATTGTCGGCCGTAAATATTCGGCCAATGTCCGATCGGCCGATTGTCGGCTTGTTAGTATGATGCTTCCGACAACCGACTGCGACTTTTCGGTCTAACAGAATCTGGTGTGCATGCTTTAAAATTTTTGTTGGCCAACACCAGAACGGCCGATTGTTCCTCAGTCAGTACAGAATTCGGCCGACAAACAGCAGATGAGCAAGACTGGGCATGCTCAGAGAAGAAAAAACACACGGAAAGTTAACCATCACATGACATCACTTCTGCAGTCGGCTGTTGTTGGCCGACAAAATTCATGTGCAGTCTTTAGCACTTTTCAACCGACAGGACAGCACCGGACAAAAGACGGTCGATCGTTTGGCCGACAATCGCTACGTGTGTACGGGGCTTAAGAATCAAAATTGTGCGGTCATGCAACACTGTACCTTTTTTTCTCACAATTTTCACACAGTTACATAGAGATTTATTTTGGTAGTATTTCATCACCACAGTTTTTTTTTTTATCAAATAAATTAATATTCATTTGAAAATTAAAAAAAAAAAAAAAAACAACCTTTTTCATAGTTTGTTATAAAACAGGTAATAGTTAATAGTTCGTTACAAACAGGTAATTTTTCTCATTCACTGATGGGCACTGATGAGGCTGCACTGATGGGCACTGATTAAGCAGCACTGATGGGCACTGATAGGCTGAACTGAAGGGCGCTGATGAGGCGGCATTGGTGGGCACTGATGAGGAGGCACTGATGGGCACTGATAGCCAGCACTGATGAGCATTGGTAGGAGGCACTATTGGGCACTGTTAGGCAGCACTGGTATGTGGGACTGATAGGTGACACTGATGAGGAGGCACTGATAGGCGGCACTGATGGGCACTAGTATGCGGCACTGATAGGTAGCACTGATGGGCACTAATTGACAGCACTGGTGGGCACTGTTGGGACTGTACTTCTAATCAGGACACTGATAATCAGTGCCCTAAATTCAGTGTAGATGTCTCTGTTAGAAAAGCCAGTTACCGTCTCTCTCTTCTCCTCTCCTCATGCTGTCAGCATGAGAAAAGGAGTGCCAAGAACTGGCTTCTGTTGACATCCATAATCAGCTATGATTGAACAAAGCTGATCACGCGGTAAAGCCCTTCTGATTGTCTCTTTACCTCAATATGTGATCAGCAGTGTCTTCCAGACACTGCGATCACAGAGGGTGCCACGTCCCAGAACTAGATGACTGCGCTGTAGCTGTCATTCGGCTATAGCGTGGTCAGCATGTGGTAAAAGTGTAGCTCTAGCCAAAATTTGTAACTATTTTGTGAAATTTATAACTGAGCAGAAGAGGTTTTAATCATAGTCAGGCTATACTACTGCTTTTTAAATGTGCCTTATAGAAACTATCCTGACATAAGCAGAGAATGCGGTTAAAATACCTAATACATAATCTGTTTTTAAGAAACTCTATGTGTAGAATATTAAAGAATGTTCAGAAGCTAGTTCTGCAGCTGATGGACTTTACTGGCAACAGCATAAGACCGCAAAAAGAAAAACACTTTAAAATCATACATGTGACATATGGATGCACAATGTGGCCCTTTTTACTTTTCACTACCTAAACGCCGCTAAGATCATTAGATATAAATCTTCATGTTCAGTTACAACCGTATACATGGTGTATCTATGTTATACATTCAGGCGTTTATTTAAGGGGATTTACACCCTCTGTGCAGATGTCAGGATTTTTAAGTTGCCCCTAGGCATGGCTTGCAATTGAGATCATTTGCTGTCCCTGTGTCTGTCCCAAAGACGTACTGTTTGTGACCAATTACAATTTCAGCTGTTCTTGCAAATGTGATTTCCTCCAGCATTGGTCTTGAGGAACCTAAAACGAAATGCGTTGACCAGTGGAGGCAATCCAATATGCAAACACCTTCTTTGGGTATTGTAACCCATGTTGTATCAAGTCACGGAGGTGCTGTATAAGGGCCACATTGTGCATCCATATGTCACATGTATGATTTTAAAGTGTTTTTCTTTTTGCGTTTTTGGATGCTTTGCAAGTGTTCTTTTGTAACCACTTCCGGACCGCCCGCCGCAGTTTTACGTCAGTACTTTGACGTTAAATATCAGTGATATAGCAGCAGATAGCTGCCATAACCCCGGTATTTTCTTACTTGGTTGGCGGTCCTCTTTCACATAAAAGTTGTCCCACCCCCCTCCCGCCGCCGGTAGCGGGGAAAACGATCTGATCCATCCATATCCTTGGCAGGAAGTCGGGTGAGGGCAAGATGGCCCCCACTCGACTCTATGGCTTTGGAGGACCGGAGAGACGTCATACGTCGCTTCCTTCCATTATCCTTAAAGGGCCCATTTTTTTTCTTGCTGAAAAAAATGAAAATTTTTTTTTTCTTTTTTGCTTTTAAGGGTAGATTTGAGATCTAAGGTCTTTTTGACCCCAGATCTCACATTAAAGAGGACCAGTCCTGCTTATTTCTATTACAATGGATGTTTAAATTCCTTGTAATAGGAATAAAAGTGATCAACATTTTTTTTATAAAGGGACAGTGTAAAAATAAAAAATAAAAGGTAAAATAAATAAGAAAAAAAAAATTAAAGTGCCCCGTCCCTCCAAGCTCGCGAGCAGAAGCAAACGCATACGCAAGTCACGCCCACTTATGTAAACAGTGTACAAACCACACATGTGAGGTATCGCCGAGATTGTTAGCGCGAGAGCAATGAAGCTAGCCCTAGGCCTCCTCTGTAACTCTAAACTGGTAACCTTTAGAAATTTTTAAAGCGACGCCTATGGAGATTTTGAAGTATCAATGTCGCCATTCCACGAGCGTGCGCAATTTTGAAGCATGACATGTTTGGTATCTATTTACTCAGCGTAACATTATCTTTCACATTATAGAAACAAATTGGGCTAACTTTACTGTTTTCCTATTTTTTGTATAGGTCTCATGCTGTTGGCAGTAAAGTTTATCAACTGCAGGACCAGCTTCTGCACTTTTTTGTATACTATATATTTTGGGATGTGGCATGGGTAGAGGTCACCCTTTGTTTTTATTACAGAATGTTGTCATTTTCAGCTGAAACTTGTTGAAGCCATGCATATCTTTTGCATCTCTGAAGTGTCTATCTTATTTTGCTTGGGTATGAAGGCCTGCCTTCTGTCAGCTTTAATAACTGCCACTCAAATCAGAATCCTCTGCACAAGTTCCTTATAGCACCGAAAATAGCCTTAATCTCTAGCAGCAAGCAACAGCTGGGAGATGACTACCATAGAGATTCAATATCAATATGTAATTACTGTGCCTCTTTACTAAACTGTGTTTGTATATGATTCATGCACTAATAAGTGGAACACATTTTTTTTCTGTATGCTGTAATAGTGCACTACTCCTTAATGGGATATTAGTCAGCCTACGATAAAAAAGATTGATGTTTATTCACAAAGTGGATCTGAAATACTCATTTTTAAGAAACCATTGTTTTTAAAGATATATGCATGATAATGATTGATATAAAATAAACAAAAAAAAAAAAAAAAACTGCCTGTAAAAACTGAATGACTGGGATCATGCTGGAAAAAGATGCATAAGTAAAAACTATCAGCAGTGAAAGCTGCATGTCAGTATGATTTTTATTACCCAGAGATATAGAATGCTGAAATTAAAGGCAAATATCAACTTTTTCTGCATACCTGTAGTGGGATGCCCCTTTATCCAGATTCAGGTGCAAGTCCCTTTAACTTAACTCCCCACAATCCATTGGGCTCCCAGCATCCCCTGAGCTCCTGGACACGCCCAGGGGGGGATAAATGCCAGCTCCTCCCAGCTTCCGGTGCTCAGAGAGATCCTGCCTGATGGGACAGCAGTGGCTGAGCAAGTAAGCTGTCCCCAGGTGCTAGGTCCTCCCTTGTTAATTCTGGTGTGCGGGCCACCAGCAGTGAGCACAAGAGCATGCAGCTTCTGTCCAAGCCCCGGTCACTGGAGAGGACTCTATTACAGTCCATTCGGAGAAGCTATCCATGCCATGGGGTGGTCCTATCTACAGCCCCCCGAGCTTCCTGACCAAAGTCAGCATCAGCAGTGCCAGTGTGAAGTCTGTGGCAGCAGGAAATCCCTTCAGCTCACAGTCTGTTGAATGAATGATTACTATCTTGGACACGTGAGATTTTATAGCTCTCTATTCTATCAGTAAGCTGAACTCAGGAACAATCTGCTGCCATCCAGCAGCCATTAGTAGAACTGCGGTAGAATTGTTTTCATAGGTTCTGACACAATTTTCCCTACTGTTCAGATTACCGTTTTGTAACGCCATTTTGAAACCCCTATTCACATGATCTCTTGTGTAATCTAAGTTGATTTTCATTGTTAAGTAAAGTAGAAATTGCACATCACCAATGGTCTGATCATTTGGCTGATACTGTTATATAACATACCTCCAACATTTTATTTTAAAGCCTGAGTTTACCTACAAAAAATGTCAAACTAAGCATTAGGGACATTACTTACCTTCAGTGTGATTATCCATTGTGCTTCTGTCTTCTAGTTCAGTAAAAATCCTCCATCCTCTGATGCTCCCCTCCAGTATTCCATTGGGGGGGGGGGGGGTTGGAGAACTGGGGAGCTGTCATAAGATCTCATTAAGAGTGCCTCAACTGTGCCCATCCTTTCTCCCCAACTCCTCCATTCATAGAAGCCATTACTACATGATCTATGAATAGAGTATAGGTGGATGATTGATAGATCTACCTCCTCCATTCATGGATTGTGTTTCATTCATAGAAAATGTAGTACAGGTTCTATGAAAGGAGGAGCCGGGCGGAAAGGGCGGGCATAGTCAGGCACCTGTGTCGGCTTCTAAAATAACTCAAATAAATATGGTGGCTGTTAGGGCATGGTCACACAGTGCATTAATAAGTGGGCTACCGGAAAACAGCAATTTCTCTTACGTCCTCCGACAGTCGCCGCCATCTTCATATTCGTCACAATGGGGTATTAGACTTTGCTCCGTAGGAGTAGCTAGGCAACAGAATATGTTAACATTAAAGCTTTTAACATATCCCACCCCCAGGGGATGGTCCCCTCAGTCAATACCCTCCTACTTCCTGTATCCATATCTCAGTTTCATTGTCTAGCTTGTCAGGAGTAGCTGGATGTTTCTATGCTGGGGCATTTTGTCTCAGCCTTTCTCTTTCTTTTTGGATTTTTGTTTGAGTTTTTTTCTCTCTCTTTACTTAGCTGTTGTTTTTGTCAGCATTAGTTAGTTCTTCTAATGAAGAGGATTCGTGCGGGCCGGGTCTCGAGCTGATCCCCCTGGTCGCAGGTTGTGGGTCAGTGGCTTCCCGGCCTGCCATCGAGCGTTCAGCCAGGTAACGCTCCTGGCACAGTGAACGACCCATCCCTGTTCGGTGCAGGGATGATTGGTGAGGTGGCTACCTCACTGGACGCTGTGCGGTTTCTTAACCCCGATTTTGTGCGTCCTGGATGCGACTCTCCCTGCCTCATGTGCAGCGGCTTGTTCGCCTGTGCGGGTTCCCCACGCCATCTAGGAGGTAAGTGTATTTATGTGGGGACCTGTCTGTTTGGGGGGTGTCAGTCTGGGACTGTGTAACCCTGCCTGTGTTCACACTGTTAAATTCCCTATCTCTCTGACTGCATGCTGTGGGCTGCAAGGAGGGGGGGGCTGTGCTGCGCTGCCTGTGTCAGCCTGTGTATGTGTGACTGGCTGTGTGCTGTGGGGCATGATCATATCGTGTTTGGGGCACATTACAGCGACCGCTGCGGCGGTCCGCCATGTTTTTACAAAATTATGGTGTTTTTTAATCACCTCACTGAGGTGGAGGAGCGGCGGTTTCGGCGCCAAACGGCGCCATTTTGGCTGCACTCGCTCCGGCCGCATGTTTACACTGATGGCGGCCATTTTCTTGTAGCCTTCCATAGGCTTTCATAGAGCGCCCTGCATGTCAGCATTTCCTTTTCTCCTGAGCCACCGATCGAGGCAGAAGCAGCAGCAGTCTCTCCAGGTTTTTACCTTCCTATCCCTGTATCCTTGCCCAAGTTGTACTTTCTCCCTGTGGGGGTCTCATTGTACTTGTGTGTGTGTGCGGTGGGCTGCGCTCGCTGCGCTTTTTAAAGGGGCAGTTAACCCTTTATTCTTCCACATATTTTGGGGCATGGATTCTCAGGAAAGCAAATTTCCTGCCACATTGGTGGGAAGCCAGGGGACTGCTGTTTCCCCCCCAGGGGGGGATTTGGCTGCGATTGTTGCTAACCTTGCGGCTCAGGTGCAAATGCTGGTGGCTGCTCAATCCTCAAAAAGGCCCAGAGTTTCAATTTCCTCTGATTCAGAGGGTGATGGTGACGGGGCTGCTGTGGCGGGGGTCTCCTTGTCCGGGTCCCGCTCCTCCCTGGATCTTGTGGGGTCCGAGGTAGAGGCTGAGGTTGAAGGGGTTGATAATTCTCCCCCGGGCTCGTCTGAAGAGCTTGCACTCATGGATGAATTAGTTGCTTCTATCAAGCAAACGCTGCGCTTGCAGGATGAGCCATGTCCTCCTGCTGCCTTGGCAGCTTATGGGACTAAGAGAAGACGCAAAACATCGCAGGTTTTTCCCTGCACTGATGATTTTCAGAGCGCTGTTAAGGAACAATGGCGTAATATCCGCAAGCCTTTTGCTGTGCCCAGTAGGTTCAAACTGCGTTATCCTTTCACACCCGCTACTGACGAGCGTTGGTGTGTGCCGCCTCCAGTGGATCACGCGATAGCGGCTTTGAATAAGTCCACTGCGATTCCTGCTGAGGATACCCCGGTGTTCCGGGATGCCATGGACAAGAGGCTGGAGTCTCTTGCTCGTCATACCTATTCTATTATGGGTTCTATGCTGAAAGCTCTGTTTGCTTCACTTATGGCAGCCCAGGCTGTCGCGAGTTGGACGCAGGTGCTTAGACGCGTTTTGGTGGCTGATTCAGGCTGAGTCAGGCGACATTGGATATGGTGGATCAAATCCATCAGGGTGTCATGTATTTGTGTGATGCGGACTTGGATATGGTTCCGTTGGCCGCACGTGTACACGGTGTGGCGGTGTTGTCTCGCCGCTTGGTTTGGTTGAAGTGTTGGTCGGTGGACCAATCTTCGCGCAAGACCTTAGCCAATCTGCCCTATGACGGTTCTCGCCTTTTTGGCGAATCCTTGGATACACTGATAAAGGGGATCACGGGTGTTAAGAGCACGCTCTTGCCCCAATCCCACAAGGCTAAGGCGGCTCCTGGTAAGAAGCATGCTTCCTTTCGGCCCTCTCAGGGGTCCTTTTGTGCCTTTCGGTCGCACTATAAGGGCAAGCCGTTCAAAGGTCAGGGCTCCCAAAAGAAGCCGTGGACGGGTAACCAGAAGTCTGGCCAGTCCGGATCAGCTGCCCACAACAGTGCGGCCTGAAGGGGCGCCCTCACCCGGTTCTGGGGTGGGGGGACGCTTGCTCGGTTTTCCGCAACCATGGCTGGCCCGTGTTCGGGACAGGTGGGTTCAGGAAATCGTTCGATCTGGCTACAAGATCGAGTTTCTCTCTCGGCCGGAGAACAGATTCTTTCCCCAAATCTTCAACTGTCTCCGGAGCATCTGCGGGATCTGCACCTAGCGGTGCGGGACCTGAGGGCTCAGGGAGTGGTGGTTCCGGTTCCTCATCGGGACAGATTTCGGGGGTTCTATTCCAATCTGTTCACCGTGCCCAGGAAGGAGGGCAAGGTTCGTCCAATTCTGGACTTGAAGGCTCTGAACCGCTTTGTGCGGGTTCGCAAGTTCCGCATGGAATCCCTGCGGTCGGTGGTGGCTGCCCTGGTTCCGGGAGAGTTCATGGCCTCCATCGATTTGAAGGATGCGTACCTTCACATCCCCATTTTTGAGGGTCACCAGAGGTACCTTCGATTCGCCATTGCGGAGGATCACTACCAATTCGTGGCGTTACCTTTTGGTCTCGCTTCGGCTCCACGGGTTTTCACCAAGGTGCTTGCACCGGTTCTGGCCTTGTTGAGAGCCCAGGGCATCTCTGTCCTGGGGTATCTGGACGATATTCTGGTTCGGTCTGCGACCAGCCAGGGTCTGGAGAAGGACCTGTCCGTCACGTTGCAAACTCTACAGGAGTTTGGTTGGACGATAAATTTTCCAAAGTCGACGCTGGGTCCGTCGGTTCGGCTTCCCTACCTGATCCTGGACTCGGTCCAGGCGAAGATCTTCCTGCCGGACGACAAACTCAGGACTCTTCAGGAGGAAGTCAGGTCCCTCAAGGACGTTCCGTGCTCGTCGCTCCGGACGTGCATGAGATGTCTGGGGTTGATGGTCTCGGCTTTCGAGGCGATTCCCTTCGCCCAGTTTCACACGCGGGGTCTCCAAGCGGAGATCCTGTCCAGGTGGGACGGGCGACCACAATCTCTGGATCTTCAGATTTCGTTGAGCCATCGCACCAGAAGGGATCTTCTGTGGTGGCTCCAGTCCCCGACGGTGTCGGGGGGCAAGTCTTTTTGTCCTCTTTCATGGAAGGTGATCACCACGGATGCCAGCCTGTCGGGCTGGGGTGGTGTTCTGGGCGTTCTGTCCGCCCAGGGGACTTGGTCGGAGGGGGAGTCCTCCCTTCCGTTCAACATTTTGGAATTGCGTGCGATAAATCTCTGCCTTCAACGTTGGACGGACAGACTGCAGACGGACAATGCCACGGCGGTGGCCTACATCAACCACCAAGGGGGCACCAGGAGTGCCCGTGCGGCTCGGGAAGTAGCCGACATTCTGTCTTGGGCCGAGACTCACGTCCCGGCGATATCGGCAGTTCACATTCCAGGGGTGGAGAACTGGCAGGCGGATTATCTGAGCCGCCAGACCCTGGACCAGGGGGAATGGTCTCTCCACCCGGATGTCTTTCAGAAGTTGTGCGCGAAGTGGGGTCTTCCAGATGTGGACCTGTTCGCGTCTCGTCTGAACAACAAGGTGAAAAGGTTCGTGGCAAGGTCGCGCGATCCTCGGGCAGACGCGTCAGACGCGTTGGTAGCTCCGTGGCATCAGTACCGACTGATGTATGCGTTTCCACCGATTCAATTGCTGTCCAGGTTCCTTCGCAGGTTGCACTCGGAACGCAGCACGGTGATTCTTGTGGCGCCGGACTGGCCTCGCCGATCCTGGTACGCAGACCTCGTGAATCTGGCGGTCGACGCCCCGTGGCGTCTGCCTCTTCGAGACGATCTCCTGTCTCAAGGGCCGATATTCCATCCTGCTTTACGGTCGCTGGCTTTGACGGCCTGGCTGTTGAGACCGAGGTCCTGAAGGATAGGGGTCTCTCCCCTGAGGTCATTCACACTTTGATCAACGCGAGGAAGTCTTCCTCGGGGAAGGTCTATTACCGTACTTGGAAGGCCTATTTTGCCTGGTGTGAGTCCAGGGGGTTTTCACCTCGCACATACTCAGTTTCTAGAGTGTTGTCCTTCCTTCAAACGGGTGTCGACCAGCGTTTGGCGCTGGCTACGGTCAAGGGTTAGGTATCTGCGCTGGCCGTTCTTTTTCAACGTCCTGTGGCTTCTAACTCCTTGGTTGGCACTTTTGTTCAAGGAGTGCGACATCTGGTCCCTCCTAGGAGGGATCCTCTGCCTCCTTGGGGCTTGAATCTCGTTCTATCCGTGTTACAACATGCTCCTTTTGAACAGATCAGGGAGATCTTGTTGGCTATGTTGTCCAAGAAGGTCGCCTTTTTGGTGGCGATCACTTCGGCTCGCAGAGTGTCGGAGCTGGCGGCCTTGTCCTGCAAGTCTCCGTATCTGGTCATTCACTTGGATAAGGTGGTCTTGCGACCTAATCCTTCCTTTCTTCCGAAGCGAGTTTCGGAGTTTCATCTCAATGAGGACATTGTCTTGCCTTCGCTTTGCGCGAAGCCTAAACATCCGAAGGAGGTGAGGTTACACTCTTTGGATGTTGTTCAGGTCGATTAGGGTTTACCTTAAATCGACTGAGGCTTTTCGCAAGACGGATTCTTTGCTTGTACTTCCAGAGGGTCCTCGGAAGGGCATGGCGGCGTCGGCTTTTACCATCGCCAAATGGATCAGACAGACCATTGAACAGGCATATGCTTTGAAAGGGAAAGTTCCCCCTATGCCTGTGAAGGCGCACTCCACTAGATCTCTGAGTACGTCTTGGGCCTGTCGTCATGGGGCTTCTGTGGCCCAGGTGTGTAAGGCGGCGACCTGGTCGACCGTGCACACTTTCACAAAATTCTACAGAGTGGATGTTCAGGCATCGGCAGATGCTTCCTTTGGCCGCAAGGTTCTTAGTGCGGCAGTTCCTTAGGGTCCATTGTTTTGGACCCCTGGCTGTTTGGGATGCGTTTTTTATCCCTGGGTTATTTGTTTTTTCCTGGGTTGTTGCTCCTGTTGAGCACACTTTTTTTCCTGTTGCCCAGCTGGTTTCCTTCCTTTGGCAAGGTTCCTTTCTCTGATGTGGAGACTGCGTTGCCTTTAGGCGCGGCTGCGTTTCCCACCCCTCATGTTTGCACTGCTTTGGGACGTCCCCATTGTGACGAATATGAAGATGGCGGCGACTGTCGGAGGACGTAAGAGAAAACTGAATTTTTGTAAAATCTTACCTGTAAAATTCCTTTCTCTGAGTCCTCCGACAGTCGTCGCCCCCGCCCCTCTTTTGGGGTTTGGTTGGTATACTCTACTGCTATTCCACTGAAACTGAGATATGGATACAGGAAGTAGGAGGGTATTGACTGAGGGGACCATCCCCTGGGGGTGGGATATGTTAAAAGCTTTAATGTTAACATATTCTGTTGCCTAGCTACTCCTACGGAGCAAAGTCTAATACCCCATTGTGACGAATATGAAGATGGCGGCGACTGTCGGAGGACTCAGAGAAAGGAATTTTACAGGTAAGATTTTACAAAAATTCCGTTATTCTATACACAGATATATGGAGATATGCATGTGGAGCATCAACAATATAAAGAGAAAAGTGAAACAGTATATAACAATATAAAGAGAAACAGTATAATAATGTTGCTCCTGTATTAATACAACCATTGTTGATGAGCCACGTGGTAACGTGGCCATATTATTAGTCAGGGTGTAGCGTACCTGACTGTGGAGTCCAAGATGACAAGGGTGGCCTCTTGCGCAAATTCCATCCAAGCACCCCTGGTAGTGGAGACAGGGAATGCTAGGGTAGTGGAAGGGCGCAGGTGCCAGGAAGCTGTAGTAGTGCGCTGAAGCTTGGAGACACAGGCATCCTTCCAGTGGTGGTCACAAACCTTGTTCAGGAACAGACAGAAGTTGGTAACATGCTGGCAGTGGGGTACCAAATCAAAAAGCAGAAACGTAGTCAGAAATCCAAGCCGAGGTCAGTAAAACGAATATGCAGAAAACCTAACAGGCAGGGGTGAACGAAGAGGGGTGTCAGACATAGCTGGGGCAGGAACAAGATTAGCAGACTTTCTAGAATCAGGAACCAGAGCTGAAGCCAATCCAGCACTGAAGCCAGGCAGACTCTCAGTTTAAATAGGCTGTTGGGCGCCAGAATCTGTGGATACGTGCACACTCCTAGGTGTACGTGCATGTGCCCGTGCCTGTGCCCGCACGTATGCACCAATGCAGATTTGGGTGTGCAGTCTAATCCTTGCTCGCCTTAGGCTTCTGTGCTCACAAGTCTGCACACCCGCATAAGAATGAGTACCTGCTACAAGGGAACGAGCACTTGCTGCACGAGATCCCTGGCAAAGGGCTTGCTAAAGGTAACAACAGACCCCTAAAGTAGTCTGAGTTGATAATAACAAGAAACCCATAAGCATGAAATCGCTACACACCTAGGGTAGCAAGACACACCTTTTATCAGGTGATGGAAGAGGCTACAGCATCGCACAACTGCACAATTGTCAGTTAAAATATTTCAGTGCCGTATAGCAAAAAAACGGCCTGGTCATGAAGGGGGGGGGGGGTGAGGGAGCCCTCCGGAGCTGAAGTGTTTAAATGTAGTTGTAATAGAATCTGAAACTGGGTAGAGAATCTCTTTAACCACTTACGGACCACCCACAGTGTATTTACGTCGCTATTTTGATGATAAATACCTGGGTTATGGAGGCAGATAGCTGCTATAACCCTGGTATTTTATTAAACAGCGGGCGGTCCGCTTTAACATAAAAGTGATCCAAGCGGCGGGTCACTTTTTATGGGCGGCGGGAGAGGTGCCCAGTCGCCCCCCCCCCCCCCCCCGCTGCCTCTCGGTCGTTTTCTCTGCTTACTGGAGCCATCGGTAGCGGGGGAAACGATCTGGTTCTCTCCCCTTCTAGGCAGGAAGCCGAGTGAGGGCAAGCTGGCAGTTTGACCGCACTGAGGAGAAGATGAAAATGGAAGTGTTAAATTCCCCATATACAAGTTATGTATTGGTTATGAGTAAGCAATCTAAAGAATCGTGAAACGCGTCAACCTGTTCCATGCCTGTATGATGCACTCTATGTATTCAAGTTTTATGGGGAATTAAACACTTCCATTTTCATCTTCTCCTCAGTGCGGTCAAACTTTCTCTTTGATTACTTGACTACTGGATGGCGGATCCGACCTGCACCGGAGTGCTTTGCCTCACCTAAGCGGCTTTTTTCTGTTACTACAATTGTTTCTCTGTGAGGGCAAGCTGGCCCCCAGTCGACTCTATGGCCTTGGAGGACCGTATATTTTTTTTTTGCTTTTTAGTGTACATGTGAGATCTGAGGTCTTTTTGAGACCACATCTCACAATAAAGAGATAAAGAGGACCTGTCCTGCTTATTTCTATTACAAGGAATGTTTACATTCCTTGTAATAGGAATACAAGTAATCACATTTTTTTTTTTAAAAGGACAGTGTAAAAAAACAAAACAAAAGGTAAAATAAATAAGAAAAGAAAAAAAATGTAAAGTGCACCGTCCCTCTGAGCTCGTACGCAGAAGCGAACGCATGCGCAAGTTGCGCCCACAAATGTAAACTGTGTTCAAACTACATATGTGAGCTATCGACGCGATTGTTAGAGCGTGAGCAATAATTCTAGCCCTAGATCTCCTCTGTAACTCTAAACTGGTAAGTTATAGACATTTTTAAAATGTCGCCTATGGAGATTTTTAGGTACCAATGTTTGTCGCCGTTCCGCGAGCGTGCGCAATTTTGAAGCATGACATGTTGGGTATCTATTTACTCGGCGTAACATTATCTTTCAAATTATAGAAAAAATTGGGCTAACTTTACTGTTAAGCTTTTTTTAAATGCAGTGAAATGTATTTTTTCCCCAAAAAAATGGTGCAAATACCACGTGAGAAAATATATTGCAACAACCACTATTTTATTCTCCAGAGTCTTTGCTAAAAATATATATATATATATATATATATATATAATGTTTGGGGGTTCTAAGTAATTTTCCAGCAAAAAATACTGATTTTATGTCAGAAATAGGCCCTTAGGTGGTTAAAGAGAATGGATCCCAATACTTGTGGCTACTTTTTGTGCCTGTTTTATCGTACCTCTAGCTATATACAGTATATTTAAAAGAGAAAAACTGCAATAATACTCTGTTGGCAAATATTCTTCGGCATCATAGGAGAAGTAGTTTATCCACAGATTAAATAACAGGGTCTGCACATCCTTGTCATAGAGATTATTTCTTTTTTTCAAAGCTTGTGTGATTTTAGATGCTTGTCTACAAAATAAGCTTCAACAGGCGACACAGGTTGATTTCTCTAATGCACTGATAGCTGCAGAAAACATAGTGGCAGCTCCCATCCAGCTGTGCTGTATTTTCATCAAGCCTGGAGGATAATCCGTCCTTTTCTCTTGATCTAATTTCTATACTTGGGTGATGGATGGGATTTAGGAAACAGTGAGTAGGTGGATGGGTGTGGCAAAAGCAGTCCTTTCCCCATTAAAGCTCTTATTATTACATGTATCCAAGTGTTATGCCCCAGCAGTCACATCACGTCTTCTATTAAATTGACAAACACTGAGTACAATATGGGTCTGTGAAGGCTCATAAAATTGCAGGAGCCAGGTATTTTTGTTGCCCGTCCGCAGTTAAATAGCGGGGGCCTCCATCAAAGACCTGCTTATGTTTGTACAAGTCATGTGGTGGCATAGCAGGAGAGGCACTAGGTACTTAGCATGCCAATTTTCAATTAAATGTCAGAGAGCAGAACTGGAATACAAAAGTGTGGATCTCTGTATACCTTCAGTAATGTGAAGATGCGAACGAGCGACATTCTGGATTTCAGTATTAAAGTGGTTCTAAAAGCTGAAGATTTTTTACCTTTTGTGTACAGCCCCCCCAATACTTTCCTAAAGCACAATCTCTACCCAGCAATGTGAAGAGGGACTCTCCCTCCTCATTAGCTGTCAATCACAGCCAGTGAGCCAATGAGGAGAGAGGGGGGCTGGGCTCGAGCCGCGACTCTGTGTGTGAATGGAGCAAAGCACCGAAAATGGACAGCGCACAGGAATGGCAATGGGGTGTCAAAAGAGAATCAACAGGCAGCGATCCATAATGTATGTCAATTTATTGAATGAATAAAACCAGGGATTGCAAGCACATTACCACATGGGTCTGGATGACGGTGAGGGCATTATAGGATGGCAAATGCCCAAAATGGGGTAATCCAATGCTGTACCTCTCAGAGATGTATGAGTGGTCAGGGAAAGTAACCCACCATGGAGTAGGAAGAGACACTGGAGTGCCGAGGGTAGCGTGGTACCCAGAAGTGACGTCACTCGATGGGACAGAGCCAAATGCAGCATTTTGACTATTGGCATTTGTCATCCTATAATGCCCTCACCGCCATCTGGACCCATTTTGGGGTGGCCATTTAAGGGTACCTATTGCATGAGATAATAGATGCCTGTTCTAAATGAGGTTCAAATTGGGAAGTAATTATAAACTGTATATCTGGACCAGTAATTCTTGCCACTGGTAATTTTTATTGCAGGGCCTGACATGTGGAGGCTGTGTGACCACTCCCAGCACAAGATAAGGGCTCCTTCACACAAGCGTATCGATCACTTCACTAGTGGGGAGGGGCCGTCTTCATCCCGAATGTACAGGTGTTTCATACAGACCCGTGCAGGCAGCCTGTTGATATAAATGATAGGCCACCAGCTGCATGGATCTGCACGTGCATCCCTAGGTTTAACATCCATATGGGTCTAATGCATGGATCAGAATGCAGTCTGTTTGTGTCCTGATCCATGTTTCGGAACTGTAGAGATATACACCCAGGAATGCATGTGAATATCTGTTCAGGTCCATGCAGCCAGTGGCCTGTCATTGATTTCAAAAGGCTGCCTGCATAGGGAACGCCAATGTAAATGAGCCCTTGAGTGAACATACCACAAAAGAGGGTTAGTTCAGGGGTCTGTTTTTTTAAAATCCAATGTGTGAATGTCTAAGCCAGGGTTTCTCAACCAGGGTTCTGTGGAACCCTAGGGTTCCTACTGAGGTTGCTAGGGGTTCCTTGAGCAATGGGCAATTTCTGCCTCTCAGATAGGTTTTCAATGACACCATTGTTCCTTTTAGCTATCTGTAAGGGGGTAATTCTTCCCAATGATGACAAGAGTAAGGAGCATTCTTCCCACTGACTGTCATACTAATGTGTCATGAGTTATAGATTTTTTATTTTTAGCAGGGGTTCCCCGAGACCAGAAATGTATTTCAAGGGTTCCTCCGAGTTGAAAAGGTTGAGAAAGGCTGGTCTAAGCATTCGCATAGCCATCACAAATAATCTCTGTAATTTGTCTAATAGGTTTATTTCCTTTATTCCTCAGTTCTGCTAGTGGCCACACTGTGTTTTTTTTTCCCTGGTGGAGGTATCTTACGAAAATATTGCATTATGGCCACTGGGTGGAGCTGATGATTATAGGAAATAAACATATTAGACACACCACACGCAGACAGGGATTAATTATGATGACTGTTCGAATGCTGAAAGATTTGCACAGGAAATGTTTTATAAATACTTCCCTTAGAGTTGCTTTAAGGCTTAAGATAATGTTAGAAATCTAACACATGAATTAAAACTATGCAACTCTTACCCATCCTATAGATAGAAAAGGCCTTCCGCAGCCTCTACAGGTCTTACATATTCATGACTGCAGTGACTCAGAAGTGATCATGCATGTTTATCCCACTTTTCTGTGGGTGCCTTTAATCCTATATATACAGATGCTGTATATGACAACATCATTTTCTGGAAGCCATAGTGTCTCTTGAGCCCTTTACAGAAGGAGAGAGAAAATACACTCAGTGAGCAAATGCACTTCTTACTGTGCTGCCTGGATTCTCCCCCACCTTATCCTTCGCAGCAATGTTGCCAGTGCGTTTTATTATTTTTTCTGATGAAATTCAGTACATTATGCTGCAATCTGGGACAATATAGACGGAATGCATTTAGCAAATGTGAAGTGGTATTTTGTCCTACTTTTAAGCTTATAATAAGTGTTGCCTATAGGTATTGTGACTATCTCCTTAACGTGCACTGTTTAGGGGATATTCACTTCTGCTCCAGCCATAAATGTTACTACACATGCACAGTGCGCTCTGCATTCAGGGTCCATTAAGTGTGCTGTGAAAGCAGACAGTGCCATGGAGTGATGGTGACTCCTGTACACATGCACGGGACTGACGTCATCATGGCTTGGCCATTCAAATGGCTGGGTAGCGCATACCCGAAAGGAAGACCGGGCGAAGATGGAAGTGCCAGGAGTAGCGATAGCTCAGTGCTGAAGGGCTCCATTTGAAAGGTAAGCCTGTTATAACATGCTAGTATTCGGTATAAACTAGCACATTATGGAATAAACCTGCAGGAAGCCCATTAAAGAAATACTATAAAGTTCACTACCACTTTCATAGTGTAGTTACCCTTCACTTTATTATATTCTTGCTTTACTATATAGTTATGGTAAAGCTTTAAAAAACATTTTTTATTAAAATAATTAACATGTCATACTTACCTGCTCTGTGCAGTGGCTTTGCACAGAGTGGCCCTGATCCTCCTCTTCTTGGGTCCCACGCTGGTGATCCTCCTGTTCCTGGTGTTCCTTCTTTCCTGTCAGGTGCCCCCACAGCAAGCAGCTTGCTATAGTGGCATCCGAGTTGTGCCACAGCTCCGTGTGTCCATTCACACACAGAGCGGCGACTTGGCCCAGCCCTCTCTGTCTCCTGATTGGCTCACTGGCTGTGGTTGACAGCAGCGGGAGGCATTGGCCAATCAGGAATGCGAGTCCCTGGAGAGGCAAGGCTCTCATAGACATGGCTGGATCGAGATGGTGCTCAAGTAATTTTTAGAGGGGAGCTGCCGCACACAGGAGGTTTTTACCTTCATACATACAACCACTTAAAGATTAGCTTTGGTAGGTGGTCATGTGACTGAGCTGTCCTCCTGTCACAAAATGTTTTCTGCAGCCTTATGCAGAGAACACTCCAAAGGAAGCTGCATTTTATAAACACTGTGTTGTCCTTTATAAAACAGATAGCTGCATCTACTCTCTGTTTTTAGGGTGCAATCACACTAGGCACAATTGAAGTGAACCATGCCCAAGCTCAATTGTCCTCAGTCTCCCACTGATCCACACATACACTTCCCTATAAGAAAGTTTCCCAGGCAGACTTACATCATGGCCTCTACCAGCTAGACTATAGTAATCCCTGCTTCTGTGTTCAATCTTTAACCAGTTCTGTGCTCTGGCACAGTTTGAACTCATTATGAAGCAAACCATACTGAACCATAACCAGTTCCGGGATAAGGTTATATAGCGCCTAAGACAAAGATGTCAAGCAGCGCCCCTCCAAAATGCATGAGCGTTATGTGTCAACAAAAATCCTCTCCCTCCCCCTCAAAAAAAAATGTGAGCATTATTCTTTACACTTACCCCCTCTAAGCATACATTTCCTTTGCAAGCCAAAATTCTCCACTCAAAATAATTTCCCCTTTTCCAGTACATTTCCCCTCTCCCATCTCAAATCCTCCCCCTTCCCAACTCCCCACTCCTAGCACAAATCCTCTACCCCTCAAATTTGCCCTTAGAGCATTAATGCCCCCCCCCCCCGAGATCCTGCCCTCCTAGCACAAATCCCCACCCCCCCCCCCAAATCCCCTCTCCTACCACTCCCCCCCAAATCTCCCCTCCTAGCAAAAATCACTTCAATCATCCCTACTAGCACAAATCCCCCCCCCCCAAATCCCTCTTCCTAACAGAAATCTGCTCTCCTATTACAAATCCCCACCTACAACTCACCCATTCTAGCACAACCCCAAAAATCACCACCGCTCCCAGGGCAGCCGTCTCTCCTGCCCACCCCTTGTCCTGGCCCTTACCACAACTAACCTGTGTCTTCCAAGAGGTTCTGAGCACACTACACTCAACCATTCCCAGGCTTGGTTCGGAGCACTCACAATACATAAATAAATTGGACCAAGGGTGTCAGCCACGCTTAGGCTTGGTTAAAACTGCCTGTGTGAGTGCACCCGAAAATAGTGCACCAGTTATGTGTCAAACTTGCACCTACTTTATTCACCTCTCAAGGAGCCTAAGGCCGACCATAGATGGTTAGAATCTTGGCTGATTCAGCAGGAACTGGCTGAGATTCGAACTATGTATGGGCAGGTTTAATATACCAAGTTAATTAATCTATCAACTTTGATACAACCAGTCAGCTGGATTTTTACATGCGATTATCACCAGCAGCATGCATAGCCACTAGCAATAATCACTTTCCCTTGTCCCCTCACCGGGAGAATACAATTGCTCAGCAGGAGGGATTCCACTGCCAACACTGACTGTGGTTGCAGGAAAGAAATTTGCTACGTGTATGGGCTGCTTAAAGCAGTTCATATGCCTCTGAGATGGAGGTGACCAGTCTCCGTATCAACACTTTGCTGTTGTTGCTCCATCTACTACGGAAATTAAAAGATATCAGGATGTGCTGTACAGCCGTTACAATCTACTGGTGTTTGTTTATGTAAAATTGACTTATAAAGTAGTTCTGCTTATACAGATTTGGCCTGAAACCTTTTTCTGGATTTTGTCTGTAAGAATCAACACCATGTCCAGAGAGATGTCCTGAAGCATGATACGAACCAGCATCCAAGGAGGACTTGCATGTCTACTGGCTTTGAATTCATAAGTAATTAAACTCACCCAGAAATTGTCAGAAGGCATTTAGGGATGTATTTAGAACACGGAAACACAGTGTGTGTGTTGGAACCTTTAATATATTTTATACGTGGTATATTGTTAAAGGAGTTTTTTTTTTGTTTTTGGTTCAAAAAACTTTTATTGAGGTAACATAAGTAAAATACAGACAGTAAGGATAAAAAGTACAGCACAAGTCTCAAAGAGCAGTCTGTTACAATTCTTTCAGTAGTGTTCATATACTTTCCGATATACAAAATTTAGGATTCATCGTTTGGTACTATCATGTAGCCATACTGGGGAGATCCAGATGCCTTTGCGTCCAGATGCTCCAGGACTTAGAGAAGGCATCATTCTTCAGAGCGTTCATGGCCAATAGGCGCACAAAGACTGGTTTATTCGCTCAGAGGTCAAAGGTCAAAGAGTTCATATAGATATAAGCTGAAACAATGGCAGATAAAAGTCTTGATGTACACAGGTGGGGCAAAAACAGTTTGCACAGGGGGGGATTAAGAGTCCATGTGCAAATTTCTGACAGTTCTTAGAGGCAATCCAAGGGTGGTCCGCAGCTCAGGGTCAGCTCATTCAAACAGAGTGAAGTCAACTCTAAACGGATAAAGGAGGAGGGAAGAGCACCACTTGAGTGCAAGATTATGATTTATTATGACATAAATACATAGTAACTTACATTAAAGTAAGGATAAAAGCGTCTGTCAGGTCCAAAACGGTTCCACGATGGTGAGAGGGGTCCACACAATCCGGGGTGCCTCAGGTACAGAGTGCCAGACCAGCTGGCTGTGTGCATCCGGGCGATCGGGGAGATCAGAAAGATGTGGCTGTGGAGGGAACCGGAAGGCGTCTGACTTCAGCGGCAGGAAACTGGCAAGATGGCTGAGGGAGCTTCAAGACGCGTTTCGGAGTCTGCACGTGGGCCGGGCAGGGCATGTGCACTCCTTCTTCAGTTGAAGTTGCTGAAGTCAGACGCCTTCCGGTTCCCTCCACAGCCGCATCTTTCTGATCTCCCCGATCGCCTGGACGCACACAGCCAGCTGGTCTGGCGCTCTGTACCTGAGGCACCCCGGATTGTGTGGACCCCTCTCACCACCGTGGAACCGTTTTGGACCTGACAGACGCTTTTATCCTTACTTTAATGTAAGTTACTACGTATTTATGTCATAATAAATCATAATCTTGCACTCAAGTGGCGCTCTTCCCTCCTCCTTTAATAGGCGCTCAAAGGTATAGTTATAATTTACCAGTCTCACCATATCTGAAAAAATAGGAGCTAGAGTCGATTTCCAGTTCCTAAGTACTGTACCATTGAATGTGCTACTAGTAATATATGGGTAACGACCTGTTGGTATGGGGATGGATAGAGGTCTATCCTGATATTTAGTAGGTGCAGTGCAGGTGTTGGGCTTACTAATATCCCAAGTAATCGGAACGTCTGTCTCCAGAAGCCGGAGAGATTAGGCCAGTCCCAAAGAATATGTAATAGGTTTCCTACTCAGTCGCAGTTGCGCCAGCATAGAGGGGAGATGGAGGGAGAGAATCCTGCCAGTCTAAATGAAGTGTAGTACCATCTGTTGGTAAATTTCAATGTCATCTCTGCATGATTAGTACAGTGAGTTGCCTTGAGAATTGATCTGAAAGCAACCTGCCATTGGGAGGGAGTGTAGAAAGTGTGGAGGTCATTCTCCCATTTCAACATGGAACTGGATTTACCAAAGATGTTTTTATCTTGGATGATGTTATAGAAAAGGGAGATCCCTCTTACCTTGGGCTTGGCGATAGTGAAAAAACTCCACACCTTTCGATGTAGGTTAGGTTTGGGGATGGGATATTTAGTTAGGAAGTGGAGAATCCTGAAGCATGTAAATAGTAGCTGTTTGGGTGGGTGGTATTGCTTCTCTAATTCCTCAAGGGTGTAGGGTATGTCCTGACTAAGGAGGTCTGACACTTTGGAGATGCCATATAGTGGGTTGTTAAAGGAGTTTAATGGTTACAGCATATACTTTAATTTTATAATACCAGCATTGTAATACCAATACAAACAATAGGTATACAGTAAAACCTTGGATTGTGAGCAAAATTTGTTCTGGAAGCATGCTTGTAATCCAAAGCACTCTTATATCAAAGCACATTTCCCCATTAGAAATAATGGAAACTCAGAAGATTCCTTCTACAACCATGTATTCATAGGTCCTTCAGTTAATAGTCCATAAAAAAATATTATAGCAATGTGATAGGTTGTGTAACCATAAAATATCCATCCACAAATGGCAACCTCCACAAGGGGATTAGAAGCAAAATCCAGCAGGAGCTACAGTGTATAAAAAATAAGAGAGGCGCCTCTAAGTGTAGCAATAAGGTTCAACATTTAGCAACTCACATGGTTGCTGATTAAAAGAGGCACTTCTAAGTATGCAAGCATCTGGAGTAAAACTGTCCACATAGACCGTCCTCCTCCACTCTATCTAAAATCAAAAATAAAGAAAAATGTTGCCTTCAGTTATACTTTTACAGGAAGTACAATCAATTTAGCTTTCGTTCATTAACTGCTAAACTCATCAGCCTCTATGTAATGGAGCTGAACAGAGGCAACCATGTTTACGGTCCAGCTGGGTATGGCTTCCTCCATAACTACAGTAGAAGAATGAGTGTAGCCAAGAACAGGAAACATGTTTTTTGCACGATTACCAGGTTTTGAAAAATAAAAAGACAAAAAACAAATGCAGGCAGTTCGTTTAAGGACTTGTAAGCTGCAATATATTTTTATGACATTTTAGGCTTAGAGAAAAGTCTTAACTTGACCCAGTTTTTGTGGAAATGATGCTGTTTCTTGTCTCTGCTTTAAAATAGTGTGCTCCTCTGATTTCCCAGAATTCTTACAAAGGTCACATGACACAGAGACAGTGCTCCTTTCTCCTGCTTGCACAATGCAGTAAGTTTGGCAGCTGATAGTCGGGACATATAGATGGGCACAATATTCCAGTCACTAGGGAGATAATTTCCAGTCGGTTTCCTGGCAACATGATTTCTTATGCCCTGGTGTAATGAATATTTTTTTCCATTTACCTGCTTGGGTTCTTGTTTTATCAATGCAGGTTCTCTGGTACAGGTCAGCCGTTCTGAGGGAAGGTGTGGTACTGGCACAAAGTGTGGGGTAGTGGTGCTACAACGTTCTGTGACCTCATTAAGGTGGTACCCTGAGAAGACAAGAGGAAACAATTTCACAATTTTTTCTATGTCATATAATGCAGCATCACATATCCTCCAACCATGCTGGCATTTTAACACAATACTAGCATCCTTTGCTGGAGTCAGCTACCAGAACATTTGCTCCAGCTCTATGTAGACTCTGATGTCCAGCCCGATAGAGTATCTATAGTCTTGGCGGAAGAAGGAGGAAGGAGAGAGCAGCAGGTTGGGATTCTCACCATTCTGGGCACTAGTGTTCTGTATTATCGCTCTCCCCCACCACTTGCTGAGCAATGTTGTCGTCATTCCCTCACTCATTGCTGAGCATTGTTGTTTTTGCTCCCTCCTTCTCCCCCCCCCCCCCCCCCGGTGGACAGTAACGTTCTGTTCCACTCACTGTTGAGCACTGTTGTTCCTCCCCATTCCCCACTGGGCACTATTGTTCCTCCCTACCTCCTGCTGGGCACTGTTGTTCTCCCCCACTCCCTGCTGGGCACTATTGTTCTCCCCAACCCCCCTGACAGACACCATTGTCCTCCCTCACCCCTCACTGGGCAATATTGTTTCTTCCCATCCTCCACTGAGCACTGGTGTTTCTCCCATCTCCCACTGGGCACTTTTTTTCCCCTCATCCCCAACTGGGTACTATTGTTCTTCCTTATCACCATGGTGAGTGGCCGAGAAAACACCAACGTGTGCCCTGACTGACAGGCTTAAAATAGATTTATAGGAAAAACTTTTTTTTTCCATTTTGGATAGGGTAAAGGAGGGTTATAACCTCTGTCAGGTTATTTCTTTGCCATCTGTGCCCCATTGGGGAGATTTCCCTTCGCTTCCTGTTTCATAGCCAAAACAGGAGGTTAGAGGATATTCCTAAAAATCAAGGGAATTTCTTGGGGATCCCCAGTGTCATTAGTGCCCATTGGAAGATTTCTTCTCAATTACTTTTCTGGGGACAACCCAAAATTTGAGATTTTCTTTTACTTTCACTTTCAAGGATAATGGTAAACAGGACAAGTAGAGAGAGTGAATCTCCTTACCAGGTGCACAGAAAGCAATACAAACTGACAGGGATACTAATCCATCTCCACTCTATCCAAAACTGAATGAAAAGTTTTGCCTTTTTGTTGTACTTTTAATATCAGGAATTCATGATAACTTTCCAAGAGATCTTTAAAAACACATCCCAAGATTGGGTGTACCACACTTAAAGAGGAAGTAAACCCTCCTCTGCAACTTGTACCTATAGGTAAGCCTATATTAAGGCTTACCTATAGGTACTGTAAATATCTCCTAAACATGTACCGTTTAGGAGATATTTACCTTACATGCAGCCAGTGACGTCACTGGCGCATGCGCTCTGAAGGAACGGCCGCTGGTGCCGTTCCTTCAGAGCCCCGTGCCGTGTCAGAATCGTGCCCAATCAGATGACCGGATCCCGCGATCCCGGAAGACGGGCGACTGAACATGTCGCCCGTCATACAGGTAAGCGGGCGGCACGGCAGGGGCTCGTTCTAAGGTAAGTATTTCAGTATTTCATAATGAGCTAGTATGCGATGCATACTAGCTCATTATGTGTTTGTCTTTCAGGTTGCAAAAAAAAAAATTTTCATGGGTTTACAACCTCTTTAACATCAGTGCTGCTGGATACCGGGAGTTCATAAAGTGCGGAGTAAGGAGGTGAATCATGATAGCAATAGATAAACAAAAGTTTAGTAAGTATTAACTCGTAAAGAAGGAGAAATACATTCTCTAAAAATGCATGACTGTTCAGATCCCACCTGTTTAACCATATTACCTGGATCAGTACCCAACACCACTCCCCTTACCTTTAAATGACAACACTAACACAGCATTGGGATTAAATGGCCGGTTCGGCCTTTTACTAAACAAAACTATAAATAACAGAAAAACATAAAACATTCAAACCTATCCAGAGCAAAGAATGGTTGTAGATCCTTGACAATACCATCTCCCACAACTTTGGAGTCTGTGGTACCATTAGGTTAGGTTCTGTCCCCAGCTGCCAAAACATCGCCTCGAGGACTATCCTAACAGACCACAGACCCCTACCACCTTACACTACCCGGTTGGTCTAGACTGAACCAGACCAAACATACGACTGCATACCTGAGATGGGTCCCACCATTTTATCGTTTGACACCTTATTTTGGACTCTCGTCAAGGATCCCAACCGCCAATGTCTACCTCCTTAGGAGAACGACAGAACCAGGGCAGTTTCTCCTATAATCTCCAGTCTGCAAGTGAAGCCCGTTCGCTCCTCCCCTCCAACTACTCTCTTTCCTGCTCCTCTCCATCACCTCGTCTGCTCAGCCAAAAAGGTAAAAGTCATGAACTCACATTTCCCAACATCTAATTTATCTAACCCAACCTCTAACCCCTTACTCCCTGGTTTTCCTTCCACCCTGTCATGTAGGCCCTATGCTTATCATTTCCTTCAAGTTCCGGGCATGTCTTTATGTTTTGTTTTTTTAACATATTTGGGACTTTAGCTTGTCTATTGTTATTGTGAGTCACCTCCTTTACTCAGCACCTTTCGGATACCCAATATTCATCAGCAGTGATGTTGAGCGTGGTACATTAAATCTTGGGATGTGGTTAAAAAAATATCTTGGAAGTTTACTGTGAATTTCTGTTATTTATGCTTGATTTCCAGGACACAAGTTTATGTTTTCTTTTAACCACTTGCCAAGGTGATCTACATACATTGATTGCAATTTATCTGTTCATTTGCTGATACTTTTTGATGTGTTCTGCTGTGGAAACTACATATACAAGATTTATATTGAACGTCTATATAACCCAAGTGCTCACTCTGTTAGGAATTTTAGGCGTGCTGCTCTCCTTGAGTGGGGAAACTCCAAAACACTGAAAGCAGACAAAAATGGAGGTGCAAATCAGTATAAATTTAGAGCCCTAAGGACAATGGACTAGCTCTGAGGAAGGGAGAATGTCTCCCGAAAGACGTTAGATGTCCAAGTACAGGGACGTGTCCTCCTCCACATAGTGGTTGACATGGATATGTGATTTTATTCTTCACGTTTGTGAGTATGTTTTTGGCTTTTTAATAAACTTTTTAAAGGTGTTGAAAGGTAATGCACTAAGCGTTTGCGCCTATATTTTTGTCTGCTTTCAAGATTTATATCAGCCCTTTTCAACCAGGGCCCCCAGATATCCTGGGGTGCCTTCAGGTTTCTTCAGGGTACCTTGGCAAAATGCCTAAAAATTATTACTCAATTGTATACAAGCTAGCGGGTAGATTAAGCATGCCTTTTAGTTACACATAGCCACAGGTTTTCAGTGTATACCATTACAACCTTCCACCCACTGGCATCCTAACAACCAATGATATCATCAGTTGCTAAGGGGAACATCAGCCTTCACAGCATCCTTGTTTTAGAAACGCTGAAATACCAGTTAATACCAGTGTTTAAATGTGTATTTGCTTCGTTAGAATGAATCATTTCTGACGTTGGGTGGCCTATAGGGGAGAAAGGCCCAGAGAAAAAAAAAATATCGTAGGGCAGGCAAGACAGTGTGAAGAGGGGAGTAAGTTAGGAAAGGGTTAATTTAAAGCGCTGCGTAAACTGTCTGTGCTAAATAAATCCTATATAATAACAATAATACTAATAATAACTACGTTTTGGGAGTTAGTGGTTTTAGTAGAGGTAGCTAAGGAGGAACCAGGGCAGTTTTAAGGGGGGAGGCTCAGTCTTGGCGCCCAGTGACCAGACAGACGCAGGAAGAAGCTTCCCACCCAGCCTCCCCGTTGTTTTTCTTTTGGGCAATTTTAACTTTCTCTACAGGTGCAGTGAACGTGAAGGATGTCGTGGCAGTGTGGCGGTTATTGGTCTTTGTTGGTGGAAGAAAAGTAGGATAAGGAAGGGTTCGGGACCCATCGGTGGTATGTGTCCCTCTGTTGTATTCTGGTCAATGTCGGTTTGGCCAGAATATGGTAATGGATGCACTGCGGTTAGTGTGTTGTCTCCGAGCCGGTGTGTTGCGGCTGAAGGCCTTATCATTATAGTAAAAAGTTCTGTAGGGCATAGTTGGGACATACTATAGCTCGGTGGGCCTTCAAAGACCAACTGTCTTTATTTACTGGTATTTTTCTGTTGTAAGAAATGTTTTATCGTTTATGTTAATTTAAGTTTATTTGTTAATAAAGAGGCTGCTATGGCCATTTGTTTACTCCATTCTTTGTGTGGTCTCCATTAATTACGAATAGTGGAGGGGGTCGGGTGGAGTAAAGGGTATGGCTGGGCAGTCATGTGAAGCTGGAGGGACATCTGTTCTACACTGGTCATGGATTTTGCTGTGTAATGTAAAACTATTAGTCTAGTTTTTTACATTTTAGAATGGGGTGTCTCGACATTGTACAAAATTTTAAAGGGTGCTGCAGGTGAAAACAGGTTGAGAAATACTGATTTAAATGCTGGATTGCCAGGCTACCCCTTAATATTGTGTGGTTTTTGACTTTGGAGTGTGCTCACTGTTTGCTTGAGGCCTGTAGACTGTACAGTAAGAACCTGAGGACTAATGGGAAGTGCTGCCCACTGATTATGAGATGAATAACAAAATAGATTACAAAGAAGCAAAATGAAGACCCCAGACATTTAAAAAATTAAAAAAGCAGCTGTAGTGTCAAAAGATGTCACTTGACATATGCTTGTAGTTAGGGGTCAGTATATGTGCGTCACTGTAGTAATAACAAGCAGCCAGGGGCCACTGGACAAAAGCAATAATAGAAGGAATAATTAGGGATAAATTAAGCACGTATCTGTTCTTAAATATGCATTTCAGTGAGAAGTGACAAAGCGTGGGTGGAAACGAGTGAAAGAAATTGCATGTTCTAAAAAAGCATGCCTTGGTGTGAGAGAAAGATATAGAGGGGAAGGGGTGAGGGGGGGAGTAAAAAGACACTGATTGCAATTACAGCTAAACTGTGCAAAACAATGGAAGTGAGAAGAATAGAGAACGTTATACCGCATAAAGCTTTTTAAAAGAATTGGTGACTGATTGGGAACACAGCATAGACTTTGTACACCTTGTAATATTAAAGGCACATTCCCTAACCTCCAAACTTTTCTTTAAATAATTGTTTCTGGTGCAGAGGAATCTGCTTAGGTGGGGGCTTCTCTGCCCTTCACACCTGTTTCAAATGCCACTGTTTGCATTGACATACCTCCTTACACCCAGTCTATCCAGACAGTATGGTCACCTGCTGTCTGGGCATTATTCACAAGTAGATTAACTGATCAAGAAGACACATACGTTGAATCTAATGCAATTTTACTTCAGCTAATTGCAGTGCACTGGATGTTTTTTTTTAGCATTTTGAAGTGTAAAAAGACAATACCTTTTCCTGTCTCTGCGAAGAACAAACACCAGTTGAGGGAACATATAGTTACATAGTTGGTAAAGTTAATTAAAGACATCAGTCCATCCAGTTCAACCTGTGTGGGTGTGTGTGTGTGCTCATGCCAAAATCCGTTCCCATATCCCTGTATGTTGTGCTTGCTAAGATGCCTATGTAAGAGTTTTTTTGAAACATGGAAGAAACTGAGATGGTCTAGCTCGGACTGAACCAACCAGCACTGTAAACAGGAGGGAGAGACAGAGGGAGATACCAACCCATATAAGTAAACAAGTTGTAGTTGACCTAAACCACCACAAGATGGCAGTATACTACAAAACAATAATAACCTAATGCAGTTTAGTACAGCACAGAAAAAGTACTTAAAAGTGGGGCATAGCACTACAAGGAGAGGGTGTTTTCCCTCCTTACAGTCAGGGACATACCATTGGGTTGGCCAGGCCGGCGCCCCCGCAGCGTGCGACTCCAATCCTGGAGCCCTGTGTCTGCTCCAGGCAGAACAGCGGCAGTGCGGGCTCTTCGGAGCTCTTTCTCTGCCCACACATATGGGCGGTCAGAAGTTTCATGACCGTGACATCATTAATCGGCTCCAGCGCGGCGGCAGGCTGGGGGTGGGGACTGCACTGAGCTGTCAGAGGAGCCTGTACCGCCGCTTAGTACCTTCAACCTCCTCTCCACTCCCAGGACCGGCTGACCGGGGGACCCCCCCTCCCTCTCTGTCATTCCCCTCCCTCTCTGTCACCCCCCTTCCTCTCTGTCACCCCCCTTCCTCTCTGTCACCCCCTCCCTCTCTGTCACCCCCCTCCGTCTTTGTCACACCCCCTTCCTCTCTGTCACCCCCCTCCCTCCCCGTCACCCCCCATCCCTCTCTGTCACCCCCTCCCTCTCAGTCACACCCCTTCCTCTCTATCACTCCCCCTCCCTCTCTGTCACCCCCTGCCTCTCAGTCACCCCCCCCCCCCTCTGTCACCCCCCTCCCTCTCTTTCACTTCCCCCCCTCCCTCTCTGTCACCCCTCCTTCCTCTCTGTCACACCCCTCCCTTTCTGTCACCCCCTCCCTCTCTGTCACCCCCATCCCTCTTTACTCTCCCCTCCCTCTCTGCCACCCCCCTTCCTCTCTGTCACCCCTCCTCCCTCTCTGTCACCCCCCATCTCGGTCACCCCCTCCCTCTCTGTCACCTCCCCTCCCCCCTCTGTCACCCCCCACTCTCTGTCACCCCCCACTCTCTGTCACCCCCTCTCTCTTTGTCACCCCCTCTCTCTCTGTCACCCCCTCTCTCTCTGTCACCCCCCCCCTCTCTCTGTCACCCCCTCCCTCTCTTTCTCTCCCCCCTCCCTCTCTGTCACCCCCCTTCCTCTCTGTCACCCCCTCCCTCTCAGTCACCCCCTCTCTGTCACCCCCCTCCCTCTCTTTCACCCCCCTTCCTCTCTGTCACCCCTCCCCTCTCTCTGTCACCCCCCTCTGCCATCCCCCTCCCTCCCTGTCACCCCCCCCTCTGTCACCCTCCCCCACTCTCTGTCACCCCCTCTCTCTGTGTCACCCACTCTCGCTCTCCATCACCCCCCTCTCTCTCTCTGTCACCCCCCTCTCTCTCTCTGTCACCCCCCTCATGCTCTGTTACCTCCCCCCTCTCTCTGTCACCCCCTCCCTCTCTGTCAAACCCCTCCCTCTCCCTCTCTGTCACCCTCTCTCTCTGTCACCCCCTCCCTCTCTCTCTCTGTCACCCCTCCCTCTCTCTCTGTCACCTCCTTCATCTCTCTCTCTCTCTGTCACCCCCCCTCCCTCTCTCGCTCTGTCACCCCCTCCCTCTCGGGGGGGGGGGGGCTGATACAGCTTCTCACCAAGGGTGCAGGAGACCCTAGGTACGCCTCTACCAACAGGTTGCATTTCTTTTTATATTAGGGTTTCCTCTGGTAGCTACATCTAGGTCTTTAGGCATGATAGTTAATGAGCATGATCGTTAATAAAATGGAGAACAGATATCAGCCTTGTCTGGCCCCTCTCTCTATAACAGATATCAGCCTTGTCTGGCCCCTCTCTCTATATGAATAGCATTGGTAATACAGCTCTTCATATTATTTCAGTGGATGGGGAAAGAATATAGTTACATAGCTGGTAAAGTTGAATCAAGACACAAACCCATTTCAACCTGAGTGTGTGTTTATGTCACTACTATTTTCCATTTCTTTGTACATTGCATTTTCTAAGTAACACATCTATATGCTTTTTGATTTTATCTACACTCCACATCCTTACTGCTATAACAGTAAAGACCTTTACACAGTTTAAGATTCAACTCGCATTCATCCAACTTCAGTGTCTTCTTTAGAGACATTAGGTTCAATAGTTCCGGCCAATGCTAGAGTCGCCATTTTAAAATATCTGTATATTGCAATCAAATCCCCCTTTATGTGATTGTAAACGTCAGACATGAAATATGAACAAAGTACATCCCTCTATAGTGTGTACTTGTCTCAATTAAGAGCACTACTTGTCGTTCCTGTCTGCCACTTTATTCATCTTCTGTGAGCATGAGTCTTCTCTGACAAGTTTTCCTGACACCAAAAGAAAAATGATGACGGCGAGGGAGCTCCAGCAAAGTGACAGCCTCAGCCCTGTTCCTGTGTGCTGTGTGAAGGGGGTGTGTCTCTTCCCTCCAATCAGCTCTCAGAACTCTCCTCACTGAGCTCAGCAGAGTGTAACTTCAGTTCTCTGACCCCTTTTTTCTGAACTGTCAGACAAGCTTTATAAGTTTGGCACTTTGAATTGATGTAGAGAAGAGAAGAGAAGATTGCAGATAAACAGGTACAACCTATGTAGGAGATTTTGTTTCATCTCTGTGTATCATCTGAGAATAGTCACTTCACTGGGTATATGTAAGGGTTTGCAACCACTTTAAGCACATCTTCTCCAATGTTGCCAAACAATTTAGAGCAGATCCCCTCTTTTTTAAATAAAACATTTATACCAGTGACACCAGGCACTTTCGGAAGGTCAAGTCAAGTGACAAAAGCATTCCTTTTCCGAGACCCTAGCCATTTCAGCCTGACTGCAGGACAGAAATGACATCTCCGGCTTTGTCTATAAGGGGATAAATCCCACTTGGCTTTTGCAGTTGTAATTAGCATTGGTTCCAGAGAGTCTGTTAGCAGAAATCTTAGTAAATAACTTGACTTTATTTATGAAGGGTATGGATCTTTCATTTTCAACCTTATTCGGATCCTTATGAGGTTTGGGGATCATATTTAGAAATGCTGTTTCTGTTTATGTGATAGTTTTGTATTTATAAAGTTCTGTATGTGTACAGTATATGGAGACCACTATATTCCCTAGGTAAAGGAACATCTTTGTCATCTTAAGAACAGTTAATATAGCTGAGCATTATAATGAATAAAATAAGTAGAGACAGAGACAGTCAGTCTGATTTCAGAGATATTCCATTAATCAGTAATAATTAGATCAGTGTCCTGGTAGATAATTCATTTGGGAATTAGAGATTGAAGTTTGCCTGAGTTTTTCTAAATTCGATTTAGAATATCATGAAAAAAAAATCTTTATCACATCTTATTTCCTGTGTCTTTCTATTACATACAGTAGTGCCATGTAACAAGTATAATGAGTAAATGAACCAGCAGAGTGCGCAAAGTAAGTGTAGTAGATACAGTACATTTATTCTAAAAAAAGAGACAAGTGGCAACGTGGGGACAGTTAAAATGTGCCTAATATCAAACATCACCAAACTTGACTGGGGCTCTCAGCAAGGTATGGTACCAAGATGCAGCTTGAGTAGGTACACAGGCAGATGTTTAATGCCTGAAAAAGCTAAGGAGACACCAGGGGGCGATAAACTAAGTGCAGAAATATAGTGATATAGGATAGCACAAAACAAATGGCATGTCACTCAGGAAGTCTGTAGAGCATGTTTTTAGATAATGGGGGTGGATTTAGGTTCGTTTGTTATGCAGGTAGACCATCCAAGAATCACAGCAGCTGTCTGGGTAGTGCAACGTGTCCAAGCAACCGAGAAACAAAAATCAGGAAGACGGAAGTCCATAGACCGCAAGCAGACTGGAAATGATGTTGTGGGATGCTCAGATCTGACATGGCTATGCAATTTTGTCACATGGATGCACTCACCATCCTTAAATCAATATACATTGACGACTCCCCAGAAAACTCTCTACTGTCTCTACCTCAGCTCCTGGTACCCATTCACCACACATCATTGAAATACAGATCTGTTTTTAATCCTACACATGCCAAAGGATCCAAAGTGGTTTACTCAGATCTATTAGCCATCTGCAACCCTAACACCAAAAAACACAGGCCCACACCCACCAATCTCACATCCATGGAACACAAAGCCCTAAAAACAATGTATAGAAATCACAATGTCATCATCAAGTCAGCAGATAAGGGTGGTGCGATTGTGGTGCAGGACAATGCTGATTATCTAAAGAAGGAAGCTCCTTTCCTCGCCAAATAAGTCTTTCAAACCCCATACTTCTACCATCTTCCCAAATCCATAAACACGGAACCCCCGACCTCCCTATCATCATAGCATCTATGGAAAGCATCCCAAAGGGATTATTTCTATACATGGATCTCTCCCACCACTGGTCATTACTTTACCATTCTACATTTGCGACAGTTCACATCTCTTAAAGAATATACGTCTATATACATGGCAACCTACCCACCTATGGTTAATATCAGATAAATGTTAATTTTACATGTCAGTCCCCCATGAGATAGATCTGTGGGCCGTGAACCACTTTTTATCCACATATGCACACCTCAATGATGAAAAAGCAAACTTCACCTTGAAAGCCACACAGTTTTGCTTAGAATACAATTATTTTGAGTTAGATTGCCACTACTACATCCAAAAAATAGGCACAGCTATAGGAACTCCAATACATATGGTCCAACAATCCCTTCGATATTGTCTACCATGAGCAATATACAGACAATATTATTGTAATCCACGACAAACCTCATCCATTGGTCCCTGAATTTGTACAGTTTTGTAAGGACAACCCTTTTGGTCTATCCTTTACTCATGTACATGATGAGTCATTTTGGAATTGGAACTTTCCTTTGACAGCACAATATCATCACCAAAAACCACTTCAAGCCCATAGCAGGCACCTCTTATCTCCCCTGTACGAGTTGTCGCCATTCAAAATGGATAAAAAGAACTTCAATAACTAGTCTAGTTATAATTTGGCTGCCCTGTTACTGTGTTGTAAAGGGGGTATGTGAGTCTAAAGGAGTATGCCATTATATATTAATAGTGGTAGTTGGTTCCCTCCTATTATGGACTCATATTATTGTATTATGTGACTAGATGGTATGATAACTATACAATACACAGATGTTAGTCTAACAAGGCAGGCATATATTATAAAATTTACCATAGATTAGGTACAAGCCCAAAAGAGTAACCAAGATCCCTATTTATACAACGTTAATACACCAATACAACAAGTTACTCTTTTGGACTTGTGCCTAATCTATGGTAAATTTTATTATATATGCCTGCCTTGTTAGACTAACATCTGTGTATTGTATAGTAATCATATCATCTAGTTACACTTAGTTGTGGATTAATAATATTAGTCCATAATAGGAGGGAACCAACTACCACTACTAATATATAATGGCATACTCCTTTAGACTCACATACCCCCTTTACAACACAGTAACAGGGCAGCTAAATTATAACTAGAATATCCTCTTCATGTGTCACCCTCTTTACTCATTTCCAATGTTTTAGGGGTGGGGTTTAGGGCTGTAGACAGATAAACCCAAACAAGATCTCTTACACAATTATGTCAATTTCAATGTGGGACTATATTAAGTGTTTGTTCATTCATGACTCGTTATTATTACAGAGTCCACATTTTTGGCTTCAGCAGCCATTCAGTGTTGGGCCTAAATGCAACACTTCAAATCTTTATTTGGTTCTTTAAGCAAAAGTACATACAGACACCTGATATAGACTGGATCTGCGGATGGTGTGAGACAGTGGTTTTTAACAATGCACATGTGAATGCGGAATCCTTCCTCAATGCAACGTATGTAAATCTCTTTTTAGCAGTATAGATTTAAATATGTCAATGCATTAATGTCATATATATATTGATTCATATATTGATTCTTATATTTATATTGTAGAGGATTAGTATATGGTTTATGCCCCTGAAGAAGAAGCAATTTTAGCTTTGAAACGCGTTGGGCCACTACTATCCTAATCCACATACTCAACCAGTTTGTATTGATGCAATGTGATCTTCTGGTTTTGCCATGGATCCCTTGGACATATTTGTTTGTATGTGATTTTACTTATGTGTTATAAATAAACAGAAATTTTATTGAAATACAGTATACTTTATTAGTGCTTATAAAGTCCCAGCCCCAAGGGGAATTCTTTTTGTCCTAAATATATTAGGGATGTGCCACTTTGTTTGGAGAACACTCACCGGGATATTTTGTTCTTACAGAAGAGTGCTCAATATCAAAGGTTTAAGTGCACATAGTAAGATTCAAGCCATCCCCAAAACCATGATACAACCTGGTAATCCATTTGGCAATCTGGTTGGCATGGACTATTGCAGAAAACTGAAATGCCTTACCTGCAAACACTTGTCATATAAACAAAAACCTTTGTAAAGGAAACAGGAAAACCCATACTATTACTTCCCTTTTTAGCTGCTCCTGCCAATATGTCATATAATGTCTGACATGCCTCTATGAGCTACTATATAGGAAGAATTATAAGAACATTCAGGGCCAGATATCGCAAACACAGAAGGCTTGCGGAAGAAGGGAACACCAAGCACAGCATCCCAAGACACTTTCACCGAATTCCACTAAAAATTATAATTTCAGGGTTTACGAGTGTGGGCCATACAATCAGGGCCATCTTACTGAATAGGCACCCTGGACAGTTGCCCCAGGGCTCCACTTGCCCGGGGGGGACCCCACCTGCCCAGTGACCCAGCCCCAGCCAAGCATTAGTCCAGATTCCCATGTGCATCCCGCCGCCGAAGCAGGTGGCAAGCGCCTGTCGACCCTGCGCTGCTGTCAGGCCACTTTGCAACAGGCACACACAGGACAATCGAGTCTGACTCCCGTCCATGTGTGTGTGTTCACCAGCCCCAGCCACCCAACTTGGAAGCTGTCATTAACCTGACCCTGCTGTACCAATAAATATTGCCTTATTGATAATTTGCATTTTTATTCTCGTGGGTGATTGTGTAGGCAGGGCCCCAGTGCACTGCATTGCTCGGGGCCCTTTAATGCTCTTAAGATGGCACTGCATACAATAGATTTTAGAGAAACTATCTAGTGGAGAACGATTCAAGAGACTATGTGAGAGAGAAACCTGTATTTACTTTGAACTCTATAATTCCGGGAGGCTTAAACAAAGAAATTGAAATCAACACGGTAATTTAGCTATCAAAATTAGCCACTTAAACTTTGTAAAATAATCATCCAGCCCCATTCAGTTCAGCATTGCAGGGCAGCAGCTATGGAGAGCAGCTGCAGCCAGTGTTACTTTCACTCTCCATTCTGAAACAAGCACCTGGCTACACACTCCCACCTCTAGAGAACCTTTGATCCCCAAAGAAGGGGCAGAGTCCATTGACATATTCTGTCCATAACTTTAGATTAACTTAAATAAACAACTAAAAGCAAACTTAAGTTAACATTTACGCAAAAACCAGGCAATTCTCATTGAAATTTGAATCTGAAAAGGGAACCTCTTAGCGTTTGTCAGAAGGAGCAAGGTTATCTGGTTCATAATCCACCAATATTGTTGCAAGACCCTAAGGTCTAAAGGGGGTCTGAGGATACTTCTTGTTCCCTCAGATATACCCCATGTGCCCCAATTCATGACTGCTTATATTTGGTATCCTGTATCTTTATCTTTTGAATGGCTCTATATCAGAGCCTACAAAAATACCTACTATTATGCTCCATAATTTTAGCATTGCCCTTTTTGTGCACCCACTGATTCTTCATGCACACACATTGCAACCTGAGAAAGAGGTTAGGTAACTAAAATTCTATGACATGAGGTTTCAGTTCCAGGTTAGCAGTTGGAGTACCCTGATTGATTCCCTCATTGTCTGAAGTTATTTTTTTCCTAGACTAGTGATCAAATCAGTAACTTTTGTTTACCTTACTCATTTTAAAATCCCTATACAGCCAGGGATTCAGGTAGTTTTTAAAATGTCTGAGCAGGTCTGCAGCTTTTAGTCCCTTTATTTGTGCAACCACCCTCTTGTGCTCTATTAAAGGTTGTTTAGGTGAGGTTCTCATAAGCTGACAGAGAGTGAGAGGGGTACTTCAAACTTTGGAATAGCCATGTGCAAAAATGAATGCCAGAATGATACATTTGACAGTAGCCGGGTATACGTACAGTATGTATGTAATGTGGGCAAGGCTGCAATAAGCTTAGAGACTGGGTGGTTTTTGTACAATGTTGCCCAGTGACTTGTAATTCCTCAGGGTCAGATTCAGAGCCATTCAAAAATTGATGATTACGGCCAGGGCCGGGACAAGGAGTGGGCAGGAGGGGAAGGTTGTCCTGGGTGCAATGGTTTATTGCAGGGATGGGGGGCACCTTGACCCTAACCCTAAGGGAAAGGGGGGTGCAGTTTGGCACCCTTGCCCTGGGTGCTGGATGACCTTGTCCCAGCACTGATTACAGAAACTATACCGTTTTAGATATGTGAGCAACCTTACATGGAATATGAATGGCAGGATAATGGATGATGAAGCCCTTTTCCTCATTATTCCATGTTTTTAATCTTTCTGTCATATGCAAAGATGTATGAGCAAGGCTGCAACAGGTTAAGAGAGAATGGGTGGTACTGATTCTATTCTCAGGGTTAGAGTAAGGGACAAAAATCGGGTATTATGGCAGCTATAAGGTGTTGAGGAAAGGGACAGCCATGCCAAGAAGGTAACTTCAGGAAGCTAAAGAATGAGTTTAGTGCAGCAAAATAAAATACTATCGGAATGTACCTATATGTAACACAAGCCCATTCATGCAGAGAACCAAAGTCATGAAACTGTCTGACAACACATCACATTGAAATGATTGAACTGTCAGTCTCTGGTCTTGGGAATCATTTCAGACAGCAAATGTAGAATGTCTCTGGGGGTCTGTTCTCCAATGTATTTTTATTTGATCCCAGGATGAATTCTACATTTTTAATGTATGCTCTGTATGCTGCATATTCACTTGCTATAATAAAGACATTTAGAACAAGATGTATATGTGTGACATAAAGGTAGCATGTTCTTTACACTTTGGTGACCTGCAGGGCAGCTAGATAAAATGTAATAACATCTTGTCATATACTCTCAGTAGGCAAAGTAGTTATCCTAAACCTTCCTAGGTAAAAAATCATTATTATGTGTGGAAGCATACAGTAATTATCAGTCTTCCATTCCCTGTAAAATGACAGTCAATCTGCTGTGTAAATGCAACTATGTAAATGTACCCATAAAAGTAATCACGCTCAGTGGTGAAATATCTCATTTATGAATCAATTTGATGTACATTATGATTAGATATATAATATCTGCTAGAAAAATGCCTATTTTCCCAACTACCACTTGCCATAGAAACCATTTCACCTGACCTATAGCCAGGAGGCATCCTACTGTGTCCATTTTAGCATATTCTACTTCCTACATAGCTCTTTTGCGTTTTTATTTTATTTTTTCTTTATTATTTTTTTTCTTTTATATCTGTCTTTTATCCTTTTCCCCTTTTCTATTTGGATTATTTAATGCAAGTTTCTTTTACTCCTTCTTATTTGGGAACTGTGGGTGGTCGTACCGGTGCAGTGTTTTGGGTCTGTGGGTTGGTGCTCATTGCCCCCTTTCATTTAGTGAGTGGTGATAGGGAGTGACTCCGCTGCTATCACACCATCTGCTTGATGATGTTGTAAGCCAGAGGTGGTGTTCAAAATAAGATGTCGGGAGGGTTTCTGATTAAAAGGTAATTATCTGCTTTGACAAGACCATGATGTGTGGCTAAGTGGTTGGTCCACCATTTTTGACTGTTTGACCCTCTTTCTTTTTCCCTCGCCCTAGTGAAAGGGATAGTCTGTACATGTGTCTTTAGGCCATTATGGCCCTCATTATGCCTGGGGTTCTCTTTCACTCCCTCACAGGCCCTCTAGCCATATTTGGGGAACGCTGGTGTCCTGGTTATTAAGGGATTTTTCTGTGTTCTGAACATTTGACCTTAATAAATGTGACTGCTGGTAGTAATACCTTGGAATTTTACAACTTAAATATGTGGTTTGCAAGTATGATTCGGTTGGATTGATTTACTAAAAGCAAATAGGTTGTTTACTTTGCAAGGGAAGCTTCCTTTTGCTTAGTGGATGTGATAAAGCGCTCTTGATTTCCATCATCCAATCCAATCATGTGCAAGCAGAAATACAAAGTGAAAATTCTCTTGCAAAGTGAAGCCTTTTTTACTTAAATAAATCAATCTTAATCTGACCTTAACAACATTTAAAGGAAAACTACTCTGCATCTGAGCACCACGAACCAAAAAAGCTATATAATTAATTTTGTTTATTAAATGCAATCATCCATGTCTCCATGCTTCATTTTACTGAGAAATCACTTTAAAAACACCCCCTAGCATTTCTGGCTTCAGCCATCTTGAGTAAGGGCAGATGATTCATGTGGCATTTACTTCCTGGAATCCATCTGCCCTTAGCTCCAGCATACAGACAGGAGGGTGTACTTAGCTCGACAAACCCCTCATTCCATCCTGAAGACTCCTAGGATGTATGCCATCATTTGCCTAGGCGTGGAAAACAGGAAGTAATTGAAGAAATGTAAAAAAAAAAGTTTAAAACAAGTAAATCTGATATACTGCACTTTCCTATCTATTTACTAATGCTAGCAGCATAAGGATTATAAATAATCAATGTTGACTAGGAGTGTGAAGTTCTGCTTTATGCTGTTTAGAAATCTGTTTTCTTATTAATTTTGCATATCAAACAAAAAGTGGGATTCTGTGCCACTGATCATTTTCCATCTAAGCGGTAAAGCCTAGGACTGTTAGTATTTCAAATCAATAAAAATTCACATTTATCTAGTCCTGAAGAAGCAGTCCTGTCCAAAAAATGCATTAAGCAGTATTCATTTTTGATCTGTTCTATCAGTCAGGCATACCTATCCTACCCCCTTCCCGAGATGTGGGTTGTAGTCATAAATTAGTTTGTATATGGACTTTGTGCATGAATAAATCAGTTTTATTATTATTTATTTTTAGGATTTTAAATTTTATTAGTAAATACCATTTTGATATTTTATTTAAATTTTGTTGTCTCCCCAGTGCAATACTCAAAGTGCTTTCTTTTCAGTCTCCTTAGTATACATAGCTCCATTGGACATACTGTATCATTTCGGCAAATAAGTTATATCTGAAAAATATTTTGCTTTAAAGTAATTGACAATTAACAATGTGTTGTGAAATGATCCTATTTAAAGGGAACCTAACGAAAACTATTTGAGCTTCCTTTGTTGGCTTTTTATTTTTTTGTGGGTGCAAGCTCTGGGACTATTATGCTTTTCCTTGCTTTACTACCTGGTGCACACAAGACACGCACACAGCAATGAAGGGTTGACACATATTATATGCACATGCATATTCCAGTTCAGTATGTGCCCAGTAGGTTTTAACTGTTGCATTAATTCTTTGTTGGATTGTGGGGTTTTCTATCCACTGCATTTCTCATGTCTGCATGTCTAACCTGAGAAATATTAGAAGAAGAAGTATGGGATGGGCTAAATAATTTACAAATATTACCGTAACCATAATTCAGCTGTTATTTCTTTCCTTCCTCTTTTTGTTTTTCCAGCAGGGGCACTTCATCTGTCATGTAGTTCCCAGTACTGGTCCATTCGCTATTTGAAAGTTTAATGGGAGCAATTACAACTTCAGCAATCTGCCCCCTCTTACTGTCCCTTTTCCACTGGGAAATGTGGCTGCCCATACTTGAACAGGCAAACACCTGAACAGTAAACAAGTCCAGGCACTGTGCTTTTCCTCTGCATAAAGTGTAAAATATATACATGGTGTAAAATATATACGTGGTATAGACATGGCTGGATCAAAGGAGAGATGTTTGGGGGGTGGGGAGTTGTTCTGGAGAGCTGTGACCTCCCCCCAGATTTCAGATGTGCTTCCATCCGCCATGACTGCCGTGCCCATCGAGCTCCTTCTCACACAGTCTGAGCACTGTGAACACAGCTCCTCTCCACTTCCTCTCATAGAGTACAGATCAGTTCTCTTACAGACACTACAGACAGCCTCTATCTGCACACTGTGTAGCTGCCTGCTATGCTGCAGTTCTGACATGTGAAATTCAGAAAAAATTGCAGTGCAGTATATAATACAGCTACACAGTGTGCAGATAGAGGCCGTCTGTAAGATAATCGATCTGAGCCGAGTGCCGTGTGAGAGGAGGAGTTGAGATATGAGCTGTGCTGTGTGATGTCTTGGGAGTGAGCAAACAACCCAGAGCCAACAGCAATCAAACAGAAGAGGAGGAAAAGGGGGTGAATCCCGACAAGATTGTCAGCATGAGAATCCAGAGAAAACTGTACCCCACCCACAAATAATTACCTTGTTGTTTAACAAAACGTGGGCAATTCTCAGAGGGCTGGAAAAATTTGTATGTAAAGGCAGCTTACAAGCAATAGGGTGAAGTGAAAAAAAAGAGTAAGCCCATACTTCTCTTTTAACTTTTAAGAAATATTATAAAGCATTTATAATTCAGAAGCATGGGTAAATGTCTGATAAGCTACCAGACTGGTATTGTACACCTATGACATCTGCTAAAAATGGTCAGTATGCTAAATCTGTTTTCATACCTCCCAACTTTCTGAGATGGGAAAGAGGGACATTCTTTAGCACAAAATGTGTAGGCAAAGGATAACACTACACTCCATTGAAGAATTAAGCAAAAATTGTTTGGCTAAATCCACAAGTGACTTTTTCATCATTATATTTACTTTTTATTGGCTTTTTAAAATAATAATGTGAGAAAATTGTGAGTAAATAAAATTAATTTAAAAAAAAAAAAACGTACCTCTATGGCTGCAGCATTGTTGCCCACTGGCTCTAAGCCCAAGAACTGAGGGATCATGTGACCGCTAATTACTCAGTTCTCATTCAGATCTAAACAGAGAGCGATGACTGTAAGTCATCACTATCTACTCTGCCCCTCCAGTGCTCACTGGAACACCTGGCTGGGAAGGGGCCAAAAGCAGCTAGCTCAGGCTCTTATCAGCATGCTGAGAGTCTGAGCCATCTGCCGATCAGCCATTTGTTAGGATCCCTCCAGAGTCTGGAGTGGCTCTGTGATGTCAGCCGACTACAGACTTTAGACTGCTGTTGGCCAATTCTAAATCACAGGAGTGCAAAATAAAGTGCACTCCTGTGACCTACAAGAGAAAGAGAAAATATTGGCAAAGGGACGGACAACTCTGGACAAGTTGTCCAAAGGGATGGACACTGAGAAGACAAGAGGGATGAGGGGTATGTATTCTAGATAATATTTACTGTACGGAAGGGAAGCATGAAAAGGCAATTTACAGCCAGGCGTTTCTACCTTTAAACTTCTGTTAAATTGCCTGCTTTAGTCCAATGTGAGAGGTCACTAGGTGACGTTTTTATGGTAAGTCTGTCTATTGAAATCCTTTGATAAAGTGGCTTTATAATTCTATACAATTCCAAACAATATATTGGCTGGGCAGTAAGGTGTAACATTGACATGTAATGAGTAGAGGAAGTCACAGTGAAAAGAAGGAGGTATGTATACATTCACCAAGACATACTGTATGTATTTTAGAGGTTCCCAACCTTAGTCCTAACAGGCTATGTTTTGGGAATTTCCCATAGATAATATAGCTGTCATAAATACCAAGCTATTGGCATTAATTTAAAGCTCACATGCAAGCTGAAGGATGCCTTGAAAACATGACTGTTTGGCACACTTGAAGACTGAGGTTGGGAACCACTAATAAATCGGACCTAGTAGCGAGAATCACTCTGTCTAGTCTGGTTGAAAAAAGACACAAGTCCATCTAGTTCAACCAATTAAAAAAAGGTAGGTGCACACATTCTTTTTTATACAAGTTTGGCAGGATAGGTATGAGGATTGGGGTGGGAACACTTTTTACAATAAATATAGTTAGGATTTTCTTGCACTTTAGGACAACCTGCCAAAGCAATGAAATGTAATAACAATAAGGATATCGGATCAGGGGTAAAATCCCAAACAGGTATTGATGTAAGAAATGCTATTGTACATATTAAACAGAGTAGCAAATAAAATAATCCTTATATGTCCCAGCTGTCTCTGCAGATAAGGAACTATCTAAGGAAGTAATGAACAGTTGAACTAAACAGCAAACCATCTGCTCTGATGTAAGATTATGAGGTAGTGATCCTCTCCAAATCTTTGAGGAGGTTGTAGGAGCAGTTTGTGAACCCCCTTAGCAGTAGCATACCTAGCTGACAAGGATACAATATATGGATCCTAGAAGGTAAAAAGCCTGGTGAGGTAGAAAGGTGCAGAAAAATCATGCATATATCTGTGCTGGTGAAAAATGTAAAGAGTAATAGTTATTTCTACAATGTGGTGTTGCTCAAAGGGTAGTATGGTCAGGATCACATTGCTGTGTCAAGCCAACTAGCCACTGAAGCCAGGGTATCAACAAATTTGGATGTGCTGCCATCCTGGATTTGAACCATGCTATGAAGAAACACTGACTTTGCAAGACTCAGATGTTTTCACCTGTGTAGTTCCTTTTGTTTGCGGGCCTCATCCAGAAACATTTGATGATCTTTACAGTCGAGAGAATATACAAGATAGGGCCTAGGTGGTGCTTCGGCTATTGGTGGTTTAGTAGGAACTTGGTGCGCTCTTTCCACCACAAAGGTTTGTAGTAAATTGGTGAGGCCTAGTAGATTAATCAAAACAGTTTCAGGAAAGATGGCTGGAATCAGATCTTACGCTTTTTTTGAAATCCCAAGAATTCTCACAATATTCTTTCTGCGTCTGTTGATTTTTTGTAGGGGCTTTTACTGCTGTTCAGGCACTTATATTTCTATAGAGCCTGTGGAAAGAATATCCTTTGCCTGGGAGATGTGTTCCTCAAATTCAGGTAACCGGCCTCTATATTTGTATAGATCATATCAGATGAGACTAATTTAGATTCACAGGTAGTCTTTTGACACTGTTATAGAATTCTTGTAGGTTTGAATAGTCACTAATATGTCAACTCCATGAAGGTTCACCCCTATACTCTCATACCTCACAACTTTATGAGATCGGAAAAAGGGACACCTATTAGCAAAAGTATGTAGGCAAAGGACGCACCCCCTGCCACGCCCCCTTAAAGTAGAATTGTACAAAAAATATGATTGGTGAATCCCACAAGTACTTATTTTTACCACTGCCATTCCTTCATACTGGCTTTGCAGGTGCTAGGCAAAGCATATATGTGACCCTGTTCTGCTTATCAGGAGGGTCTGATCTGTTTTTTCCACTGCATGGAACCGAACGGTTCGGCTCGCTTTTGTGCTTTTCCACTGCTGGTACAGCATGGTATGGTGTAGGAACGGTTCTGTACGGTACGGTACGGCGGTGCTTTTCCACTGCATGGAACCGAACGGTACGGCTCTCAAAAACAGTACCACCTCGATTGTGGTTCCAAGAGGTACCATACCCGGTACCATATCCCACAATCCTTTGCATGCAGTCACTACTAGCCACTGATTGGTCAGAGAATCCCCCCCACCCCATTGTTATCCCACCCACTTAACTTTAGTACTACTTTAGTGGAAAAGCAAACCATACCGTACCGAACCGAACTGTTCCAACACCGTACCATGTGGTACCAGCAGTGGAAAAGCAAACCGGGCCAAGCAGGGCAGAGTACTTGCAGTGGAAAAGTGCTATTAATTAGCCTGTCACATGCTTCCAAGTGTGACCTGTTGAGTCTGGGGTCTCCCCACTGTATCCAATAAGGGACCTTGTTGGACAGTGGAGGAAACCTAGCCAATAGCACACCAGGGTTTATGACTGTCCCAGTGGGTGGGAATTGCTGCAATGCATCTTGGGATTGGGAATAAATCCGGAGGGTGCATGTGACAAGGTGTCTTTTGACGGGAGCAAAGTCCCAGGAGGAGGTGGGCGGCTGTCTATCCTCCTGCTGATGTGAGGAATGTGGCCCAGGCAGTCGGCCTAGGGACCAGGGGTTGAGCTGTGCTGCAGAAGGATCCAGTGTGCTGACCAATTGGAGCTGCTGGGCAGAATACTTCTGGAAAAACAGTATCATGAGTACTCAAGAATCTGCCCAGGGGTCTGCCTAAGAGAGGGGACCACTCCAGAGAGGTCAAGGGGATCCAGAAGTCAGCTAACCCAGAGTGATACAGTAAAGGGGGTGCCAAGTTGTTAAGCCCTGAATATTAGGTGGTAAAGGGGGCGCCAGGAAGGGCCCTGAAGTTTCTCAGCAGTGCAATCTATTACAAAGGACAGCTACCTCAGGAAAGGAGTGCCTTAGGAAGCTAACAGGACTCTTTTACAGTCAAAGGCAAAGTAAAGTAAGCGGCCTAGCCGTGACTAGCTCAAACATCGTTAACTAGTCTCAGTCAGCGTTAACCAGCGTCAATCAGCATTTTTCTATATCGTCCCAGTCAATTGTGCATAGTTCAGTTTAATTGGAGTATCCCACTCATCTCTTCTCCTATCCAAGTTCCTAATAAAACATAAAAAACAAATAAACTGGACTAATCCCTGTCTGAGGTAAATACACTTGGAAACATGCCTGAATGTCCTACTGTTGCTAATGGTAACCCAGGGGAACCCGCACACACAGCAGCTCCCATGGGAGTAGTGCTACACAAACATTAGGCTTATTTTCCCTGGAGAAGAGACGCTTAAGAAAGGATATGATAGAGATATATGGTGATTCCAGCATTGGGAGGAAACTATTCAGTCTCAGGTCACTCATGAAGACACGCGGCCACTCAATGAAATTGGACGAGAAGTGGTTCAGCCTTAAACTGCGTAAAGGGTTTTTTACTGTTAGAGCGGTAGGGATGTGGAACTTCCTTACAAAATTGGTGGTGTCAGTAGGAAATGTTGCTAATTTAAAAAAACTCTTAGATGACCATTTTATAGAACACAATATATATATTTTTTCACAGGTTGACCTGGACAGACTGGTGCCTTTTGTAAACCTTACCAACTGTGTAACTACTATATCACCTCATGGGTTAAAAAAATAACGCTCGCTGGGAATGATAATGATGCAGTGTAATCATATAATGCAGATAGCAATTAGCGCACCAATATTCGAAATAAAGGGGATATGCTTAATGAGGATGCCTGCACAGCAGAAGCCGATTAACGGCAACTTGCATAAACACATTTGCCACTCTCCTTGGCATCCTGTCTATTGGTATGCATTATTTTAGCACAATCTAAGATGTTAGTTCCAATGTTATCCACACATGTCTTCAGTTTTGTCTGATTCCTCATGAATTGGCTGGAATTCGAATGGTGGGTTACCCTGTCGACATCACCTGGCTGATTTAAAATTCAACTAAGCTGGATTCATAATTCTCAGTCAAACAGTAACTGCATTCCATTTAGATTCAGTCACTGAAAATTCAGACAGCCATGGGTACTGCGGTTTTTTTCAATACAATAGCTAGCAGCTATGGAAAACAAAATCGCTGGCTTGTTTGACCCAAGTATGACTCGACAAGCCTGAAATTAATGTAAGGCCCTTCTCCTATAGGAAACATATAACTTATCTCAGGCTTTCTAGAAAAAGTTAACTCTTTGCAGTTTACACTGTTTAAAAGTTTTAGGCAGGTGAGAAATAAATGCTGTAAATTAAGAATACTTTCAGAAACAGAAGTGTTAATAGTTAAAAGTAATTGAACAGAAGAGAAATTCAGATCAAATCAATATTTGTTGTGACCAACCTTTGCCTTCTAAACAGCATCAATTCTTCTAGGTACACTTGCACACAGTTTTTGAAGGAACTCAGAAGGTAGGTTGTTCTAAACATCTTAGAGAACTAACCACAGATCTTCGGTGGATGTAGGCTGCTTCAAATCCTTCTGTCTCATCATGTAATTCCAGACAGACTCGATGATGTTGAGATCAGGGTTCTGTGGGGGCCAAACCATCAATTCCAGGACTCCTTGTTCTAAATGACATTGGCTGTGTGTTTGGGGTCGTTGTCCTGCTGCAGAATAAATTGCCTGTGTTTCTCAGCATTGAGGACACCATAGATCCTGACCAAATCTCCAACTCCATTTGCAAAAACGCAGCCACAAACTTGCAAGAAACCTCCACCATGCTTCACTGTTGCCTGCAGACATTCATTTTTTGTACCACTCTCCAGCCCTTCGGTGAACAAACTGCCTCCTGCTACAGCCAAATATTTCAGATTTTGATTCATCACTCCAGAAAACCCGCTGTCATTTTTTTGCACCCCAGTTCCTTTGCTTTCGTGCATAGGTGAGTTGCTTAGCCTTGTTTCCATGTCAGAGGTATGGCTTTTTGCCCCCAATTCCTCCATGAAGGCCACTTCTGGCCAAACTTCTCTGCACAGTAGATGGGTTTATCTGGAACTGGACCACCAGTTCTGTGTTGATGGCATTGCTGGATATCTTCTGATGTGAAAGGGAAGCAAGCATCTACTGCATTAAAAGGTATAATGACAAACGTCCTCCCTGTTTTGCCAAGGGGTCCACATTGTTTTATAATTTGATTCACTTTGGGGTGTGAAACACAGCGACATTGCATGAGAGTCACAGATTGGCACGGACTTTCTGAAATAGAAGCACATTTCACAGACTTTCATACTTGCTTGTTGATGTTTTTGGACATTTTTTGGGAATTTGTTCTCATGGACTCGCTTTTTTAGGTCATTACCAGTATATTTTAACCGGTTGATATTTGATGTTTTACTCACCATTGGTGTGTATAAAAGGATATACGCGTGTTAAAGATATATATACAGTATATATATATATTGCACATATTTGTTCATTGCACTGTTTTTGCCCTGTGTTATTGTTTTTATCTACTGCATTAAGTTTCCTTGGCCAACTACTGCTTCTACGGTCCTCAGCATTGCTCGTTTCTTTGTGTTTCTTCAAAAAAAGCTTGAACAGTGCATGTTGAAACACCTGCTTTGAAATCTTTCCATGGTAGAGACCTTGCTGGTGCAGTATAGCTACCTTGTGTCTTGTTGCTGTGCTCAGCCTTGCCTTAGTGTATGACCTGTGACATGAAACTGTCTTCCACAACCTCACCTTAGTAGCAGAGTTTGGCTGTTCTTTACCCATTTTTAAACCTCCTACACAACTGTTTCTGTTTCAGTTAATGACTGTGTTTCAACCTACTGTAAATATGAAATTGATGATCATTCACACCTGCTTTGTATACTTGGTTAATCATACACCTAACTCTAATCCTACAAAATCTCTGACTGTGCGGATGCACAAAGTGTGCAAGTGTAAGAACCGATGCTGGTTTGGTTTGAAGGCAAAGGGTGGTCCCGCCAAATATTGATTTGAGTTAAACATCTCTTGTGTTTGCTCACTTTGTAAATTGATAACAATAAACAATTAAATCATATATTTTTGAAAGAATTCTTACTTTATGGCATTTCTTCACACCTGCCTAAAACCTTTTCATAGTACAGTAAGTACAGTAAGCCACTAATGTTTATCACATGTGAAATTTGTGAATTTTTTTTTTTTTAATATTGCTTGCCATATTTAAAATGTTGATTTACTAAAATTCAGTAAAAAAAAAAAGATATACTATATTACCCTAAAGTTATTTAACACCAAAAATATTTGTTAATTATCTAATGGTCTAGCCACTCAATAATTAATCAATGTACAGTACAAAATTACTACCGCTGTTAAATGTGACAGCTCCCGCTCAGGGTTACAGGTTGTTAGGGAGCTGGTGATCCAAGTGTCCTAACAACCATGACTCATCTCCGCCTGGGCAATTCAAATGTCAGCCTTAAAGTGGAATTGCACTGCTTCTGATCACCACAAACCAAAAATGCTATTTAATTCATTTGTATTATTCAAAGCAATCAAAACTCTATGTGTGGTGGAAAACTTAATACTGCGGGGATGCTTTTCTTCAGCAGGGACAGGGAAGCTGGTCAGAGTTAATGTAAAGATGGATGGAGCCAAATACAGGACAATCTTGGAAGAAAACCTGTTAGAGTCTGCAAAAGACTTGAGACTGGGGTGGAGGTTCACCTTCTAGCAGGACAACGACCCTAAACATACAGCCAGAGCTACTATGGAATGGTTTAAATCAAAGCATATTCATGTGTTAGAATGGCCCAGTCAAAGTGCAGACCTAAATCCGATTGAGAGTCTGTGGCAAATCTTGAAAATTGCTGTTCACAGATGCTCTGCAACCAATCTGACAGAGCTTGAGCTATTTTGCAAAGAATGGGCACATATGATCATTGGGAGGAAAGCAGCCTGAGTTCCCAGCATAGCTAGGGAACTAACCATGGTGAGCTCTCCTGCTTAGTGTGATCAGTTTTTAACAGAAAAGCAGAGGGACCGGCAGGAACACCAGGAATTGCGCAAAAAAGGAAACACAAAAGAAAGCAAAAAAAGGACAGGATACTTTTTCATACAAGTACATGGTACAGCAGGTACATACCAGGAATTTGAAATGCTGGGGTAACAAACACTTTAAGAAAGGTTGGCCTAATAATACTGACCTTTATGGGCATCAGGTTTTCTGTGTGTAAAAGATCGTAAGACGTCTACAGTGGGGATGTGTTTGGGAATACCTGCCCTTAATTAAAACAGGCACGTAAAGGAAGTTCCGAGATCACCAGGTCAGCTTGAAAATGAATTAACCACTTTCACTCCGCTCACTGTGTCTCTACTGCGGCACAGTGGCTCGTTATCGTCCAGCGACGTAGACTCCTCCCCCTGTAGGCGGCGCTCGCGCGCCGCCGGAGGCGCGCTCCCGCTGTTTTCATTCACAGCGGGAGTCGGGCCAGGGGAGGAGCGGCGGCGATCGCCGCTGCTCTTCCCCGATCGTCGGGGAATCTAGTTTGGAGATCCGCCCGCCTGTGTAAACAGAGCGGGCAGATCTCCTAAGTGACAGGGAGTGACAGATCGGAGTGTTCAGCATAGCTGAACATGCGATCTGTCCCTGACTCACTCAGTCACCTCCCCCCCACACGTCAGTAAGCACCAGGCATACATTAACCCCTTCCTCTCCAATAAAATTAACCCCTTCCCTGCCAGTGTCATTTTTACAGTAACAGTGCATATTTATAGCACTGATTACTGCAGTAATGTCACTGGTAACCCCAAAAGTGTCAAAAATGTCAGTCAAGGGTCCAATCTGTCCGCCGCAATGTCGCAGTCCCGCAAAAAAAATCGCAGATCGCCGCCATTACTCGTTAAAAAAAAAACACCAAAAATGACAGAAATCTTTCCCTTAGTTAGTAAACGCAATAACTTTTGTGCAAACCAATCAAAATACGCTTATTGTGATTTTTTTTTCCAAACATAGGTAGCAGAAAACAAATTGGCCAAAAATTTTAAAAAATTTGATTTTTACATTTTTTGGGGGGGAATTTCATATAAAAAAAATGTTAAAAATATTGTTATTTTTTCAAAATAAACGCTCTTTTTTTGTTTATAGCGCAAAAAGTAAAAATTGCACAGGTGATCAAATACCACCAAAAGAAAGCTCTGTTTGTGGGGAAAAAAGGACGTAAATTTCGTTTGGGTACGGCGTCGCACGATTGCGCAATTGTCAGTTAAAGTCGCACAGCGCCGAATCGCAAAAAGTGGCCTGGACGTAAGACAGCAAAATCCTCCGGTGGTAAAGTGGTTAAAATGGCCAAGTGCGCAAAAGTCAAAAGTATTTCTGGGTGAGAAACCAAACCACCAAGAAGATGAAGTGCATGCAGGGAACAGGGCCTACAACATTTTATCTCTGAGGAACCACACAGCCCTCCTGCTGTAAATAAATTAGAGCAATTCATATTTAACAATTTTCAGAAAAGCCAGGAAGGAAAGAAGCTCAGTAAAACCACTTTAGCAATGTCCTGTTTCAGTAGGAATCCACCCACTAGTGAACATTTTTCCATGTATGAAATACAGTTATAAAGAAAAACAAGTGTAAGTGCTTCTTCAAATATGCAAGATGTTGCCTTATGTATGCTTAGTGGAACTTTTTTTGGTTTATCTATAAATAATCATAGCGCACATACAGTATCTCACAAAAGTGAGTACACCCCTCACATTTTTGTAAATATTTCATTATATCTTTTCATGTGACAACACTGAATAAATTACACTTTTCTACAATGTAAAGTAGTGAGTGTACAGCTTGTATAACAGTGTAAATTTGCTGTCCCCTTAAATAACTCAAAACACAGCCATTATTGTCTAAACCGTTGGCAACAAGTGAGTATACACCTAACTGAAAATGTCCAAATTGGGCTCAAAGTATCAATATTTTGTGTGGCCACCATTATTTTGCAGCACTGCCTTAACCCTCTTGGGCATGGAGTTCACCAGAGCTTCACAGGTTGCCACTGGAGTCCTCTTCCACTCCTCCATGAGGACATCACAGAGCTGTTGAATGTTAGAGACCTTGCGCTCCTCCACCTTCCGTTTGAGGGTGCCCACAGATCCTCAGTAGGGTTTAGGTCTGGGGACATGCTTGGCCAGTCCATCACCTTTACCCTCAGCTTCTTTAGCAAGGCAGTGGTCGTCTTGGAGGTGTGTTTGGGGTCGTCATCATGTTGGAATACTGCCCTGTGGCCCAGTCTCTGAAAGAAGGGGATCAGGTTCTGCTTCAGTGTGTCACAGTACATGTTGGCATTCATGGTTCCCTCAATGAACTGTAACTCCTCAGTACCGGCAGCACTCATGCAGCCCCAGACCATGACACTCCCACCACCATTATTGAATGTAGGCAAAACACACTTGTCATTGTACTCCTCATCTTGTTGCTGGCACACACGCTTGACACCATCTGAACCAAATAAGTTTATCTTGGTCTCATCAGACCACAGGACATGTTTCTAGTAATCCATGTCCTTAGTCTGCTTGTCTTCAGCAAACTGTTTGTGGGCCTTCTTGTGCATCATCTTTAGAAGAGGCTTCCTTCTGGGACAACAGCCAAGCGTACCAATTTGATGCAGTTTTGCGGCGTATGGTCTGAGCACTGACAGGCTGACCCCCCCCACCCCTTCAACCTCTGCAGCAATGCTGGCAGCACTCATACGTCTATTTCCCAAAGACAACCTCTGGGTATGACTGTGAGCACTTGCACTCATCTTCTTTGGTCGACCATGGTGAGGCCTGTTCTGAGTGGAACCTGTTCTGTTAAACTGCTGTTTGGTCTTGGCCAATGTGCTGCAGCTCAATTTCAGGGTCTTGGCAATCTTCTTATAGCCTAGGCCATCTTTATGTAGAGCAACAATTCTTTTTTCCGATCCTCAGAGAGTTCTTTGCCATGAGGTGCCATGTTGAACTTCCAGTCACCAGTATGATAGAGTGAGAGCGATAACACCAAATGTAACACACCTGCTCCACATTCACACCTGAGACCTTGTAACACTAACGAGTCACTTGACATTGGGGAGGGAAAATGGCTTATTGGGCCCAGTTTGGTCATTTTCACTTAGGGGTGTACTCACTTTTGTTGCTAGCTGTTTATACAATAATGGCTGTGTGTTGAGTTATTTTGAGGGGACAGCAAATTTGCACTGTTATACAAGCTGTACACTCACTACTTTACATTGTAGCAAAGTGTCATTTTTTCAGTGTTGTCACATGAAAATATATAATAAAATATTTACAAAAATGTGAGGGGTGTACTCACTTCTGTGAGATACTGTATATAAGTGCTAAAGATGTATGCCTACCTGTTTAAACTGTGTAAGGAACATGTCTTGCTCCAGGCAATATGTATGAACGATAGCCTGCTCTTGGGTTCCATGGCTGCACTTAAAAGATACTGTAAATATCATGCAAACTACACCTGAAGGGGATATGTTCAGTTCGATAATGACATACCAAACATTTGACACCACAAATGGTAGATTTTGGAAGCATTTTTTTTTCTCTCATTTCTTATTACCGTAATTGTAACATATATCTGCCTCGGTGTTGCTAGTGTCCTGGATACATCTAATGAGATGCCTCAGGTATAAAGCAAGGCCTCAAGTTACTGAATCTCAGTTGTAAAAAAAAAAAAAAAAAAATATTTGTATTTTATACGTTTATCCAGTTTTCCTTAATGGTTATAAAATGGTTATAAAAAAATGAAAGATTAAATAGTGTTGCATTCAGACCTTCAGCTGCTACTAATCCTAATGCACTAGTGGCCTAAAAAAAAACAAAAAAACAAATGCAAGTACCACATCTAAGTATTGGTAAGCTGCAATATACTGTAATACTTTTTTGTTTTTGAGTCTAATACCGCTTTAAAGTATATTTCCGCTTTTGCTGCCAAACTGGGATAAATTGGGAATTGTTTCCACTGCCATGAAGAGGGGCCTGGAGAGTTTATGAGTACCATAATTAACCCTGTCTATACTGTGCTAGCTGGTCTTAATTACCAGTTGTAAGCTAGATTTAAATGCCAGCTGTCCTAACAGAGATCTAGTACTCTATAATCTGGCCTTCTGCATTTTATGGTAATGAGGGGAAACTCAGTTTGTCCCCCTTTGTCTGTGGGGACAGACTGAATCTACAGTTATTTCCTATTGTTTAGAATGGCCTGAGTTCTATTCACTTTTTGAAAAAATATTTTTAGGTATGTTCTGTAAATGAGAACACATACCAAATATATAATGGGGTTTTCTCAAATTTACTTTAGGTTTTTCCCATTAGTCATATAACTGCAATACATAAAAGTATGAACATTTGCATGACAGGACCTCTCAATTTGTAAATTGACCAACACCTTGTGTACTGTAGAATGTCCTACTAGGTAGACCATGTATAATATTCCCATTGCCATTCCTGGAAAAGGCAAGAGGTAAATGTAGCTGTAGCATTTGCCAACTGGAAACCAGTAACAAAAGCCAAAATGTAACCAGCACTTAAAGTGGTTGTAAACCCAGTTTAAATACTTTTACCTATAGGTAAGCCTATATTAAGGCTTACCTATAGGTACTGTAAATATCTCCTAAACTTGCACCGTTTAGGAGATATTTACAGTACATGCAGCCGATGACGTTATCGGTCCATGCGCTCTGAAGGAACGGTCACCCGTGCTGTTCCTTTAGAGCCCTATGCTGTGAAAGGCGGCTCCTGCGCGCATTCGCGGGAGTGATGTAATCGCACCTCCGGCCAATCACATGGCTGGAGGACATGATCCAGGAAGCAGGATGGCTGAACATGTCGGCCGTGCTGTCGCTGAGCGGCCGGCACTGTGGGGGCTTTGTTTTTAGGTAAGTACTTCATAATGAGCTAGTATGCTATGCATACTAGCTCATTATGCCTTTGTCTTTACAGGTTTTTTTTTTTTCAGAGGGTTTACTTCCTCTTTAATGGAAATAATAGTCAACAGTTTATTTAGATGATCACATCTCAGCAATAAAGTGCAACGTTTCGGGCCATGCAGGACCCCCAACAGACTTGTGAAAAAGGGGCCCTGCAGGCATGGCCCTAAAATGTTGCACTTCTGTGATCATCTGAATAAATGTTTGTGCATTATTTCAAAGATCTGTGGTGTGCTAGTGATATGCATTTTGTTTTAATAGCCATGGGTCATCACACAAATTGCTGTGTCAAATGACATATAAAGCATGTCCCCATTTTTCACACAAGATTGCCCTCTATCTTGTTGGCAGCTAATATATTTGGCTTTTATTTATTTTTTAAATAAAATGCATCATCATATTAAGACACGTACTACAAATATATGATGAGTTCACAAACATTTTTCCTTATGACCATCTAAGGCCGCTCACAGAGGGTTCAAATCAGCAGAAACCGACCGATGGGAAGGCTGAATGTACCAAGTTAATCGATCAATCAACTTGGGTACAACCAGCCTGCTGGATTCACTTGTGATTATTGCAGTTGGCTGCTATAGCCTCTAGCGATATTCACTATCTTCTCTCGGCGGGGACAGCTTCTCCCGCCCCCCCCCAGCCTGTCAACACTGTCTGTGTTGATGGGGGAATAGTGTGAATTTCTTTCCTGCAACCTGTGGTTGCAGAAAAGATATTTGCACTGTCTATGGCTGGCCTAACTCCAAGTGAAGAATCCAATGTTTACTTTAAATAGGATTATCAAATTATTAAGATTGTCACATTATTAGAACCTAAATGTAACTGAATTCTTAGTTTAATATTAAGTTCTTCACTGTTCCAGTATAGTAAATTGCCTCTTTTATTCTCTTACAAGCATGACACACTGCTTTAAAGGTTTCACTTGGAAAAATAATGTCAACAATTTAGAGCTGCTAAGCAAAAACAGCAAATGAGAATAAAAAAGAAAAAAAAAAGAAAAAAAGAAAATTGAGTTGTAAAAGTGCCTGACTGTTTTAATGCAATTTTGACATTTATTTATTTATTATTCCCATTGCCTGCGTGGGTGGACCTGTTAACATAAGCATGTAGGACTGGGAAAAATCCCAGTTGCTATGGTAACCTTAAACAGTGTAGAAACAAGCACAGCTTAATTACCGGTCGGGAGAATCCAGATCTGGCTGAAACATATATATATGCCTTAGATGTACATATGCCAGACTCAAAGGACCAAAGCACCAGGGTCGGATGAAAGCAATAAAGAACTATTTATTGTTTACAGAAAAATAGAATCAATGCATATCTAAATAACGAAACATGCATCCTTTTTAATGGTAACTAAACATTATAAACATAGAATGAAGTGGAATGAAGTGTTCTAGTTTTGCATAAACAATATCGCTTTTTTTTTTTTTTTTTTTTAGCCATGAACAATCCTTAGATCTTTACAAAGGACCCTAAACAATACAAAGAGCTTACAATCTGAAGTATTTACTATCATTATATGAAATGAAACAAAAAACGTATTTAAAGTGCACCAAAAAAAACACACTTATTCATTAACACACTTCAAGCTTGTGCCTTAAAATGAACAGAGGAGCTGGAGGAAGAGTCTGCAAAAGCCTGGTATTACACCTGTGATCCAGTGATCGCCACTGCTATGCTTTGCAGGCTCCAGACACAGCAGATCAAAGAGCAGGGTACAGTTAACTTGGCCCTGTTATATGTGATTGCTGTGATCAGTCACAGTGGCCACACATGTAAACAAAGGCTGCATGTTGCAGCCAGCACTCTATTTCCACAAGTGATAAGCAGCAGTTTTTTTTTTTTTTTTTTCACAATACAGTGTCCTGATCACTAGCCACACCAGTACAGAGTCACCATACCAGTGCAGCTAGTATTGTCCTGATCAATAGCCACACCAGTACAGTGTCACCAGACCAGTGCAGCCAGCGTCCCTAATTGCTGCCACACCATTACAGTGTCACATCACCAGTGCAGCCAGCATCCCTCATTGCTGCTACACCAGTACAGTGTCACCAGACCAGTGCAGCCAGCATCCCTAATTGCTGCCACACCAGTACAGTGTCACTAGACCAATGCAGCCAGCGTCCCTAATTGCTGCCACACCAGTACAGTGTCACCAGACCAGTGCAGCCAGCATCCCTAATTGCTGCCACACCAGTACAGTGTCACCAGACCAGTGCAGCCAGCGTCCCTAATTGCTGCCATACCAGTACAATATCAACAGACCAGTGCAGCCAGCGTCCCTAATTGCTGCCACACCAGTACAGTGTCACCAGACCAGTGCAGCCAGCGTCCCTAATTGCTGCCACACCATTACAGTGTCACAACACCAGTGCAGGCAGCGTCCCTAATTGCTGCCATACACCAGTACAGTATCAACAGACCAGTGCAGCCAGCGTCCCTAATTGCTGCCACACCAGTACAGTGTCACCAGACCAGTGCAGCCAGCGTCCCTAATTGCTGCCACACCAATACAGTGTCACCAGACCAGTGCAGCCAGCGTCCCTAATTGCTGCCACTCCAGTACAGTGTCACCAGACCAGTGCAGCTAGTCTTGTCCTGATCAATAGCCACACCAATACAGTGTCACAACACCAGTGCAGCCAGCATCCCTAATTTCTGCCACACCAGTACAGTGTCACCAAACCAGTGCAGCCAGCGTCCCTAATTGCTGCCACACCACAACAGTGTCACCACACCAGTACAGAGTCATCATACCAGTGCAGCTAGTCTTGTTCTGATCAATAGCCACACCAATACAGTGTCACCACACCAGTGCAGCCAGCGTCCCTAATTGCTGCCACACCATTACAGTGTTACCACACCAGTGCAGCCAGCGTCCCTAATTGCTACCACACCATTACAGTGTCACTAGACCAGTACAGCGAGCAACAGTTTTCCTGATCATTGCCACACCAATACAGTGTCACCAGGCCAGTGCAGCCAGAGTCCCTAATTGCTGTCACACCAGTACAGTGTCACCAGACCAGTACAGCCAGCTTCGCTAATTGCTGCCACACCATTACAGTGTCACCAGACCAGAGCAGCCAGCATCCCTAATTGCTGCCACAACAGTACAGTGTCACCAAACCAGTACAGCCAGCGTCCCTAATTGCTGCAACACCAGTACAGTGTCACCAGACCAGTACAGCCAGCGTCCCAAATTGCTGCCACACCAGTAGTGTCACCAGACTAGTGCAGCCAGCGTCCGTAATTGCTGCCACACCAGTACAGTGTCACCAGACCAGTGCAGCCAGTGTCCCTAATTGCTGCCATACCAGTACAGTATCAACAGACCAGTGCAGCCAGCGTCCCAAATTGCTGCTACACCAGTAGTGTCACCAGACCATTGCAGCCAGCGTCCCTAATTGCTGCCACACCAGTACAGTGTCACCAGAAGAGTGCAGCCAGCATCCCTAATTGCTGCCACACCATTACAGTGTCACAACACCAGTGCAGGCAGCGTCCCTAATTGCTGCCATACACCAGTACAGTATCAACAGACTAATGCAGCCAGCGTCCCTAATTGCTGCCACACCAGTACAGTGTCACCAGACCAGTGCAGCCAGCATCCCTAATTGCTGCCACACCAGTACAGTGTCACCAGACCAGTGCAGCCAGCGTCCCTAATTGCTCCCACTCCAGTACAGTGTCACCAGACCAGTGCAGCTAGTCTTGTTCTTATCAATAGCCACACCAATACAGTGTCATAACACCAGTGCAGCCAGCATCCCTAATTGCTGCCACACCAGTACAGTGTCACCAGACCAGTGCAGCCAGCATCCCTAATTGCTGCCACACCAGTACAGTGTCACCAAACCAGTGCAGCCAGCGTCCCTAATTGCTGCCACACCACAACAGTGTCACTACACCAGTACAGAGTCACCATACTAGTGCATCTAGTCTTGTCCTGATCAATAGCCACACCATTACAGTGTCACCACACCAGTGCAGCCAGCGTCCCTAATTGCTGCCACACCATTACAGTGATACCACACCAGTGCAGCCAGCGTCCCTAATTGCTACCACACCATTACAGTGTCACTAGACCAGTACAGCCAGCAACAGTTTTCCTGATCATTGCCACACCTGTACAGTGTCACCAGGCCAGTGCAGCCAGAGTCCCTAATTGCTGCCACACCAGTACAGTGTCACCAGACCAGTACAGCCAGCATCACTAATTGCTGCCACACCAGTACAGTGTCACCAGACCAGTGCAGCCAGCATCCCTAATTGCTGCCACACCAGTACAGTGTCACCAAACCAGTACAGCCAGCGTCACCTAATTGCTGCCACACCAGTGCAGTGTCACCAGACCAGTAAAGCCAGCGTCCCTATTTGCTGCCACACCAGTGCAGTGTCACCAGACCAGTACAGCCAGCATCCCTAATTGCTTCCACACCAGTAGTGTCACCAGACCAGTGCTTCAAGCAAAAGTTTTCAAGATCATTGCTACACCAGTACAGTGTCACCAGACCAGTGCAGCCAGCGTCCCTAATTACTGCCACACCAGTACAGTGTCACCACAGTACAGTGTCACCACACCAGTGCAGCCAGCATCCCTAATTGCTGCCACACCATTACAATGTCACCACACCAGTGCAGCAAGTGTCCCTAATTGCTGCCACACCATTACAGTTTCACCACACCAGTGCAGCCAGTGTCCCTAATTGCTGCCACACATGTACAGCATCACCAGGCCAGTGCAGCCAGAAACAGTTTTCCTGATCGTTGTCACACCAGTACAGTGTCACCAGACCAGTACAGTCAGCCCCAGTTTCCTTGATTATCCCCCGCACCAGTAATAGTGTTGCCAGACCAGCGCAGCCAGAAACAGTATTTCTGATTACCGCCATTCAGTGGATGCTTTGCGTTTTCCCAATGAATGCAAAGCATTTTCTGATTGGACAAGGTGGAGAGGTGGGGTAGTGATGTCACACTCTCCACCTCTTACAATCAGAGAATGCTTTCCATTCACTGAGCAAATGCAAAGCATTCACTGAAGAGTGCCCATGCTGAGTGGGCAACCTCCTATGTTCCAAATGCAGCTGAGACCCGGTAGTGGAGATCACTGGAGTAGTGGTCTTTCCTTATGTGATTTCCAACTTCCAAGCTGGACCAATATAACTATTTAAAACTGCTATACCTGGAATTCTTTAAAGTACATCTACGATGAGAGATGCATACATATGCTATTATTGCTGGCCTTTTGTCTCTTTCTTGCTTCAGTTATTCAGATACACCGACCTTGAATAAACAGAAAATAAAAGTTAGTGAATGTGACGGTACTCACTGCCACTGGGAGTGAAAGACAGATACCTAATGGACACTGAGAATATGGTTTGGATTGCTTCAAATGGGTCCTGTGTTTACACTTATGATAATGTGTATTGTACTTCAATGTCAGAGACAGACAGACTGTCACTGGCGGCCTTTTCCTATTGTCTGTGTATTGAGGTGTGATGTGTATTCTGTTAAGCCTGTCTGTCCCATTGTTAATTGTTAATGAACTCACATATTGTTTCTGTCCAGATGGCTAGAACAGGGATTCCCAAAATATGGCCCTCCAGTAGTTCAGGAACTACAATTCCCATCATGCCTAGTCATGTATGTTAATGTCAGAGTTTTATAGTGCCTCATTGTATGTGTAGTTCTGCTACAGCTGCAGGGTCGTAGTTTGGGAATCCCTGGGCTAGATAATTAGTTCAGGTTCATTCTATTTCTCTATACAATTTCATCTGCATATGATAATGTAATCAGGCAACCCCTGACCTGTGTGTGGTAATCTGATCAGGAGGGGGATGTCCGTGCTGTATATAAACTGTGTGTGTTGTTCAATAAAGGAGAAGGTTCCAGTACAAGCTAAGTTGTCGGCTAGCTTTGTATGTGGGCGGCTAGGATATTTGATATCTATGTTCAAGACTGGGAGGAAGCGGTATACTGACAGAAGTCCACAAGCACAGTGTAGGTCGCGGTTCCCTTACAGGGAACCCTTTAAATCTATACTTGTTCTGAACCACAAACTCTAAAGTATTGAATCCAAGACATCATCAGGACAGCCAGGAATTAGCATAGTCAGTCAGAGATGTTAGAAATTTTCTTCTTCAAAGAAGTCAATCTGGAAACTACTGTTGCTGTTTGGAAATGCTACAACCATGCAATTCAGAACGTTCACAGTTTACCTTTACTACAGCTTCTGAATATATATATCTCCATATTTTGGGCTAATGTATGCTTGTGTTGATTAATAAGAAACATTAAAGCACCTACCACTTTACCATGCATTGGTATGTGTTTTAAAGTGATATTAGTATTAAAAGTATCTTTTTTTTTTTTTTTTTGCGTAAAAATAAAAAACATGTTATACTTACCTCCTCTGTGAAGTGGTTTTGCACAGGGCAGCCCGGATCCTCCTCTTCTCGTGTCCCTCTTAAGCTGTCCTGGCCCCTCCCTCCTGTTGAGTGTCCCCACAGCAAGCAGCTTGCTAGGGGGGCACCTGAGCCGAGCCGCAGCTCCTTGTATCTATTTAGACATGGAGCTCTGGCTAGGCACCACCCCTTCTCTCTCTCCTTATTGGTTCACTGACTTTGATTGACAGCAGCGGGAGCCAATGGCTCAGCCAATGAGGAGGAGAGTCCCTGGATAGGGATGGGCTCAGGTAAGTATTAGGGGGGCTGCTGCACACTGAAGGTTTTGTAGTAGGACACTGAAGTCCACTGAACTGTATTAGGACACTGAAGTCCTGATGACGCCACTTCCTGGTGAAATGCATTGGGGTTCCAGTATGACATCACTTCCGGTTTGCAGCTGGTCAGAGCGGGTGACACGCACAGTGGAACGCACTCTACAAGCAGAGTGGCGGTTCCCAGTTATCCATCATTTTGGCTTTCAGCAAGTGCCATTTGAGGCACCTACAAATGTCAGCGTAATACTTCTTAACTCTGCAATAATTTCTCAATAAAACTTACTACACTATGAGATGTTTTTTTGAGATCAAAGCACTATTGGATAGATGTGACCCTGACCAACACCTAGAGGGAAGTGGTCCCCAGAGAAAGAGGAGTCCTACAGGTACTTTAGTTCCCAAAGGCCTGAGTGCTTCTGGTGAGTGGCCACTGCTTACTAGGTGGAGGATCTGAGATTTGTTGCACTATTGAACTGCACCAAGGGAAGAAGGATAACACGATTTGGCACTACTTTCATGGATACTATTTTAAAATATGTTCTTTAATATATGTATTGTTGCCTTGTACTAAATTTTAAGAAATATCTTTTACTTTTTACGATACTTGGATACAGCACTGAGCACTTTACATCACATTTACATTATTGATTTATATAAGGAGAGTCTTAATACACTTCATATATAGCACCTTTTTATTGTGAATTTTGGTCTTTTGGCACCTATTATGTGCATGACATTATTTATTTAATTGATATATTTATTTATGTTAATTATTGCACATATTTGGATTCAGCACGTTTTGAGAAAACAGGACGGTCTGTCACAAGCACTCTATTATTCATTTTTCAATAATTTATTGTTATTTATTTTGATCCGTCTTGAGTGAAAAGTCACATCCACCCCAGCACGGGAGTTGGAGTCACTTATTTAAGATTGCATGAAGTGTATATCTTTTACAGTTATATATACTTATATGTGTCAATATACCAGTAGCAGCGCCTCATTATTCACCTGATATATGATCATGACATTTCTGAAAAATCAATACAAAAATATAAGAAAGAGCAACGAAAGAAAGTGCTCTCAAGTCTATATATGACATAAGAGCATGGTAATTTGGCATAGCGGATAAGCAGGAATATAAAATCATGTCAATATTACTTTCAGGCAGGGTTCACACTTATGTGAATTGGATGCGTGTTTTCCCGAATCCAATTCACATGACAGGAGAGTATGACCTGCTCTCAATGGAGCCGGTTCACACAGCTCCGGGGCGGCAGTGGTCCGAATTGATAAAGGGTCCTGTGCATCTTTGGCTCCATTTCAGGTCCAAATTCAGGCAAAAACTTAGACCTGATTCGCACCTGAATTGGAGAACAGGGACGCAGTGGACCCCCTGCTGCGAGCCACAGTTAGTGTGAATCCAGCCTTAGATACAAGTTGTAAAAATTATACAAAATTAACCAAATAGGACACTGACCTATGACTGCAGAGGTTGCCCGGAAAAAAGTCAGAAAACCTGAGATATGTGGCAGGGAGAATCTTCTGCTTGCTGAGTGGGACCCACCACTGTCAGAATACTGCAGTTTTTTTCCAGCTTATCCCTTTGGCAGAAGACGATCGAACAAATCACCTCTGTTGAGCATGGGTGGCCACACACTGAAAAAAGTTTGACTGACCCCTGCTGAACCAGCCACATTTTGATCGGTGCATGGCTAGCCTAAAGCGGACCTTCACCCCCAAAAACAATGTGGTTGTACCTGGCTCCAGTCCCCTCCCTCTACCACAATTGGATATTTTTATATTTTTTATTTGTTTTTGTTTTTTTGTTTTTTGTGCGGAGGGGCAGCACTTTCTTCCTGCTCACCTAGGCGAGAATGGCATTGCACACACATGTGCAGATGTGCTCAAGGGCTCTTCAAGTCCTTCAGCACATCTCTGCAGGTGTAGGTTTGCAAGTGCAGGCGCGCAAGGATGGTGCAGTGAAGGAAGTCCAAGACTTCTTTTCCTGCACATGTGTCAGGATGCCTGGCCTTTAGGACCTGGTAGAGCCTTTTCGACGCATCTGTGCTGGCCAAAAAAAATGGTGGAGTCTGTAGAAGGAAGGGTGGAGTCTGTCGAGGGAAGGTGGAACCACGATCAAGGGAAAAATGGTGGAGTCTGTAGAGGGAAAGTGGAACCATGATCAAGGGAAAAAAGGTGGAGTCTGTAGAGGGAAGGTGGAACCACGATCAACGGAAAAATGGTGGAGTCTGTGGAGGGAAGGTGGAACCATGATCAAGAGAACTGAAGTTCCTCTTTAGGTTCCAAATATTTAAAACTGCACACAACTTTTATTTTTGAATTTCATAGTTTCTCAACCGATTATACTCTAATTATATGGACTTATTTTGCACTTATTCCTTCAAAAGTTCTGTGATTAGGCCTCTCATTTCATTAGTCTTCAGCAATTTGATAACTTGACAATTGTTTATGTAATACATTCATTTTGTGTATGCTATATTGCAGAGACTTTGTCTTAGGCTGTTTTCACATTGATGCGTTTTTGCAGCATTTATACCGTGTTAAAATTGCAATCCTTTTAAATCCTAAAGGACTCTTCACACCACTGCGCTGCGGGTGCGGTGCATTTTGAAAAGTCCTGTATGATGCATCTTTTGTGCAGTTTTCAAAATCCCACCAGAAAAGGCAGCCCCCCCCCCCCCCCATTGAAATGAATAGAAAATGCAACACAAATGCATCAAAAACCTGCCTACATTGCGTTTTTGGTGTAGTTTTGAGTCACATGACCAAGTTTCACTGATGCATGCTGGGTAAGAAGCAGCCAGAAACACATTAAGAAAAGGCATATGCATTTTTAAGGCATTTTTTTGAACAGAGCAATGTAAAAGCACCCTTATGGCTGAATATGTACAACATAGGTGCATGCCTTTGTTATCACTGATATGCCAATCTCAATGCTGCATTGATACAAGAGACAATCAGATGTCTATGGGACACCAGTCACCGATGCTTGATTGGTAGAACTGTGATTAAACCTTGCCTCTGTGTTAATTGTTCTCCCCCTACACGTTGGTAGCAGAGGTGTCTACAGCTTGCATGTCACACCTCTCTCCAAAGTCTAAACACAAATTGTCAATTGACAGTGATGCCCGAGGATGGCCAGATTGTGCCCGCATGTCTGACTGCCGACGAATGTTTCTGATAGCCTCCAGTTAAGTAATAATTGGAGTTTGGCTGGAATCCTCATTTCTTGTATTTCCGTTGGATTTGCTTCCTCCTCTGGGATGGGAGCTTCAATCATCAGACCAGAAGATATGTTACAAGCATCACCTTTTCTCAGATTTGGCAGAAATGATTTCTATGCAGCGACCAGCTCATGAAACATTGATGTGATGCTGTACTGTGACAGATCCAGGCAAAAAATAAAAAAGCATTTAGAACATTACTATGTTCCATTTTCTTGCTAAAATTCAACAATATATTCTTTTAAAGTGGACCTGTCAGAAACTTTACAAGTTTTCTTGAATTAAAACAGCTCTATGACCAAAATGTAAAATCATAAATTCTTTTCCATGTTGTATTTCAATTATTTACAGCCTACTACCAATACTCTAAAGGGTCTTGAATAGTGGTCCTCAAACTGCGACCCGAGGGCGGAATGTGGCCCTTTGCTTGCCTTTATCCCGCCCTTGGGGCACTATGCCTACCACTGACAGCAACAATGGGGCACTATTCCCCCCACTGATACCAATGATGGGGCACTATTCCTTCCACTGACACCAATGGGGTGGCACTATTCCCCCCACTGACACCAATCATGGGGCACTATTCCTCCCACTGACACCAATGATGAGGCACTATTCCTCCCACTGTCACCAATGATAGGGCACTATTCCTCTCACTGACACTAATGATGATGGGGCACTATTCCTCCCACTGACACCAATTATGGGTCACTATTCCTCCCACTGACACCAATTATGGGTCACTATTCCTCCCACTGACACCAACTATGGGGCACTATTCCTCCCACTGACACCAACTATGGGGCATTATTCCTCCCACTGACACCAATGATGGGGCACGATTCCTTCCACTGACACCAAAAGTGGGGCACTATTCCTCCCACTGGCACCAACAGTAGGACACTAAGAATTCCCCTAATTCCAAAGATGGGACAAATGATCTTCTCCCACTGGCCACAGTCGGCCCCCTCTAAAGTTTGAAGAACAGTAAACTGGCCCTTTGTTTAGAATGTTTGGAGACTCCTGATCTTGAAGTTTGTAAACTTACTTTGTGAAGATCCCACACATTTACTTTCTGGAATTGTATTCACTATGCCCTATGAGTAGGCAGTACTGTGTCTCGCAGAGCCTGCCTTCTGTATTAAACCTATAAGCAAAAGTATGTAGGCATAGGACCTGTTTGCACCTATGCAGTAGAATATGGTTGTAAACTTCCCTCTGATGTTTGTACCTATAGGTAAGCCTATAACAAGGCTTACCTATAGGTACCGTAAATATCGCCTAAACTTGCATAGTTTAGGAGATATTTACTGTATATTGATGTAATCGGCGCATGCGCTCTGAAGGAGAAGCTGCCTGTGGCATTTCTTCAGAGCCTTGTGCCGTGAGCGGCGGCTCCTGCGTGCATGCGCAGGAGTGACGTCACGTGGCTCCGGCCAGTAGCACAACCGTAGTCCGCGGACCCAGAAAGAAAGACGGGCGAAGATGTGATGATACCTCCAGGGGGCGGGGACGACGAGGGCTTCGTTTGCAGGCAAGTGTCACCTAATGTGCTAGTATGTGATGCATACTAGCACATTATGCCTTTACTTTGCTGGTAAAAAAAAAAGCAAAAAAAAAAAAACAGACTTTACTTCAGATACCTGTGCTAGGTTGAATTGTCATTTTAAGAGTAATTCCACTAGGTGATCTATATACATTGCAAGAACTATAACAACCTTTGTTGCAGATTCCTACCTTTTGTTATTCTAAAGAAATTGCTGTTTATTTGTCTTTGTCCATGTGCACAGTGAATCTCTAGGGGAATGATTTTATATCTATTGATCAGCTGCTGCACCTGCAGGGCTATAATGAGGAAAGCTGCTGGGTCTGCATCCCTTTAGATGTTATTTCCCTTTGAGGGTATCTCACCAAAAATATTTTTTCTTGTAAGGGATGCTCAAAATTTGACTTGTATCTTAGTGCATATATCTGGGAAAATCAGTGAGCCAATCACACAAGCAGGAAATTACATTTCTAGGGGGCGGTCCTGTACACCATCTGTCCATATTGCATTGTATTTTACAGAAAATTACAGAGTTGCAGATTAACCACTTTTTGACCACCCGCCGCAGTTATACGTCGCCACCTTGAAGTTAAATACCGGGGTTATGGCAGCAGATAGCTGCCATAGCCCCCGTATTTTTTTTACTGGGCGGGCGGTCCTTTTTCTCATTAAAGTGGTCCCAGCGCCGGATTCGCTGCAGGATCACTTTTATGGGCGTTGCCCACCCCCCTCTCGCCGGTTCCCGGTCATTTTCCCAGCTTACCGGAGCCGTCAGTAGCGGGTAAAATGATTCGGTCCTCTCCCCTTCTAGGCGGGAAGTTGAGTGAGGGCAAGCTGGCCCCCATTCGACTCTATGGCCTTGGAGGACCGGAGTGACGTGATACGTCCATTTTTCTTAACGGCATTAAAGAGCCCATTTTTTTTCACGATGGTCTTTTTGACCCCAGATCGCACATTAAAGAGGTCTAAAAGTAAAAAATACACAGGCCACGCCAGCCTAGCGAGTTACCTTTTGCAACAATTTATTTTTTATAAAACTGCCGAAATGGCGACTAAACCAGCGGAGTCGTGTTTCTAAAAGATCAAGTCGCACAGCAAACCAGTGCAGGATTATATATTTTCTTTTTCCACTCACATTAAAGAGGACCTGTCCTGCTTATTTCTATTACAAGGGATGTTTAATTCCTTATAATAGTGATCAAAAAATATTTTTTAAATGGACAGTGTAAAAATAAAAAATAAAAGGTAAAATAAATAATAAAAAAAAATTTAAAGCGCCCCGTTCCTTTTGAGCTTGCACGCAGAAGTAAAGGCATACGCAAGTCGCGCCCACATATGTAAACGGTGTTTAAATCACACATGTGAGGAATCGCTGCGATCGTTGGAGCAAGAGTAATAATTCTAGCCTTAGACCTCCTCTGTAACTCTAAACTGGTAACCTGCAGAAATGTTTAAAGCGTCTCCTTTGGAGATTTTTAAGTAAGAATGTTTGTCGCCATTCCACGAGCGTACGCAATTTTGAAGCGTGACATGTTGGGTATCTTTTTACTCGGCATAACATTATATTTCACATTATAGAAAAAAATTGGGCTAACTTTACTGTTCAGTTAAATGCGGTGAAATATATTTTTCCAAAAAAATTGCATTTGAAAGACCACTGCGCAAACACCGCGTGACAAAAAATATTGCAACGACCGCCATTTTATTCTCCAGAGTCTTTGCGCAAAATATATTTATAATGTATGGCGGTTCTAAGTCCTTTTCTAGCAAAAAAAAATACTGATTTTAACTTGTAAACAACAAGTGTCAGAAATAGGCCTTGTCCTTTAGTGGTTAAAAAGGAAAGGTCATTTTGAATAACATTCAACTACAATATGACTTGTGTCGCAATTGTATACGCTATATTTTTTTTTTTTTTTTTTTCCACGAAAGTGGAGTAAAGAAAAAATGTTCATGCACTTTTTTGACACGATGACACGTGTTAGGGGACAGTTCAAATCAATTGAAACACCTAAAAATGTCTGCAGAATGCACATCAGTAAGGGGCAAAGGTGTCATAGGGGTCTTTGTTCTCCTTGAGCAAAGCATTCTGGGAAAAGGATGTCTTCAGTCTGCTGTAGCAAGGAGGAAGCACATCTCCCTCTTGCAATTATCACTTATCATTGTAATATTCTGTTAGGTCAGATGGTAAGAGGCAGCAAGGGACTAATGATGTATGAGTGTGATGGATCTTTACATTGTCCGGTTGCTGGATGAGTGGCAGCAGAGGGACTAATCTGTGTGTTTGTGATCGATTTTTACACTGGGTAGACGCTGACAGTGGCAGCAGCACAGAGCTGATTGGTGTGAAACATCTAAAACAATAAATGCTAACTCTGGGTGATGCCTGAGCAAAGATGGTGCAAACCATCTTGGGAACAAGTAATTACAAAACAAGAATCGTCGGAGAAAGCAGGAGACTAGTTCCCCAAACTATAGTCTCCAAAAGCGCAGGGGGAGGAGGAAAAAATAAATGAGGACTTTCTAGGTACCTTAAATATCAAATCGGGAACAATCAAGGATAATATAAAAATTATATACATTTTTTTCAACTTATAAATTAATGTTAAAAACATTTAACATAAATTTATATGTTGAATACAATTTATATAATTTTTATATTATCCCTGATTGTCTGCGATTTTAAATCTAAGGTACATAGAAAGTCCTAATTTATTTTTTCTCCTCCCCCTGCGCTTTTGGAGACAATAGTTTGGGGAATTTTAGTCTCCTGCTTTCTCCAACGTTTCTTTTTTTTGTAAATATTTTTTTGGATGTTGGTACCATTTAACTAGATCGCTGTAATAAGAGGCTCACTCATTCTCTTGGGAATAAGTAAAATGAAATTACAGTCAAAGGCAGTACTGTGTTCTTTAAGACGTAATAAATACCAATAGGAGTTGATGTTACACCTTACTTAGCAATGCTTGTTTTATAATGACAAAATATTTTGGAAGCTATCAATTATCAAATGTGCACATTTCAATAAGACAAATTTATGGCTGAAAAAGGAGTATCGTGTGTAAGAGGCCTAAAAGGCGATTTCCCTGCTGTATCTACAAGACAGGAAATGAATGGAAATCTTCCCAATGAGACAAAGATGAAAAAAAAAAGTCCTGGCAAGGATTGTCTTTATCCAAAATGAGCGTGGGCTTTAGATATACTTTATTATATTTCTGCTCACTTCTTATATGAGGTACCTGCATTCATTTTCTCCCCCCGTTTTTTTCACCTGGTAATCCTGCAGATAACACACTTCCTGTGCTAGGTCGGCTACGCTCAGTCCTCCACTGAATTTATAGATAAAGCCATGGTTACCATCTAGACTGGATCTCAAACATGTTAGCATTTGTTCATCTTCAATGCTGGGGTGGTGAGGGGGTGAATAGAAAAGTCATTTACACAAGAAAAGTAACAGTTTTTGCTTCTACATCATATCACAGAAAGTGACAAGGACACTGTGTTTCTGGCAAGTGTAGCTGCTGACTTTTAAAATACAGACACTCACCTGTCCTACGGTCCAGGGGTGAGCTCACTACAGCCATATTCTTCCCCTGTTCCCTCTGCAGCGCCGGCATCTTCACTATGGGCACCCGGCTGTGACAGCTTGCAGCTTCGCAGCCGGGCACCCACTGCGCATGGGTGAGTCACGCGGCGCATCCTGTATTGGTGGATGCAGTCTCTTGGGACTTGTCAGTGTCCCAGTAGACTGCAGGGGATTGGAGGAAGAAGAATTTATCAAAATCAGGTACCTGCTCCCCCCCTCCCCCCTTGCTCCTCAAAAGTGGCAATTGTGCAAGAGGAGCGGGGAATGAGTCCTTAAAGCGGAACTTCCCCTTTTGGATGGAGTTCCGCTTTAAGCTACTGCTATGGACTGGATTGGAAGACTGCAGTATTTGTTTTTTGTTTAATTATAATTTTACCCCCTATATGTTATACAATTTTCTTTTGGGTTTTGGATCTGTGGCAGTGCCTGGGTCTGCACTTTGTCTTCTATACCAGGCTTCTGTGATCTCTCACCCTCCCGATCTGTTTGGTTTTGATATATGGTGTTGGATTCCATCTCTTTTACTACTGAATGACATTCGTGTATGCATAGCTTAGGATCTATGTGCCCCTTTGTTGTTATTGGTATTTGGTGGATGATCATGGTCGGCTGCCTGCTAATGTTCCGCCCCTCCGTATGTCGTCGAACCGTCACTTCCGGTTGCCCAGGAAAAAGCTAATGGAGTATGATCTGTGCTTCATTAACTTCAATAGAAGGCAGACGAGACCCATTAAGGAGCCTTATGAATATTATATTACATAATAAAAATTAGCACTGCAAAAAATATGTTTTCCCTTTAAAGTGGTTGTAAACCCCCCTCTAATGTTTGTACCTATAGGTAAGCCTATAATAAGCCTTACCTATAAGTACTGTAAATATCTCCTAAACTTGCACCGGAGATATTTACTATATACTGTGCCGATGACGTCATCGGTGCATGTGCTGTGAAAGAACGGCAGCCCGTGCCGTTTCTTTAGAGCCCTGTGCCATGACCGGTGGCTCCCACGCGCATGCGTGGGAGTGTGTCGTCACACGGCTATGGCCAGTAGCACAGCTGGAGTCCACGGACCCGGAAGGAAGTGGGGCGAAGATGGATGCGGCCTCTAGCGGGGATGACGTGGTCTTTGTTTGGAGGTAACTTTCACATAATGTGCCAGTATGCAATGCATACTGGCACATTATGCCTTTCCTTTCTTGGTAAGAAAAAAGAAAAAAAACAACAGCCTTTACTTCCTCTTTAACTGTTGTCAAGCTAGTGCAACCAACATTTGCTTACTATGTTTATTACACTTTGCTTCCTATTGTTTTTCTTTGGAATGTCTCGTATAGGCTTGCATTTTTGTGCTACTCTACAATACACTATATATTTATTTATAGGCATATTCATTATCTTTGAAGAAATTTTCTGTTTTCAGAGCAATGTGTGACCATAAATCAGCATTTTTTTCTGTTATTTTCAAGCCTGACCTCTAGCTCAGTGTTTTGTGATCATTGATCAGAACAGAACATAACAAACAGTGATTTATTCCTGATGACAGCAATTTACTATGGAGTGGAAATGAAAACATTTGAACACTGTTGTTTATCATGAAAGGCTAGTAATGAAAAAAAAAGGCCACACGTGGAAGATCTCAGGAGCAGGGCTTATGGTAAATATTTTACTATGTGGGTAACATTGAGGGGGAAGCTTGAACCCTTTTTCTGCAGATGCCATAACTATTACAATGGCAATGCTGGCATATAAAAACAAAATTACCGGCTAATGTAGCAGTGGTAAGTTTGTTTGCACTTTTACCCCCAGCTGCTAGCTCTCTAGAAGTGATTTAAAGTGTTACTAAACCCAGAACTTGCATTCACTATATATGGTCTCTCTCAGTATACAGGACATGGAAATGCAAATATTTTAGTAAATATAAATTGATAAATCCCTTTCTCTTTCATTCATTGACTGACGCAGCTCCTGATCTTCTTGACCAGTGGGTTATACTGCCCCCTATAGGAGTAGGGCACTAGATAGAAAAAAATACTTTACTGTGCCTATGGGCAGTCCCAGGAGGTATACTCCCCCTCTCTACTATAGGTACTCAGTTTTTTCTGCCTAGTCAGGAGTAAGGACCTAATTCCATGCTGGGATCTTTGGTTTTCTTTTTCAATAGATTTTTTCCTCCTGGTTTTTTCCACAGCTCCGCGCAACATAGCCCCGCCGGACAGGGGCTGGCCTGCGAGTTAAATGCCTTGTCAGGTTGCATACGAATTGCTCTTGGCCTGTGTCACAGCGTTCCTACTGGCCGACAGCCTCCCATTTGAGGTTCTGTCTGGAGCGGTGCCCGCCTGGTTCCTGGCATGGTGAATAGCTCCCCCCTCTCCCTTTGGAGGGTTTTGGGGTGGATGCAGGCCCCTCCCTGGGACAGTTGGACCCCCGAATTCCTCTCCTTCCAGTTAGGTGGTACTTGTGGGTAATTGGGTAATCTAGTCCCTCACCCCCCCTCCCCTCCTATCATGGGGTAATGCAGTGGTCTGGGCTGCTTTCTGGGGTTGGGGCAGGGCACTGTACTAGTGATGGGGGCTGGGGGGGGTGTGCAATCAGATGAGGGTCGGCACTGTACCTGGTGGGGGCTCCTGCCTGGTTCCCCCCTCCCCTTCTGTGCCTTGCCTGGGCCTCAGGGATCCCTCCTGGGTCCCTGGGAGCCACATGGAGCCATGTGGGGCTGCCATTTTGTTGTGGACTGTATTGTGTATAGGCCGGTGGCCATGTTTGTGTAGTCTGGTGGCCATTTTGCATTGGTCCGGCATTGGAACCATTACAGAGGAGCCTTCCGGGTGGCGATTTTGGCTTTGGGAGCCCCTCCTTTACCGCTGGTGCTGACTCCTGGGTCTCTTCCCTTCTTGGACGCCACACGTGGAGTACATTTTGTCCTGTTGCTGCCAGTGACTGTCTGGTGGGGTGGTGAGTCTGGTGAGGTCCTCCCTCTCTTTGCTGCAGGATCGTGGGGTGCTCTGTTGCTGGCGATTGGGTGGTATTACAAGCGTGGTGGGGGTGTCCCTTAGCAGTGTTTTTTTTGCATGTTTTGTGGGGTCCCCCTATTCCTCATGGAGTCTTTGGAGCATATTTCCCCATTTGACCCCCTCTCAGAGGCTGCGGGACCCTCCGGGTCCCAACCCTCCATTGATGCACTGACAGCGCTCCTGGAGTCCTGTGTGTCCCAGGTGGAGGTGGCTTTTGGGCAGCGGGTTGGTAAAAAGCACCCCCCGCCTTCCCTTGCCTCATTTGTCTCCTCAGATCCTGAATTTGATTCGGCAGCCACGGACGTGGCCCAACCTAATGGGGTCTACGGCCACGCGCCCAGATTTTTCAGATAGTGAGGATGATTCCTCCACAGCTGTAGCTGCGCACGAAAAGGCGCTGGTGGATGCATTGATTGTGTCTGTGCGGGAGACTTTAAAAATTAAGGACACATCTCCACCTTGTCTGGCCTGCGAGTGAACTGGGACAAGTCGCTTATCCTTCCGGTGGACGCGGGGGCTCGGGGCCCACGCGGACCCGTCTTTACCCCTGTGTTGGACTGACAGGCTTAAATATCTGGGCATAGTGATCTCCCCCGACATTCGAGACTTTTGTGACCTTAATTTATCTCCCCTTCTATTGAAATTCGGGACTAAGCTGTGCTCCTGGGCTAATCTCCCCTTGACCCTGATTGGCCGCATTAACCTGGTCAAAATGAAGCTGTTGCCCCCTCTCCTATATGTACTTCGTCACTCCCCAGTCTGGATACCGAAGGCCGTTTTTCGTCGGCTCCATTCTCGCATCCTTTCTTTTATTTGGGGTTCTCGCCCTCCTAGACTTCGACTGACGATCTTACAGCGACCCTGGACTCGGGGGGGACTGGCGTGCCCGGATTTTTTCCGATACTTCGTGGCGGGACTTTTGACGCATGCCCACAACTGGCTGATCTCGAATGCCTCTAATGCTGCGGTGGCCCTGGAGGCGGCCCTGCTGGGCTCCTATGAGGCCTTACGCAACTTGTTGCTACGTGGACCGAAAGCCCCGTACCCTGTCAATGTCTCGATGGTGGCGGTGATCAGGGCATGGAAGCTGCAATCTCCATACATTCGGTTGGGACCTGGTCGTCGATCCCCGAATTCCCCCCTGTGGATGAATCCGGAGTTGCCGGAGTTCTTCTCCATCCCGGATCCCTCCGTATGGGCCTCCAAGGGTATACTGTATCTATCTCACATTAGTCAGGGGGAGACGCTTGCGACATTTGACCAACTGAAGACTGACTTTTCCCTACCCAATTCCCACTTTTTCAGGTACCTGCAGCTCCGCCACGCCTTCTATAAACAGTTTATTGACTCTCCTTGTGACTTCACGCTAGCTGACTTGGAGGCCATTCTCCGAAACGAGACTTTGAAAAAAACGCTCTCTGCCATATATAGCACCCTGCTCCCTAGTGTGCACTCTGGGCTGGAGGCTCTGCAGGCCTTTTGGGTGGCCGAGGCTCCAGGCCTGGATGCGGAGGACTGGGAGGACGTCTGGGACTACCCATTCCGTCACCTGGTGGCCGCCAGGGACCGCCTTGTGCAGTTTAAAATCCTTCATAGGTTTCATCTAACCCCAACTAGACTGCACAGGGCCTTCCCTGATACGCCTGCGGTCTGCTGGCGCTGCGGTGCGCCGGACCCCACATACACGCACATGCTTTGGCATTGCCCACCCTTGGTGGCGTACTGGACCCGGATTCTGGACTTTGTTGCTCGAGTGACCACCATCCACGTGCCTTTAAAGCTTGAGTATTGCATCCTGGGACTTGTCAATGATCTGGCCCACTCAGTAGCGGCTCGCACTCTTTTAGGTCTTTTATTGTTCTACGCTAGGAAATTGGTGGTTCTCCACTGGCGGAAGCCTGCTGCACCCACCATTTCCTCGTGGAAATCCCTAGTGAACTCAGTAATCCCACTTTACAAAGCGACTTACGTTAACAGGGGCTGCCCGAAAAAATTCTCGAAGGTGTGGGACATCTGGTTGGAGTCTGGTGACACTACTAATGACACAGAGGGCTCCGCTGTGTCGACTCAGGGACCCTAATTGTAATTAACGGTGCCAATTGTTTCCCCCACATGCAGTGGACTTTGTACTCTGTTATCCTACTGGACTGCTGAACCTTCACACAGTGAACGGATTGCTCCTGTCACCGGGATCCTTGTGGGTTGAGCGCCCTTATGTAGTAGCAGTTGGGTGCAGCCTTGTCTGGGGTTGTTTTTGCCTATTTTTTTGTTGCTGTGTGTTTTATTTTATTTTGCCTTTTCTTTTCTTTTTTTTTTTTTTGTTGTTGAGCCAGGGAATGCCCAATGGCTCTGTTTTGTATGCTGTTTTTTTCAAAACCAATAAAAAGAATTTTCAAAAAAATGAAGGACACAGCTAAAGCTGCGGCGGAGGCCCTGGTTCTCTTTGGCACTCATAAACCGTCTAGAACGTTGAAGATGTTTCCTTTCCCCTCCTATTTTGACAGATTTGTCGCAAAAGTGGGAACGTCCAAGCGATTTGCAATGAGGTACCCCTTTGAAGAGTCCCTCCTTAAAAAGTGGACTGTTCCACCGGTGGTGGATCCTACAGTTTCCAGGTTAAATAAGGCAACCATGATCCCGGTTGAAGAATCGCCAGCCTTTAATGATCCAGCTGACAGAAAAGCGGAGGCTGTGGTCCTCAATATATTCACTGTTGCAGGTTCGGTCTTAGGCCGGTCTTCACCATTGCAAACTCTGACTGAGTGGGCTAAACTTTTACGCCGTGAACTGGAGGATGAGCAGCTTCCCCCTGCCTTTGGTGAGCTGGTGGACCACTTGGTTCAGGGGCTGCAGTTTATCTGTGATGCCTCTTTAAATGCGACTCCCCTGATTTCTAGAAAATCTGTTTCGGTAGTGGTCCTTAGGCGTGTTATGTGGCTCAAGTGGTGTTCTGTGGACCAAACCTCTAAAAAACCCTTAACTGAACTTCCTTTTCAGGGTGATCGCCTGTTTGGAGCTACCCTGGATGACATCATTAAGTGTCTCACAGGGGGAAGAGTACTTTTCTTCCGCAGGCTGGTAAGGGTAAGGAACCTTCTTGTAGACCTGGCCCGTCTTTCTCGGCGCACAAGAAGTTTTTTCCTCCCTCAGGGTCAACTAACAAGAGTTCAAAGCCTTTTAAGACCTCTTCGGGAGGATCCAAGTGACCTTGGTCTGGCAAGCCAAGAGCGGGATTCTCCAGACCTTCAGGCTCCTTCTGCATGAAGGTGTGCCCTCATCCGTGCCTGGGGTGGGGGGACGTCTTCGCTGGTTTCCGGGCCCTTGGAGCTCCTTGGTGCAAGATAAGTGTGTCAACGAAGAAATCTGATCCGGCTACAAGATCGAGTTTCATTATCACCCTCCAGAAAGGTTCTTTCCTTCCAATGTGCGCCTGTCCCTTGACCGATTGCAAGCTCTGTTTGGGGCGGTGCTAGACCTGTTACTTCAGGGGATGATTGTCCCGATTCCAACCTCGGAACGTTTTCAGGGGTATTTATTGAACCTGCTCATGGTCCCAAAGAAAGAGGGAAAGGTACGTCCATTTCTGGATCTCAAAGCCCTGAACTGCTTTGTGCAGGTACAGAAGTTCAGAATGATGTCCATTCGCACGGTGGTGGCATCCTTGCATCAGGGGGATTTCCTTGCCTCTGTCGACATCAACGACGCTTACTTACACATTCCAATATGTGTCTGTCACCAGCGCTTCCTCCACTTTGCCGTGGGAGATGAGCATTATCAGTTTGTGGGGTTACCCTTTAGCCTCGCCTCTGCTCCTCGGGTCTTCACAAAAGTGTTGGCCCTGGTGCTGGCATTGTTACATCAGTGGGGGATCCCAGTGCTGGGTTAACTGGACGACCTTCTCCTGCAAGCGGAGTCCCTTCCTGCTTGGTGGACAACGTGGAAATCACTATATGGACTCTGAGGGAGTTCGGCTGGATTCTGAATTATCAGAAGTCTGCTCTGGTTCCTTCCACAAAGTTAGACTATCTGGGTCTGACTCTGGACTTGGCTCCGGCCAGAGTGTTTCTTCCTCTGGACAAACTCCAGAAATTGCATGCTGTGATTCATCTCCTGCTGTCTAGCAGGTGGTCTTCCCTCTGGACTTGCAAGCAGGTGCTGGGCCTGATGGTTTCTACTTTTGAGGCGGTCCCGTTTGCACAGTTCCATACGAGGTCCCTGCAAAGAGAGATCTTGTTCAAATGGGACAAGTGTCTGAAGTCTCTGGACAATCAGATCCGACTGAGCCGGGAAACAAAAGGGTCTCAGGTCTGGTGGCTTTGCTCTTTGGCTCTTCGTCAGGGCAAATCCTTTCTCCCCTTGTAGTGGACAGTGGTCACCACGGATGCCAGTCTGTCCGGGTAAGGAGGTGTCCTGGCCTGAAGCTCTGCTCATAGTGTTTGGACACTGGAAGAATCCAGACTCACAATTAGTGTCCTGGAACTCTGAGCGATCAGATTGTCTTCAAGGGTGTCCAGTGCAAATTGAATCTGACAACGCCACGGCCTTGGCTTATGTCAATCACTAGGGGGGAACAAGAAGTGTGCTGGCAGCTCTGGAGGTAGCCGGCATTCTACAGTGGGCAGAACACTTTGTTCCGGCCCTCTCAGCCGTACACTTTACAGGGGTGGAAAATTGGCAGGCAAATTATTTCAGTCGGCAGGGTATTTGGACCAAGGGGAGTGGTCCCTTCATCTGGATGTATTTCATCAGTTGTGTCTCCGGTGGGGCACCCCCCCCACGCCCCCCCCAGGTGGATCTGTTGGCGTTTCGACACACCAGAAAGATGCAGAGGTTGGTGGCACGGTCACGGGATCCTCTGGCAGACTACACAGATGCGCTGCTGGCCCCATGGGGCCAGTATAGCCTGATTTACGCCCTCACTCCTCTCAAGCTTCTGCCGAGACTCTTGCGCAGGATCGAGGCAGAAGGGATTCCGATCAGTCTAGTGGCTCTGGACTGACCTCATCAGTCTTGGTACGCCGACCTGGTGCGGCTGGTTGCCTATTCAATTAAGGGTCAGGTACCATCTTTCCCTGTGAAGGCGCACTCTACTCAGGCGCTCAGTGCTTCTTAGACCTTCCGTCATCAGGCGTCAGTGACGCAGATGTGCAAGGCGGCTACCTGGTCATTGGTGCACACTTTCACAAAATTCTAAAAAGGGGATGTGTTGGCATCTGCGGATGCCTCTTTTGGCCACAAGGTTTTGCAGACTGCTGTTTAGAGGGTCTGTTCCCTCTTTGGGGGAATTATTTTCAGGGCTCTAGTTTTTTGCTGTTCCCACCCCTCATGTTTTGCACTGCTTTGGGATGTCCCACTGGGTAAGATGCTCAGGAGCTGTGTCCGTCATTGAACGAAAGAGAAAATGGGATTTTTGACTTACTGTAAAATCCATTTCTCTGATGTTCATTGATGGACACAGCACCCACCCCTCTGTGAAGTTGTAATTCTTCTGACACTGCTTGTAACAAAACTGAGTACCTATAGCAGAGAGGGGGAGTATACCTCCTGGTACTGCCCATAGGCATAGTCAAGTGTTTTTTTCTGAAAGTAAAGGTAGGGTAATGGCGCTGCCTGTTGACAATGAACTAAGGTGATTTTGGTAAGTGTAACAGTAAAACAATATGCTGTAAACAGGAAGATAAGTAAAAATAGGTACAATAGGTAAGCAATGATATGTATAGTTACGTGGTGTATAAATATATAAATATATAAAAAATACTATAAGTGAACAGTAAAGAGGATAATAAAATATGGTGTAATGCAACAGGGAATAAATAACTTAAAAAAACTCCTCAAATAAATAGAGATGACAGGAAATAAAATATTATATCTATATATAAATACATGTTTAAAGTGACCTAGTGCACTCAAAGCTATCAAAGTGATATAGTGCAAAAAAGTGGCAAATAATTATTAAAGTGGCAATGTGCACAAATGTAAGTGGAATTGATCGACCAAAAATGAACAATAGAGTTATCTGTGCACATAAAAAAAATATATATACAGTGGGTACGGAAAGTATTCAGACCCCCTTAAATTTTTCACTCTTTGTTATATTGCAGCCATTTGCTAAAATCATTTAGGTTCATTCTTCTTCCTCATGAATGTACACATAGCACCCCATACTGACGGAAAAACACAGAATTGTTGACATTGTTGCAGATTTATTAAAAAAGAAAAACTGAAATATCACATGGTCCTAAGTATTCAGACCCTTTGCTCAGTATTTAGTAGAAGTCCCCTTTTGATCTAATACAGCCAGGAGTCTTTTTGGGAAAGATGCAACAAGTCTTTCACACCTGGATTTGGGGATCCTCTGCCATTCCTCCTTTAGATCCTCTCCAGTTCTGTCAGGTTGGATGGTAAACGTTGGTGGACAGCCATTTTTAGGTCTCTCCAGAGATGCTCAATTGGGTTTAAGTCAGGGCTCTGGCTGGGCCATTCAAGAACAGTCACGGAGTTGTTGTGAAGCCACTCCTTCGTTATTTTAGCTGTGTGCTTAGGGTCATTGTCTTGTTGGAAGGTAAACCTTCGGCCCAGTCTGAGGTCCAGAGCACTCTGGAGAAGGTTTTTGTCCAGGATATCCCTGTACTTGGCCGCATTCTTCTTTCCCTCGATTGCAACCAGTTGTCCTGTTCCTGCAGCTGAAAAACACCCCCACAGCAAGATGCTGCCACCACCATGCTTCACTGTTGGGACTGTATTGGACAGGTGATGAGCAGTGCCTGGTTTTCTCCACACATACCGCTTAGAATTAAGGCCAAAAAGTTCTATTTTGGTCTCATCAGACCAGAGAATCTTATTTCTCACCATCTTGGAGTCCTTCAGGTGTTTTTTAGCAAACTCCATGCGGGCTTTCATGTGTCTTACACTGAGGAGAGGCTTCCGTCGGGCCACTCTGCCATAAAGCCCCAACTGGTGGAGGGCTGCAGTGATGGTTGACTTTCTACAACTTTCCCCCATCTCCTGACTGCATCTCTGGAGCTCAGCCACAGTGATCTTTGGGTTCTTCTTTACCTCTCTCACCAAGGCTCTTCTCCCCCGATAGCTCAGTTTGTCTGGACGGCCAGCTCTAGGAAGGGTTCTGGTCATCCCAAACGTCTTCCATTTGAGGATTATGGAGGCCACTGTGCTCTTAGGAACCTTAAGTGCAGCAGAAATCTTTTTGTAACCTTGGCTAGATCTGTGCCTTGCCACAATTCTGTCTCTGAGCTCTTCAGGCAGTTCCTTTGACCTCATGATTCTCATTTGCTCTGACATGCATTGTGATCTGGAAGGTCTTATATAGACAGGTGTGTGGCTTTCCTAATCAAGTCCAATCAGTATAATCAAACACAGCTGGACTCAAATGAAGGTGTAGAACCATCTCAAGGATGATCAGAAGAAATGGAAAGCACCTGAGTTAAATATATGAGTGTCACAGCAAAGGGTCTGAATACTTAGGACCATGTGATATTTCAGTTTTTCTTTTTTAATAAATCTGCAACAATGTCAACAATTCTGTGTTTTTCTGTCAGTATGGGGTGCTATGTGTACATTCATGAGGAAGAAGAATGAACCTAAATGATTTTAGCAAATGGCTGCAATATAACAAAGAGTGAAAAATTTAAGGGGGTCTGAATACTTTCCGTACCCACTGTATATACAAAATAAAGTGATGGTTGAAAATGAAGTGCAATAAGGTGCACAAAAGGTGATCAGTGCTTATAAATAATATATGCAATAAAGTGACGGAATATCAACTGGCAAGAAAGTCCCTATGGCCAGTGTATACAATAAAGGAAATCAATAAAGTGACTTTGTGACAGGTTTAGTCCATGAATAAATAAATATAAGCATAGGTAGGTGGCTAAATCTTCATAGATGGATGCTGGAGGTGACCCCGTGGTGGGTAACAAGTGAGGTGCTAGGTCGCTGAGGACGTCTGATGATGAAACGCGTACAGCACCGTTGCATCACGTCCGGTTCCGGTACTCGGGTGGAATGCATTGCGTTCCAAAGCTCTGTTTATCACTTTTACCAAACGCTACCATTGTTGTGAGTACCCATTTTTTGTATGCTATTATTATTATTATTAGTATACAGGATTTATATAGCGCGGACAGTTTGCACAGCGCTTTACAATATGAGGGAAGACAATACAGTTACAATACAATTCAATACAAGCCTTTATTATCAATAAAGGCTTTACAGATTTACACTAATGGCCCTTCTTTCTGTCCTATGTGACCGCCCTGCCCCTACCTACTTCCGATTGGGATTAGGAAAAAGGTACTTAGATGTATTTCTTTTTTAAATAAAATATATACAGTGCTGTCATCCACATACAGAAATAGAAGGGACAATGTAAACTAAACAGTGTGTGTTTAGTATCACTAAGTTAAAAAAGAAAAGGCTAAAGTTTATTAAAAAAACAACTAAAACAAAAGAAAAAAAATGAAAAGCCCCTCTAACACCCCCCATCCCCCACCCCACCCCCTACATACACACACAAACAAACCATGGTTGTGCCACATATTCAATATCACTCCACAAGTTGGAGTGGGAACATAATTCTGGAGCCATCTTTCATAGTGAACTCTAAACTGATGAGTTGGAAAGGCCTATGGAGCATTTCGGTACTGCTGTAGTTTTTTTGCTGTTTCACAACTGCGCAATTTTTTTTCCCCTAAAAATATAGATTTGATAGACAGACGCACAAATATCATGTGACATAAAAAAAATTGCAACTACACCCATTTTATTCTACAGGGTCTTTTCTTTCAGAAAATATATTTAGAGGTTTTTGGCACATGCATAATACTTACATTGGAAAAAGCTGGGCTGTACCCAAACTTCAGCTCCCTGGGACTCTGAAATACCTCTTTATTGCTTAGCAGCTTTTTACATGTTTAACATATTTAGCCCGGACCTGCATTGGGGGGGGGGGGGAATTAGAGCAGGACTAAAGGCACAGATACTTCCCTATGGGGTCCCTGGCTGGCACTGGCATCTTCTCCCCCACTTCTTCCACTGCCTTGATTGGCTATCCTGGGGTGCCGTAATTCCCACGCATGCACAGGAGTTCATCTTGGCATATTGGCACTGTGCCGGAAATGTAAACTGAGATATGCATTCTTAGTTCAGTGTGCATTGTAGAGAGGACTGCGAGCAGACAGGTAGGTTTATTTAATTGCCAAAGATACTCTTTTACTATCAATAGCTTTCCTGCTTGTAGGATTTGGTAAATTTGAGATTAGTTCTGCTTTAAGTAAAGCATTTAAAACACTTTTCTGTTGGTATGACCCCTTTAAACATTCTGGCACCTAATTCAGGGGCAAATCTACTGCGAGGCAAACAAGGCTTTTGCCTTGGGCGACATTTTTCAGGAGGGCAGCGCCGGGCCCAAAGCAGCTGCCCCTTGAGCCCACACTATCCAGGGTTGCCGCCATTGGCCAACAGAGAAAGCAGTTGGATGCATTTACCTCCTTTTGTTCTGGCCTCAGCCCTGTCACGGCAGAGTAATCTGCCCTCTTCCTGCCCCCGCACAGCTTCAATTTCACTGGGGGCGCTGCCAGTCCTGTGCTGGGACGTGCTGGGAGTTTGGGGCCACCTGCTTCCTCGTCCCCCCCCCCCCTCTTCAAGGACCCACTGTGACAGTGTATGATCGCTATACCAAGCAGAAAGCGCCCCATGCCGCCCTGTGCCCACACTGCCTGCCGTGGAGGAGGAGGGAAGAGCCAGACCGGGATCAACTGAGTCACCTTAGGTAGGACCACATACAGGAGACACACTGGGAGGGCACCTTAACCCGTACACTGTGGAGTGAGGGGAGGCACAATGTTCCTGCCCTGCTGTCACTGCACTGCTCTGATTCACTATACCAGGGGCTTTCCATTCCCACAGTCGGAGGAATTTAGATGGGGGGGGCCTGAATTTATTCTTGCCTAGGGCAGCACAAAACCATAATACACCATTGACCTAATTCAGAAAAGCCTTGCGGCTGTTTCATACATGTTACCAACACATGCAACATGTTCAGATAATTCCTGTTTGTGCTGCCTGTAGACTGGGTACCTATTGCTGCAACAAATTAAAAAATAATTACTGCCAGTTTCTAGATAAGGAAACTGGCAGTAAATAAGACCAACTGTAAGTTGCCATAGAAACAGGACAGTGCTGCTTCGCTGCCCCGCAATATGCCCTGCTCTTTATCCTTCTGCCTGTTGTGTGCCTGATATCTGTCCTCCAATCCCCCCCAGGCTCCCTCCCCTCGCCTCTCTGTGAGCCCTCATATCCTCATGTCTCTCATATCCCACCCCCTGTGCCGCTCTAGCCGCCTATGGCAGACAAAAGGTCTTTCATACTTTTATACTATAAATGCATTATATTAGTTTTCTTCATCTTGTTTATATCTGTTTAGGGGATAAAGTTTGGCTAAATCAGTACAAAACTCTGCTACTGCCATAGTACAGTAGCTGAATCGGAGCTGTGCCGGTGTTTGGGACTGCCTGCTTCCTCGCCCCCCCCCCCCCACTCCAAGGTCCCCCTGTGACAGTGTATGATCGCTATACCAAGCAGCAAGCGCCCCATGCCGCCCTGTGCCCACACAGGTTTGTGACATCTCTGCCGGTTCAGTTTGTGTTCCTATTTTGACACCGGAGAGTGGCGGATCCATGATGGCTCTTTGGCCAACTGGATGTAAACAGACTTTTCTGGGGGGTTTTTTACATACCTGGAGTAAAGTTACATCCACGCGCCCAAAGCCCTGCATGGAACTTCCAATGGGATCCGCCTAATAAACTGACAGGCGCACCAAATGGGAAATCCCGTGCTAATGGGCCCCAAACCTTATTCTACTGTTGTCATAGCCACCAACACCAGTGCCAGTATATCTGAGGAAAACCCTGGAAGGTGATTGTCACAGCTGACAAATCCACTCATTCCCATTGCACTTCATGACATACGAAATAAGCAGATCAGGAAACAAGCTTTGACAATGGCGTTAACTCCTTCTGAACCCTTTTTGGAAACAAGTCTTTGTGTCGGATAGAATCCAATCATAACATTGCACACCTTAGGTTGGCCAATTTATATATATGATAGAAAAGCAAGAAATAAAACAAATTTCTTGGTCTGACAAAGGTTACCATCTTTTCTTAAGTCCTGCATTATTATGATGGACAGAGGGCCGGGGGAGCATAGCTGGGACCTAATGAGGCAATTCAGTTAGTAATAAGAGATATTGTATGTGCTGTTTGAGCAGGGCTGAACCTTAAAGCCTTGTGAAAACTAGAACAGCTCTGGGGATTGAACTTGATAACATAATTGGATTCCTTCAGTCTTCCTCTCATCCCTGGTATGTTACTGTGCCGCGCTTTCCTTTCTGTCTGTTCCCTCCCCCTTTTCCTTCCAAATATCCCTGTTTTTCAACTTGTGTTTATTTCACTTTCCTTTTAAGTTTAGATAATGTCTTGTTTTTCTTTTCTTTTTTTTTTTATTGAAAAAAAAATAAAGATTTTTTTGTCACTTTGCCTCTTTTATCATCTTCGAGCTGATAGAGGATTGTGGTAGACGGGTTGCCTAGCAACCTCTCCTCCTCTTAGCTGCTTCAGATCTAGAGTCTGAAAAAAAAAAGAATTCACTGCTTGGGGAGATTGTGTTTCAGCACAGTTCACAAACCCAGGCTGGGTGAATGCTCTGTGTGCAAGCAAAAAGGAGAGCTATTCTTCAAGGCAGCATCATGCCAAGCAATGATTAGTATTATTTCTTTACCTTTTCTTTCATGCATGCAAGTTTTTTGCTGTCTGTTAGCTTTAAAGAATTCCAGGTTTGGATATTTTTAAATACAGTAAGTTGCATTGGTCCAGCTTGAACCAATGTAACTATTTATATGCCATGCATGTGGAAATCGTGACTGTTTAGAAGCATAGGCTCAGTCACGATCAACTAAAATCATGCCTTGCCCAAAAATGACACAGAGGCTGATTAAAGTAGATAAAGGCAAGGCCACAGCTTTATTGAACATTTCAAACATAACAAGTCAAGTGCAAGTCACAGTTATACCGTGAGATCATGTAAACAATATCCTGGCAAAGTCTAAGAGCTGGTTCACACTGAGGCGATCCGACTTTGGGGGGCGACCTGTGAAGTCAGGCTGACAAGTCGCACTAGTCTGAATGGGCTCAAAGGCCTCTCCTCACCATGAGTGTCAAACAGGCATTAGACTGACCCAAAATTCATAGCCCATTAAAACAGTGCTAATTGCTCACAAGGTCCAGCCACCAATAAAGCTTTGACAAATTATTACAGAGCCCGTGGGTAGGCAGGCAACTCTTCTGAAGGCTGAATTTCATAAGGTCAGTGGGATGCTTCAGCATAGCCTTTTTCTAGAGTTCAAGCTCTACCCCTCTTCTTCACGTCCTTGTAGCCACTTTACCTCACATCCCTGGTGGAGCCACTTAATCTCCCTGCATTATTAGTTCAATGCCCACTGTATAGTCATGCTTCCATCAGTCAAGACTTCCTCTCTCTAGAGCAGGTATCTTCAAACTATGGCCCTCCAACTGTTGCAGAACTACATGTCCCATGAGGCCTTGTAAAACTCTTATATTTCACAGATATGACTAGGCATGATGGGAATTGTAGTTCCTGAACAACTGGCAGGCCATAGTTTGGAGATCCCTGCTCTAGAGGGTTTGAGGGGCCTTCACTCTAACAGACGCTGCTACTCTAGTGATCTCCATTTGCTTCCCATACTAGCCTGCTGCATTGTAAACACAGAAGGTCAGCCATTTAGAACGACACCATTCACATAATGCTTTGTATTTTCTCAATGAATGCAAAGCATTCTCTGATTGAATGAGGTTGAGGCAGCTACTACATCTAAGGACTGGTAAGCTGCAATATATGCAAGGTCTGACCAGAAAAAGTCCAGCCATTGTTAACATAAGAAGAACAGCCAAGGAGAGTGAACTGAAATGCACATGCGTGATCAATGGTGACTTCACTTTACTAGTCAGTGGGGGCGTTAGACACCAGTGAGTGAGCATGTGTACTATGTGGCTGTCGCCATTCAAATTGACTGAGAGAATAGAGCACAGCATCTGTATCAAATTTTGCATTAAGCTTAAACATTCCTCTGCAAAAACAATTCGGATGATTCAGGCTTTCAGAAATGATGCTATGATTGTAGCGCAAATAAAAGTGTGGGAAAAATGCTTCAAAGATGGTCAAAAATCTGTTGCAAGTGATCCACATTCTGGAAGGTCTGCAACAAGCAGAACACCAGAGAATGTTGAATGTGTATGGGCAACTGACAGTGGTAGAACCAGAAGCTGATCTGGGGGATTCCAAAAACTACTGTGTCCAGGATTTTCATACAGGATCTTGTCATGAACTGTGTTGTGGGAAAATTCGTTCTGCGGTTTCTGATACCAGAGCAGAAAGAACATTGTGCTGCATTTGCTAATGACTTGCTTTAAACTGCTACTAATGAACCAGATTTCCTCAAAAAGGTCATAACCGGAGATGAATCTTGGGTCTATGGCTATGATTCAGAAACGAAGGCCCAGTTGTCCTAATTGAAGTCGTATATTTGAAGGGGACTGAGGGGTTGTTGTTCTATGTACAATGTTTCATTATCTTGTATCTTCTTTAATAAATGTCTTTATTTTTCATATTACATGGCTGGATACTTTCCAGACAGACCTCATACTTTATTTGCTCCAAGAGGTGCCCAGCTGGAGAAATACTTATGTTCTGTATAAGTCTTTGCTGTGCCAGTTCCTCTTCATTCTGCACATGTGCATCATGTGCCCCATTAATTTGCCACTTATGGCAGCTTCCAGCGCTCCTGCAGAGTCTGGCTCTCCACATGGAAATTAATAAGGCATGTGCAGGAGGAATGGGACCCAGCAGGGTTGCTTTAAAAGGAAAGGCTAGGTGGCTCCAAGTAGGGCTGCACAGTGAAGATCTCTGGAATGGGGACAAAGTATTTCTGAAAGTCCAATAAACTCTATTCCAGGTATCTCCAGGTCCATTAAACTGTATTCCAGCTATCTCTAGGTCTATTAAGCTGGAGCCTCTCACAATTCTCTCAGTTTTGTGGACTGTCAGTGCTTACTGGGCACACATTATGAGGACTGATAGTCTGAGACATGTACCTGGTCTCCTTGGACTTTATCAACAAAAGCAGTCTGGCCTCTACTGGCAGTACATACTCCTTACCTGCACTCTTGATTGCAAGCACTTTTTAGCATTGAGGTGATAAGCAACTTCTGCCATCTTTCTCATTTGCGTACAGCCTGTTGAAATTTGCTCAGTGAGTGGCCCTGTCCGCGGCCTCCCACCCGACATCCTGTGTAAAACAGCACGTTTGTGCACCTTTTTTTGCACACTACACACATAAGGTTGCCCATTATTTTAATAGGTTGCCCTATGTATGACAAACGCAGCAAAATAGCTCATGCAACGTTTTAAGCGTTGTGTCTTTTGCTGCATTTGTCGTATGAAAAAACACGTGTCTGCCAATGAATGGCACCACAAGCTTGACATGCATGTTATGCATGTTTTGTAAATGCACATAAAATCACATGATTTTGCGCACATTCATGAAACTCAGTAGTGTGACTGCAGCCTTAAGGCTTGGCTGTCAGCCTAAAATCTTGGTCTAAGTCTATCTATTAAGAATGGTGACAGCTTCTCCAACCTGACTATGTTACATGGTTACATAGTTAGTCAGGTTGAAAAAAGACACAAGTTCATCTGGCTCAACCTATAAAAAACAAAAAACAGTAAAGAAAACCCAACCATACAATCCCTTATACACAATTCTATACCATCAGTTGATCCAGAGGAAGGCATAAAAACCTCTTTAATGCATGATCCAATTTGCTATACCAGGGGAAAAAAAATCCTTCCTGATCCCCTGAGAGGCAATTGGATATTTCCTGGATCAACTTTACCTATAAATATTAGTACCCACTTATATTATTTACACCTAGGAAAGAATCCAGACCTTTTTTAACCACCTCAATACAGGGCACTTAAACCCCCTTCCTTCCCAGACCAATTTTCAGCTTTTAGCGCTGTTGCATTTTGAATGACAATTGCGCGGTCATGCAACACTGTACCTAAACCAAATTTATGTCATTTTTTCCCCACAAATAGAGCTTTCTTTTGGTGGTATTTGATCACCGCCAGGTTTTTTCTTTTTTGGTGCACAAATTAAAAAAAGGCCGAAAAGTTTGAAAAAAAAAAAAAGTTTTTGTTTAGGTTATAAAATTTTGTAAATAGATATGTTTTTTCCTGCACTGATGAGCACTGATGATGCCGCACTGACAGGCACTGATGAGGAGACACTGATGGGGTGGCACTGATGGGGTGGCACTGATGGGGTGGCACTGATATGCAGCACTGATGGGCACTGATAGGTAGCACTGATATGCAGCACTGATGGTCACTGATATGTGGCACTGATAGATAGCACTGATATGCAGCGCTGGTGGGCACTGATAGGCAGCGCTGATGGGCACTGATAGGCAGCACTGATGGGCACTGATCGGCGGCACTGATGGGCACTGCTGGGCACTGATAGGCAGCACTGATGGGCACTGATGGGTGGCACTGATGGGCAGCACTGATCGGCACTGATGGGGGGCACTGACAGGCACTGATAGGCAGCACTGGTGGGCAATAATGGGCACTGGTGGGCGGCACTGATAGATGGCAATAACGGGCACTGGTGGGCAGCACTGATAGATGGCATTGGTGGGCAGCACTGATAGGGGGGCACCACTGGCAGGCTCTCTGAGCCCTGTTTGCCATCCCTGGTGGCCATGGTGGGCATCCCTGGTGGTCATGGGTGGGCATCCCTGGTGGCTCTAGTGGCATCCCCTCCCCCCAGGGCTGCACTGGTAATCGATCATCTGATTACCAGCACAGACCCCCCCTGTGATCAGTGAGTAATTAGAAATACTCACTGATCACCCCAGCTGCAGAATTGATCCTCTTCTCTTCTCCTCACTGACAGGATCTGTCAGGAGGAGAAGAGATCGAAGCCGTTACAACGGCTGTATTGACATTACATGACGGCTGTGATTGGTCACAGCCGTCATGTGATCAGGAGGGCCAATCACAGGGCCCTCCTGCCGAGGCTTGTTGCTCTGTGTCCTAGGGACACAGGCACATCGAGATCGCGCCGCTGCGAGTGCCCGCGGCGGCGCGATCTCTCTCCTTCTGAAGGACGTTCCGGAACGTCCATTCAGAAGGACGAGACTCCCACCCGGCCGTATATGTACTATGGCCCGGGTGGGAGGTGGTTAAAGCAATCTAGTGAGCTAACCAGAACCACCTCTGGAGGGAGTCTATTCCACATTTTCACAGCTCTTACGGTGAAGAAACCTTTCTGTATTTGAAGACTAAATCTCTTTTCCTCTAGATGTAAAGAGCGCCCCCTTGTCCTCTGTGTTGACCTTAAATTGAGTAACTCAACACCAAGTTCATTATATATACCCCTTATGTATTTATACATGTTGATAATATCCCCCCTTAATCACCTCTTCTCAAGAGAGAATGAATTCAGTTCCTCCAATCTTTCCTCATAGCTGAGCTCCTCCATGCCGCTTATCAGTTTGGTTGCCCTTCTCTGCACTTTCTCCAGTTCCCTGATATCCTTTTTGAGAACTGGTGCCCAAAACTGAACTGCATATTCCAGATGCGGTCTTACTAATGATTTGTACAGGGGCAAAATTAGATCTCTCTCTCTGGAGTCCATGCCTCTGTTAATACAAGAAAGGACTTTGCTTGCTTTGAAAACCGCAGCTTGGCATTGCATGGTATTATTAATCTTAGGATCTACCAGAACACCCAGATCCTTCTCCGTTATGGATTCCCCCACTCATAGACCTATCCTAATTCATCATCTACACTCATGTGCATACCATTTTGTTCATAATAATGCAAAATTCTATAGAAGATCTATAAAGAGAACTTTGTAACCTACCGCAAACACACTGTGGACTTTTTTTTCTGTCTGTTAATATGGAATAAAAAAATGCAAATTCCCAGGAAGCCTATTAGGACAGCTGTTATTTGTCAAAGACCATGTTACTCTCCACCATGTCATTGGCTGTCTCCAGGAAACAGCTCTGGGGCAGAGAATCCCTTGGCGGAGTCATACATATTTAAAAAAAAAAAAATGCTGTTGCAAGCCTTTAGCATTTGATAGGAGTCTGCTCTGTGCCAGATAACAGTCAGCCTGACAGGTTCTCTTCAAAATCTACTTTTTTTTGCTGCTGAACCTAAATCTCTTAAATCTACCTTTACTTGTCTTTCAGCTGAAACCATGGAAGCAAAACAGATGCCATGCTCATTAAACAAAGCCCCGCCATGCCTTTAAATCCTTCCTGTATTCTTTCCTTGCTGATTTATGCCCCCTTTTTTCTGCCTTTATAAGTAGAGGATAGGACAGATGGCAAAAGCTTAGTTTAAACTGATGCACCTCCATTAAAAGAAGCATCACAGCTCAGTGATTACAGCCTAGCATGGGGGATTACTTCAGGATGACAAAATATTTCTTGTATATGTGTGTCCTTTGGGGATACTTTGTATTAAACAGCAAGTGTGCAGTGTTAATTGTCCTGGCCTCCGATGCTTTTAATAGAATTTCAGGGTTACACTACATTAGAATGGTATAATAAGTAAAACTAGTAATACCTAACAATATAGTAATTTGGATATTATGGGATATATAGTAACAGTTCTGATATTTCTATCTATGCATGTTGTCTGTGTTAAAATGATCATATTGTCCCTTATAGCACTCTCTCAGGGTGGCATAATCCAGATAACTCCCTCTCCAGTAAGCAATTTGAAAACAATGTAATGATACAGGAATTGCATCACTGCTCCATTTTCGCACTATGTAAAGAGATAATAAAGCCTGGTACACACAGGCTGAATATTGGCTGGCATCGGCCGATTCTACACAAATCGGCCAACATTTGCCCTGTGTGTACATCAGCTGGTCTGACAGATGCTGGTCGAACAGCAGGCTTCTGCCAAACAAGCATACTGGAAATCCATCATTCGATCAGCATCCAATCAGCTCTGGTAGACAATGGCTGCAAGTGATGACCGGTACGTTCTAGCTCAGCAGAGAGATCTCTGTATTAACCACTTCCTGCCCGCCCTATATGCAATTGACGGTGGGAAGGTGGTTACATTATCCTGACCCGACGTCATATGACGGAGGCAGGATAATGCGCTCCGCGCGCCCCCGGGGGTGCGCAAAGCGGCGATCGGTGATGCGGCATGTCACTGTGACACCGCATCTCCGATCTCGGTAAAGAGCCTACTTACGAAGGCTATTTACCATGTGCCCAGCTGTGTCCAATCACAGCTGTTCACATAATAAACGGAAAGAGCCGTTGATCGACAAGCACGAGTAGAGGAGAGCCGATCTGCAGCTCTCCTGACGGGGGGGGGGGTCTGTGCTGGTAATCAGAGCATTTATTACCAGTGCAGACCCTTGGGGGGGGGGGTTCCACTAGAACCACCAGGGATGCCCACCTATGATCTCAGGGATGCCCACCATGGCCACCAGGGATGGCAATCAGGGCTCAGGGAGCCTGCCAGTGGTGCCCTAACCATCAGTGCTGCACCCCATGCCATCTATCAGTGCCGTCCACCAGTGCCCATCATTGCCATCTATCAGTGCTGCCCACCAGTGCCAATTATTGCCCACCAGTGCCGTCCATCAGTGCCCATCAGTGCCGCCCATCAGTCCCCATCAGTGCCGCCTATCAGTGTCCATCAGTGCTGCCTATCGATGCTGCCTATCAGTGCCCATCAATGCTGCATATCAGTGCTACCTATCAGTGCCACATATCAGTGCCTATCAGTGCTGCATGTCAGTGCCGCCTATCAGTGCCCATGAGTGCTTCATATTAGTGCCACCTCATCAGTGCCTGTCAGTGCGGCCTCATCAGTGCTCATTAGTGCAGGAAAAAACATATCTATTTACAAAATTTTATAACATAAACATTAAAACTTTTTTTTTTTTCAAACTTTTCGGTCTTTTTTTATTTGTGTAGCAAAAATGAAAAATCCTTATGGTGATCAAATACCACCAAAAGAAAGCTCTATTTGTGGGGTAAAATGACATAAATTTAGTGTAGGTACAGTGTTGCATGACCGCGCAATTGTCATTCAAAATGCAACAGAGCTAAAGGCTGAAAATTGGCCTGGGCGGGAAGGGGGAAAAGTGCCCGGTATTGAAGTGGTTAATATTGGATATTTTGTACTGGGAGCTCTTCAGTTTTTTTTTTTTTTTTTTCATTTAGCCTGCTAGGTTGAATGAAAAACACCTGATACAGTGCCTTACAACATAAAATGTAAATGTATTTTATTGGGATATTATGTGATAGACCAACACAAAGTGGCATGTATAATGGAAAATGGAATGGATTTGAAATGGAAGGAAAATGATAAATGGTTTTCAAATTTTTTTACAAACAAATATCTAAAAAGTGTGGCATGGATTTGTATTCAGCCATCTTTACTCTGATACCCCTAACTAAAATCTAGTGGAACAGCTGGTCTTCAGAAGTCACCTAATTAGCAAATATAATCCACCTGTGTGTAATTTAATCTCAGTATAAATACAGATGTTCTTTGAAGCCCTCAGGGGTTTGTTAGAGAACCTTAGTTAACAAACAGCATCATTAAAACCAAGGAACACACCAGACAGGTCAGGGATAAAGTTTTTGCGAAGTTTAAAGCAGGGTTAGGTTATAAAAAAATATCCCAAGCTTTGAACATCTCATGGAGCACTGTTCAATTCATAATTTGAAAATGGAAAGAGTATTGCACAACTGCAAATCTACCAAGACATGGCCGTCTACCTAAACTCGCAGGCCGGGCAAGGAGAGAATTAATCAGAGAAGCAGGCAAGAAGCCCATGGTAACTCTGGAGGAGCTACAGAGATCCACAGCTCAGGTGGGAGAATCTGTCCATGGGACAACTATTAGTTGTGCACCCCACAAATCTGGCCTTTATGGAGGAGTTAAAAGAAGAAAACCATTGTTGAAGGAAAGCCATTAGAAGTCCCATTTACATTTTGTGATAAGCCATGTGGGGGACACAGTAAACATGCTCTGGTCAGATGAGACCAAATATGAACTTTTTGGTCTAAAAGCAAAGCGCTATGTGTGCCAGAAAACTAACACTGCACATCACCCTGAACACACCATCCCCACCGTGGAACGTGGCGGCAGCATCATGTTTTGGGGATGCTTTTCTTAACCACTTACCGCATATCAATGTACCGGTACGTCGGGTAACTTTGCAGGCTTATACGGGGATGATGCCTCTAGCTAGAGGCATCATCCCGGTACCCTGGTTTGAAGCCGATGGTCGGCTTTCCGTCGGTAACGACCGCTTGGGAGCCGCTCGATCGTTACCCGGGTAAGCGGGAGGGGACGTCCCCCCCCCCTCCCGCCGCCTTCCGTGGCTTTGATCGTCCCACCGGGAGCCCCGAGCACCCAGCCGGCACGTCCGCCAGCTGGATGGAGTCCCGATGAATGCCGGAAACGGCATAGATCGGGTCTCCGATGACGTAGCCAGGAAGCGGCGTCCATGACGTCACTTCCGGGTTACTGTGCTGCAAAAGGCGGCAGATTTGAAAAACGGCTGTATGCAAAAATGCCGTTTTCGGATGTAGGATCAATAAGGGTGAAGTGTTGCAGTGAAACCCAGATTTCCTTTGATTGTGTATCTGCCGAGCTGTGCTAGCACCTTCACCTAAACCATGGCTATGCTGTGGATGGATGGCTAATGTGCTCACCTGGAGCAGCTTTCTCTTTGGCAATCATATTGGGAGTGATGACTTTGAATTTAAACAATGTGAAGCTTACTACATTTTGTGTACCTTCAAGCTATCTCCATATAACCACAGCAGGATGGGCTGAACCCAGCTTTCTGGGTGACCCAGATCTAGTGACAACACCAAAACTTATTTAGGCCTTGTTTACACTTGTGTTGCCCTCTAAACAGGGATCTGCGGAGGCTCATTCTTCGGAAGGCTTTGGACAGGCAGGGGGTGGCATTATATCACCTCCTTCCCTCCTTCTTTAACTCCTTAAACCCCGCTTTGCATTTCAAATGCGACAGCAGAAATAATTTTTGCTGAAAATGTAGACCCCCGTCCCCTCCGCTGTCTTTGAAGCCTAAGGGAAAGTGGTTGGGGTGGGAAAAAAGTGAGGCTCAACAGCACCTTTTTACAGCTCCCTTAACCATGAGTGTACCCAAGGCCTTAGGGTTGCGGTTCAAGCTACCATGGATTTAGGGATGTTTGCGTATCGCACATTTTTGGCTAAAATTGAGCAGGTTCACTACCAGAAATAAAGTACAAGCTATAATGCAGTGCATAGCCCTTGCCCCTGGTCAGACGATAATTTGAAGAAATGGATAAGCCATCTCTTTTTCTATAAAAGGGGGGCCTCACATAACAAAATTTGGCCCCAAAAACTTTAATAGGTTTAACCACACAGTTTGGAAAATTTGAGTAAGACGCGTGAAACTGTTCATGAATTGAATTCAGGTAGGTTTGCACATCTCTGCCACTAAAAACGAAACTCTAACCTAGGGAAACATGTTATCACTGTTAAAATAAAGAACACAGCGCTAGCAATGATTAAAACAAAGCTAGTGAATATTATAAAAACAACACAAGTACAAATAAAGTCAAAGTGTTAAATAAGTCGGTGCAAATTTATCACCAAAGTGCTTCTTCAATATAACAGTAATGTGTTCCAATCCACTGTGCCAACACCCAAGACTATTTTTCCGCACTCCCCAGACTGATTGTGACCCCTTGTTTGCAAAGAAAGTCATAAATCACTTGTGGATCAATCACTGGAAAGATGTTTGCAGCTTCCTCGGCATGCCTGATGTTATTCCACTATTCCTCTTCCTCCTCCGGTTCTCTCTAGGTACTTTTAACACTTGTGGCAGTATTAAAATAAAAGGAAAAAGCCTCCTATAGTGTTACACAGCTTTATGAATTATAAACTCGCTAAAATTGCACTCACGTTGAGCTAGTATGTTTATACATAAAAAATGAATGAACCAGGAAATGGCGCCGGATGTCCTGCCCAAAGCGTTTTGTCATCAGTACGCAACATCTTCAGGAGCAGAGGAATAGTAGAATAATATCAGGCAACTAAAATTAGAACACATTTTTGTGATTGCAAGGGTAGGTCCAGGGCCAGAACAGTACTGCTTGGAGAAAGTATAGAAACACAGTGTCTCAAGTGAATCTAACAAGAGGCCCTCAACAAGTGTTATAACTAAGGAGGATGCTGAGACACACAAGGCACTTATTTGCATTCATATTCGCGACAGTGCCATTTCCATTGCTAGATCCTGGAAATCACCAGTTATCTATTTTCAATTGGTAAAAAATAAACTATCGTAGGTTATGATCAACAAACGCCTCTCTACAATTTTGCTTTTCAAAATGACCTTATTTGAGAAAGTTTGGAGCCTCTGGATCAACTATTTAATGTGAACCCCCTAATACATTACCAACAGCTCTGCTTTGGATCAAATGGGCTGTATGTCTCTGTGAACCTCTTGCTTTCTCCCATGGCTTTTTCCTTTCCTCTCTTCTCTAAATCTTAACTTTTTTTTTTTTTTTTAATAAAATTTTCCAATGCTTCAGGAAGACTCCTTCAGAAGTGGGGGTGTTTGGAGGATTGCGGTTTGTGGGGTAGGCAGCTTGTGGCCGTAGAGGGCTCAGAGTGCCTGGGCTACCCATGATCTGCACGTGGTTGCCCTTGCGCCTCATGTCTTTGCACAGTATCATGAAAAGCTTGTTTAACCTCCCTGGCTAGTGTTGAGCGAACACGGACTGTATTATTCGTGTTCGTACCGAATAATTGGATTTTTTTTACCCGAACACGGACACGGACACTTTACTGTATGTTCGGGTAAAAATCCGTGTTCGGTCGTTTTATTTCCGGGTTTTGCATGCTTTGGCGCTCTTTTCATGGCGGGCTTTCAACAGCCAATCAACAATCGTTTAACTGGTGTGCCTTAAGCCATCCCAGCCATGCCTGCAAATGTCTTAGTAGCTGTGATTGGCCGTCTGAAGCATGTGACCAAGTCTTTATAAGTTCGAGGCAGCCGCCGCAGCAGCGTCATTCTGCTGCTTAGCTAAGGGACAGAGCACACATCAATGTGCTGGCTGCTGATTAGGGAAAGATAGGCAGGAAAAAACCATTTGTGTCCGGATAGAATTGAGGGACAGGTCGGAGTGTTTAGGCAGGGCGAGTTGTAGGCATTTTAGGGATAGAGTCTGCTGAATTATAGGGTCAGTGTCTTCTACAAACTACAATCGATATTGCTGTGTGGGGGGTGGGGTGAATCTGCACTCAATCCTGATCTACGATCTCTTCTCAATCCTGTTAGGGACAGAGTCTGCTGAATTTTAGGGAAACTGTGTTCTACAAACTACAATCGATATTGCTGTGTGGTGTGGGATTGGAGATAGGCAGGTGTCAGTGATCCACATCCATTTTTCTGTGTGTGAGCTGCAGTGAACACAATCTTTTTGGGCTGCAGTGAACACAATCTTTTTGGGCTGCAGTGAACACAATCTTTTTGGGCTGCAGTGAACACAATCTTTTTGGGGTGCAGTGAACAAAATCTTTTTGGGGTGCAGTGAACACAATCCTTTTTGGTGTGCAGTGAACACAATCTTTGTGGGGTGCAGTGAACAAAATCCTTTGTGGGGTGCAGTGAACACAATCTTTTTGGGGTGCAGTGAACAAAATCCTTTTTGGGGTGCAGTGAACAACATCCTTTTTGGGGTGCAGTGAACACAATCTTTTTGGGGTGCAGTGAACAAAATCCTTTGTGGGGTGCAGTGAACACAATCTTTTTGGGGTGCAGTGAACACAATCTTTTTGGGGTGGAGTGAACAACATCCTTTTTGGGGTGCAGTGAACAAAATCCTTTTTGGGGTGCAGTGAACAAAATCATTTTTGGGGTGCAGTGAACACAATCTTTTTGGGGTGCAGTGAACACAATCTTTGTGGGGTGCAGTGAACACAATCTTTTTGGGGTGGAGTGAACAACATCCTTTTTGGGGTGCAGTGAACAACATCCTTTTTGGGGTGCAGTGAACACAATCTTTTTGGGGTGCAGTGAACACAATCTTTGTGGGGTACAGTGAACAGAATCTTTGTGGGGTGCAGTGAACACAATCTTTGGGGGGTACAGTGAACACAATCTTTTTGGGGTGCAGTGAACACAATCTTTGTGGGGTGCAGTGAACACAATCTTTTTGGGGTGGAGTGAACAAAATCATTTTTGGGGTGCAGTGAACAACATCCTTTTTGGGGTGCAGTGATCAAAATCCTTTTTGGGGTGCAGTGAACACAATCTTTTTGGGGTGCAGTGAACAAAATCCTTTGTGGGGTGCAGTGAACAGAATCTTTGTGGGGTGCAGTGAACACAATCTTTGGGGGGGTACAGTGAACACAATCTTTTTGGGGTGCAGTGAACACAATCTTTGTGGGGTACAGTGAACAGAATCTTTGTGGGGTGCAGTGAACACAATCTTTGGGGGGTACAGTGAACACAATCTTTTTGGGGTGCAGTGAACACAATCTTTGGGGGGTACAGTGAACACAATCTTTTTGGGGTGCAGTGAACACAATCTTTGTGGGGTGCAGTGAACACAATCTTTGGGGGGGTACAGTGAACACAATCTTTTTGGGGTGCAGTGAACAACATCCTTTTAGGGTGCAGTGAACACAATCTTTGTGGGGTGCAGTGAACAACATCCTTTTAGGGTGCAGTGAACACAATCTTTGTGGGGTACAGTGAACAGAATCTTTGTGGGGTGCAGTGAACACAATCTTTGGGGGGTACAGTGAACACAATCTTTGTGAGGTGCAGTGAACACAATCTTTGTGGGGTGCAGTGAACACAATCATTGTGGGGTGCAGTGAACTCAATCTTTGTGGGGTACAGTGAACACAATCTCATACTTCTGAAGATTTGAGGGTGCTGCCTGTTCCATACTCCCCCTACTCCTCATCTAGCCTTTTAGGGGTACAAACAATAGTAATTGGGGCCTAGTGTGGTTGTGTACGTGTGATATACATACACTTTTTTTGGATCATATTTTCTATTCCGCTATTTAATCAAAAACCTTTGGGGATCAGTTAAATTGGGGGATAGTCTGTGTTGGTACGTGTGAGAGAGATCCACCTTTCCAAGTTGTTGGGGTTCATCTCATACTTCTGAAGGTTTGAGGGTGCTGCCTGTTCCATACTCCCCCTACTCCTAGCCTTTTAGGGGTACAAACAATAGTAATTGGGGCCTAGTGTGGTTGTGTACGTGTGATATACATACACTTTTTTTGGATCATATTTTCTATTCCGCTATTTAATCAAAAACCTTTGGGGATCAGTTAAATTGGGGGATAGTCTGTGTTGGTACGTGTGAGAGAGATCCACCTTTCCAAGTTGTTGGGGTTCATCTCATACTTCTGAAGGTTTGAGGGTGCTGCCTGTTCCATACCCCCCCCTACTCCTCATCTAGCCTTTTAGGGGTACAAACAATAGTAATTGGGGCCTAGTGTGGTTGTGTACGTGTGATATACATACACTTTTTTTGGATCATATTTTCTATTCCGCTATTTAATCAAAAACCTTTGGGGATCAGTTAAATTGGGGGATAGTCTGTGTTGGTACGTGTGAGAGAGATCCACCTTTCCAAGTTGTTGGGGTTCATCTCATACTTCTGAAGGTTTGAGGGTGCTGCCTGTTCCATACTCCCCCTACTCCTCATCTAGCCTTTTAGGGGTACAAACAATAGTAATTGGGGCCCAGTGTGGTTGTGTACGTGTGATATACATACACTTTTTTTGGATCATATTTTCTATTCCGCTATTTAATCAAAAACCTTTGGGGATCAGTTAAATTGGGGGATAGTCTGTGTTGGTACGTGTGAGAGAGATCCACCTTTCCAAGTTGTTGGGGTTCATCTCATACTTCTGAAGGTTTGAGGGTGCTGCCTGTTCCATACTCCCCCTACTCCTCATCTAGCCTTTTAGGGGTACAAACAATAGTAATTGGGGCCCAGTGTGGTTGTGTACGTGTGATATACATACACTTTTTTTGGATCATATTTTCTATTCCGCTATTTAATCAAAAACCTTTGGGGATCAGTTAAATTGGGGGATAGTCTGTGTTGGTACGTGTGAGAGAGATCCACCTTTCCAAGTTGTTGGGGTTCATCTCATACTTCTGAAGGTTTGAGGGTGCTGCCTGTTCCATACCCCCCCTACTCCTCATCTAGCCTTTTAGGGGTACAAACAATAGTAATTGGGGCCTAGTGTGGTTGTGTACGTGTGATATACATACACTTTTTTTGGATCATATTTTCTATTCCGCTATTTAATCAAAAACCTTTGGGGATCAGTTAAATTGGGGGATAGTCTGTGTTGGTACGTGTGAGAGAGATCCACCTTTCCAAGTTGTTGGGGTTCATCTCATACTTCTGAAGGTTTGAGGGTGCTGCCTGTTCCATACCCCCCCTACTCCTCATCTAGCCTTTTAGGGGTACAAACAATAGTAATTGGGGCCTAGTGTGGTTGTGTACGTGTGATATACATACACTTTTTTTGGATCATATTTTCTATTCCGCTATTTAATCAAAAACCTTTGGGGATCAGTTAAATTGGGGGATAGTCTGTGTTGGTACGTGTGAGAGAGATCCACCTTTCCAAGTTTTTGGGGTTCATCTCATACTTCTGAAGATTTGAGGGTGCTGCCTGTTCCATACCCCCCCTACTCCTCATCTAGCCTTTTAGGGGTACAAACAATAGTAATTGGGGCCTAGTGTGGTTGTGTACGTGTGATATACATACACTTTTTTTGGATCATATTTTCTATTCCGCTATTTAATCAAAAACCTTTGGGGATCAGTTAAATTGGGGGATAGTCTGTGTTGGTACGTGTGAGAGAGATCCACCTTTCCAAGTTGTTGGGGTTCATCTCATACTTCTGAAGGTTTGAGGGTGCTGCCTGTTCCATACCCCCCCTACTCCTCATCTAGCCTTTTAGGGGTACAAACAATAGTAATTGGGGCCTAGTGTGGTTGTGTACGTGTGATATACATACACTTTTTTTGGATCATATTTTCTATTCCGCTATTTAATCAAAAACCTTTGGGGATCAGTTAAATTGGGGGATAGTCTGTGTTGGTACGTGTGAGAGAGATCCACCTTTCCAAGTTGTTGGGGTTCATCTCATACTTCTGAAGGTTTGAGGGTGCTGCCTGTTCCATACCCCCCCTACTCCTCATCTAGCCTTTTAGGGGTACAAACAATAGTAATTGGGGCCTAGTGTGGTTGTGTACGTGTGATATACATACACTTTTTTTGGATCATATTTTCTATTCCGCTATTTAATCAAAAACCTTTGGGGATCAGTTAAATTGGGGGATAGTCTGTGTTGGTACGTGTGAGAGAGATCCACCTTTCCAAGTTGTTGGGGTTCATCTCATACTTCTGAAGGTTTGAGGGTGCTGCCTGTTCCATACTCCCCCTACTCCTCATCTAGCCTTTTAGGGGTACAAACAATAGTAATTGGGGCCTAGTGTGGTTGTGTACGTGTGATATACATACACTTTTTTTGGATCATATTTTCTATTCCGCTATTTAATCAAAAACCTTTGGGGATCAGTTAAATTGGGGGATAGTCTGTGTTGGTACGTGTGAGAGAGATCCACCTTTCCAAGTTGTTGGGGTTTATCTCATACTTCTGAAGGTTTGAGGGTGCTGCCTGTTCCATACTCCCCCTACTCCTAGCCTTTTAGGGGTACAAACAATAGTAATTGGGGCCTAGTGTGGTTGTGTACGTGTGATATACATACACTTTTTTTGGATCATATTTTCTATTCCGCTATTTAATCAAAAACCTTTGGGGATCAGTTAAATTGGGGGATAGTCTGTGTTGGTACGTGTGAGAGAGATCCACCTTTCCAAGTTGTTGGGGTTCATCTCATACTTCTGAAGGTTTGAGGGTGCTGCCTGTTCCATACCCCCCCTACTCCTCATCTAGCCTTTTAGGGGTACAAACAATAGTAATTGGGGCCTAGTGTGGTTGTGTACGTGTGATATACATACACTTTTTTTGGATCATATTTTCTATTCCGCTATTTAATCAAAAACCTTTGGGGATCAGTTAAATTGGGGGATAGTCTGTGTTGGTACGTGTGAGAGAGATCCACCTTTCCAAGTTGTTGGGGTTCATCTCATACTTCTGAAGGTTTGAGGGTGCTGCCTGTTCCATACTCCCCCTACTCCTAGCCTTTTAGGGGTACAAACAATAGTAATTGGGGCCTAGTGTGGTTGTGTACGTGTGATATACATACACTTTTTTTGGATCATATTTTCTATTCCGCTATTTAATCAAAAACCTTTGGGGATCAGTTAAATTGGGGGATAGTCTGTGTTGGTACGTGTGAGAGAGATCCACCTTTCCAAGTTGTTGGGGTTCATCTCATACTTCTGAAGGTTTGAGGGTGCTGCCTGTTCCATACCCCCCCTACTCCTCATCTAGCCTTTTAGGGGTACAAACAATAGTAATTGGGGCCTAGTGTGGTTGTGTACGTGTGATATACATACACTTTTTTTGGATCATATTTTCTATTCCGCTATTTAATCAAAAACCTTTGGGGATCAGTTAAATTGGGGGATAGTCTGTGTTGGTACGTGTGAGAGAGATCCACCTTTCCAAGTTTTTGGGGTTCATCTCATACTTCTGAAGATTTGAGGGTGCTGCATGTTCCATACTCCTCTTCCTCATCCTCCCTTTAGGGTAGGAAAAAATTTAATCGGGCCTAGTCTGTGTTTGTACGTGTGAGATACACAGTTTTTTATCCTATTCCGCTATTCAATACACACCCTTTTGGTGTAAAAAACATTAAATTGCGGCATAGTTTGCATATTTGACATTTGCATATATTGTGCCTTGTTGCGCTGTTTTGGGTACTCCACCAACATGGCCAGTGGCAATGACGCCATTCTCAGCTTAACTATCCCACTTCTATGCCTCCTTGAAAAAACAATTTGGGCGATGATGGAAGAGGATGTGGCACAGGATGAGGAGGAGGAGGAGGAGGATGAAGAGGTAACATTTCAAAGGCTTTCAGGGCAGTCATTCGCAAGGGGCTCCGAGGGTGGGTTCCTGCACACACAAACGCCAGGGACACAATTGTCCAGCAGGGGCACAGTTCTGGAGGATGAGGAGGATGAGGAGGAGGAGGAGCTGGAGGAGGAGATGGAACCATGTTCACAGCAGGGTGGCACCCAGGCCAGCTCATGGCCATCACTGGTGCGTGGCTGGGGGGATACAGAGGACACGGACGATACACCTCCCACAGAGGACAGCCTTTCGTCGCCTCTGGGCAGCCTGGCACACATGAGCGATTACATGCTGCAGTGTCTCCACAACGACCGCCGAGTTGCCCACATTCTAACTTGTGCTGATTACTGGGTGGCCACGCTGCTGGATCCCCGTTACAAGGACAACGTACCGTCCTTAATTCACTCACTGGAGCGCGATCGCAAGATGCGCGAGTACAAGCGCACGCTGGTAGACGCCATGCTGCTGGCATTCCCATCTGACAGCGGGGCCACAGTGGAAGCACAAGGCAGAGGAGGAGGAGGAGGAGGTCGCCAACGCAACCAGGGCACCGCCAGCACCTCAGAAGGCAGGGTTAGCATGGCCGAAATGTGGAAAAGCTTTGTCAGCACGCCACAACAAACAGCAGCACCAGCAGCTCAGATGGAACGTCTTAGCAGGAGGCAGCATTTTACCAACATGGTGGAGCAGTATGTGTGCACACGCCTACATGTAGTGAATGACGGGTCTGCCCCCTTCAACTTCTGGGTCTCCAAATTGGGCACATGGCCTGAGCTTGCCCTTTACGCCTTGGAGGTGCTGGCGTGCCCTGCAGCCAGTGTATTATCTGAACGGGTATTTAGCACGGCTGGGGGCGTTATAACAGACAAGCGCAGCCGCCTGTCCAGAGACAATGTGGACAAGCTCACGTTCATTAAAATGAACCAGGCATGGATCCCACGGGACTTTTCCGTACCTTATGCAGAATAGCAATGGATACCGACCTTACCCACCCATTGTTCCATTTTTGCTCTTTCTCACTCTTTTGGGGTGTACCCTCATTTAAAATTTTTGAAAAGAAGCAGTGTTGGCTACCTCGTCCTCCTCCTCAGGGCCAGATTAATGTAGGGGCTATTGGAGCTGCAGCTCCAGGCCCCTACCTTTTATATAGGCCCCGGGTTGGCCATATTCACTGTTACCGCTCTTCTGTCACTTGTAAACACAGAAGTCTGGCTTCTATGCTCGCTTCCCCAGGCAGCACCCTCAGAACCTCCCCACACAGCGTGAAGGCCGGACAAGGAGGGACAGTTGGCGATGCATGGATGTGTTTATGGGCTTCAGAGACAGCATCCCATGTTGAATTAGGCATGCATGGCTGCACCCTTCCTCCTCTGGGTGCATGGCAAGGCACGGCCCTTAAGGCCCTTCAAAATCCTCAGCACCAAGCCCATGATGCTGTTAATCCGGCCCTGGTCCTCCTCCACCGCCGCTTCCACCTACACCGCCCATAGGTGTGCGCAGCCTATTGCATTAAGGTGTGCACCCCAAAGTTGAAATACACATGCATGTGTTTGCCAGCAGGGAGAGTAATGTATCGGGGCCATGTACCTGTAGGCAAGGAGAAATAGAGCAGAGCAGGTCCCAGGGAGATCTTTCCCATCTCCTCACTGGCAATGCTATGTGCCCTAGGTGATTAGGGTGTGCCCAGGCACACCCAGCACACCCTGTGCGCACGCCTATGTCACCGCCACATCCACCACCACCTCAACCTCCCTCCTACTCCATATGGGCCTCGTCCTTCAGAGATGAAGAAGAACATTGTTTTATTTTTCTGTTTTTTTTTGTTGTTTTAAGTTATTTCCCTATCCACATTTGTTTGCAGAGCACTTGCCATGCTCTTAATTACGTTTTGCTGCCATTTGCAGCACTCTAGCCCTTTCCTTTGGTGTTTTAGAGCCATTTTAGTGCCTTAAAGTTCGGGTCCCCATTGACTTCAATGGGGTTTGGTGTCCGGGAAAAGTTCGGTAAAAGTCCGGGACACGGACCCGGACTTTTTTTTAAAGTTCGGCCGAACCGTCGAACACGGACATCTAGGTGTCCGCTCAACCCTATCCCTGGCGGTATGATTCTTTCCGATTTTAGGTGCTGAAAGCGGTACCATTATTTTGCATGTAATTCTTAAGAATGAGGAGCCCAAACCAACTATTTACATATGATTTTTTTTTTACTGTGCGTTCTTTTTTATAACATCTTGGGTATGATAAAGTTTGAAACACAAAATCATAAATTATAATATAATAAATAACTATAAATAAGTTAAAGTATGTATATATATATATATATATATACACGTACACATATTATATATATATATATATATATATATATATATATATATATATATATATATATACATAAAAAGTACAGTAAAACTGCAGGAAAGGGCACTGGGGGGGCAAACTAATGTGAATTTATTTTATTTTGCAATGTAGCAGTGTGTTTGGTGTGTTTTACTTTTTGAATTTGTCGCGGGTTCCACCCTCCTGCGAGCGTCACGTCGCAGGAGACGGAAGCCGGGGTACAGAGCATAGGGAGGAAGATCCACCGCCACACACCACCGGGATACATCGCTGGATATTCAGTTGCTCAGTGAATGGACCCTGGTCCAGATCTGGGAGGAAATAACAGCCAGGGAACTATCATTTTTATAATGAAAGGTCACATTTAACAATATATTTAACAAATAAAAAGGGTGGAAAGAGAAGGGAAAGCAAGTGTCCCTTTTATACAAAATCTTCAACAGGCACAGCATATATCTTCCATGATACACATCTTAGCATATTAGCACTATAATAGCACTTTTCAATTATACTAAGGATCACTTGTAAAAATTTTGGTTTAATGCCAGCCTGTGCCAAGTGCACAAATAAATGAGGATATTAGAGATTCCTCATACTGGCTGATTTTGAGGAGTATCTAGTTACATGACAACAACCCCTCTTGTGAGTTACACAAGACTCTTTAATTTAAGAAAAGAATATAAAATCATCCACTTGGAAAAATAGCATCTGGGGAGAAAATATCTTAAAAAAGATTAATCAGTCTTCAATGTGATTGTGCATTTACTGTGACTTTCATTTAATTTATTTTATATTAAACCAGCATTTATCTTTATTACGCACCCTCCAGGATTTCTGTTTACATGGAGTAGGATTAATACTTCAGGCACTGCAGCTTTATTACCTGTTCTCCCTTGGGCACAGAGAATGGAATTAACTGATTTTTACCTTGCTTTAATAGGAGTTGACTAAAAAATGTTAAATTGTTATATAGGAATGGAAAAACACTCTAAAATTATTGATTTATGGATACATTGTTTGCTTCTGATAGAACTATATAAAGCAGTGATCTGGACCCTAATGCAATATGAGAAGCAGGGTCCCACAAATATTCTATTACTACTAACCTACAATGCATTAGAGCAGGGTTTCCCAATTCAATTTTCCAGTAGAACCCTAGAGTAGCGTGGCGCAGCGCAAACCTTTCAATAAGTAGAGTGTAATGTTTTGCTGGCAAAATTCTTTTTATATCTGGTTTAATTGTTGACAATTGTATTCGCATGTCTGCAGTTGCGTCAAGTCGATTTCCCTCCTTCACCCCGTCTCCATCCCTCCTTCACCCCCTGTCTCAATCCCTCCCTCACCCCCTTGTCTCCATCCCTCCTTCCCCCCCTGTCTCCATCCCTCCTTCACTCCCTGTCTCCATCCCTCCTTCACTCCCTGTCTCCATCCCTCCATCACCCCCTGTCTCCATCCCTCCTTCAACCCCTGTCTCCATTCCTCCTTCACCCTGTCTCCATCCCCCTTCACCCCCTGTCTCCATCCCTCCTTCAACCCCTGTCTCCATCCCTCCTTCACCCCCCCTCTCCATCCCTCCTTCAACCCATGTCTCCATCCCTCCGTGACCCCCTTTCTCAATCCCTCCTTCACCCCCTTGTCTCCATCCCTCTCCCCCCCCCATCTCCATCCCTCCTTCACCCCCTGTCTCCATCCCTCCTTCACCCCCTGTCTCCATCCCTTCATCCCTCCATTAAACTGTCCATTTAACCATCCCTCTGTTGTAGGTCCCTCCAACCACTTCACGCTCCATCATTTTCATCTTTCCATAACTCCATACTTTTAGCTCTTGATCCATCCATCCTTCACTTCATTTCTCTGCCCCTTGCTCCATCATACATCAAATCATACTTGCCACATCCTACCTTCATGTCTGTCCTCCTCACTCTGAGGAGTAAGTCCTTCTCTGCTGTGGCGGCGAGGCCTTTGATTTAAAAATGGTGCCAGGTGGCGCCATTATGTAACTGTGCATGCGCCTGCCCGGCCGAGCTTGTATGAGCTTTCCCGAGCCCGGCATGTGCCGTTACGATGTCGGCCTCGCAACCATCTTGTTTACGGGCACCGCTGCCCGTTACGGAAATTTACGGGCAGCCTGAAAATGGGCTGAAATTTGCGGGCTGCCCATTAATTAACGGGTGGTTGGCATCACTGCGTGGAACCCTAATTTTGTTCTCACTTTATTCTCTTGTTCTCGCAGAAACGCTGCATTAGAGGTTACATTTATTATGTAATGCTTTCATTTCCGCTATGGCAGGGAAAGCAATATAGAGTTCGATGGAGAAGCTGCAGAAAAGCATGTAGTGTGTTTTTACTGTGACTTTATTGCGATTTGCGTTTTTAAATCTGCCCAACCAAAAAAATCCCCCCACAATGAAAAACATAAAAAATGCAAATTGCTGCAAAATCGCAGTTAAAAAAAATGGAATGCACAGCAAAAAGCAGTACAGAACTGCTCAAAGCAACATTTATAGGTGTGAATTGAGTGGTAAATAAAACATGGAAAGCACAGCAAAAAGCACTACAGAAACTCTCAAAAGCAATATGCTGTAGGCTCCATTTACACCTAGGCATGTTGCTTTTGAACATTTCTGTAATGCTTATTGCTGTCCTTTCCACATTTTTTACCGCGATGTTGCCACGATCTTACCACATTTTCACCACGATTTGCATTTTGCTTTTTTCTGGAGGGAAAATTTGTTGTTGGGCAAAATCCCTGTAAAAACACTGTAAAAACGCACTACATGCTTTTCTGCAGCTTCATTAAATTCTGTTGAACCAAAAAAGCAAAAAAAAAAAGCACCGTTTTGCATCTAAAAAAAAGTCCCTGACCCTTTCCAAAAACGCAGAGGCACAAAAATGCATTGATGTGAACGTGTTCCATAGGAACCCGCGTTAAAAAAATGTCCTGCATTTCTGCAAAAACAATGAAAAAATGCATTGGTGTGAATGGAGCCCTATTTCCACAGTGTTAAAAAAAAAAAAAGTTTTTGAAAAAGGTTTTTTTGCCTACAATAACTAGAACCGACATTCACTTTAAATATCCAAATATAGTAAGAAAGAAAGAAAAATAATCATATAATAATAGTTGATAACTCTCGTAACTCCCAGCAGTTCATTTTTTTGTTTCTGAAAAGGACAATGGAGTTTGAACAGACAGAGAACATAACTGCCCCATCTTCTGTATTTTGATGAATTGCCCATTTAAATTGACCCAGTTAGAAGAGACTGATAGCACCATAAATTACTTTTGGAATGCTTGATGACCATCTGTGTCTGTATTGAGAGTGAGAGACTGATTATACAAAAATAAGTGTCCCTGAAAATAAAAACAATTGATAACTTTGATTAGCAAAACGCCAATAGATCATTTTTTTTCTGATTTATCCAGTATCTGTGCTCTTTTGTATATTTTCTAGTGTCCTGATATCCTTTGTTTGTGGAAGGGTGTATACAGTCAGGGCTGCTGATGGGGGGGACCACCGGTCCTCTTGTAGGGGGCCCCAGCGCACAGGGGGGCCCTCACAGGGAGGGGGGATTAGTGATGGATGACAATTGCAGAACTCTTCCTCCAGCAGCTGAAAGCTGTGCTCTCCCCCCTATCCCTGCTGCCAGCTTTTATCTGCTGAGACAGTCTTCCCTCACTAATCCCCCCTCCCAGGGCTGGCTCTAATCTTAGCTCTGCTCCTAAATTTGTTATCTCTGTAACTTTGTTACTCTCCCTCTGTCTCTCTGATCCTGGAGCTCCAACTGCCCAGCCTGTATATATTTCTCATCCCATCTTCAATTTTATTTATTAACTCATTTTTGTCTTTTAGATTTAGCAGGAATTGTGTGAGTCATGTTGTATTTGTGTCTGCTAATAATGATTTTATTGTATTATTAGTGAATTATAGCTTTAATATTTTCTTGGGGGGGGCTGTCAGATAGTCTGTACGGGGCCCTGCGATTTCTATCAGCAGTCCTGTATACAGTAGGAGAGGGTAGACATGTAATTGTGTGTCATGGCTAAGGACTGGCCATAATGTGGGTAGACTCTTGTCGGGGTGAGGGTGGGTTATGGGGCTTTCCTACTACACTGCTGGGTGAGCTGATCATTTTCCCATTCTTCAGGTTTTTTTTTATGTTGTGTATTATTTTCTATATGGAACATTACAAAAACAAAATTAAGACAAATGTTTTCTGAGAAATAGTTAAAAACACAGTAGCAGCAAAGACAAAATAATTAAGAGAGGGAGAGAAAAGTAAGAATAATAGAGGTCGAAAAGGCTGTAACAGGGACTTTAAAGTGGAATAATGGCCTCCCAATAAAAAAATTAAAACAAATTTACAAAATATGTTCTGCAGCACTTAAAGAGTTCAACTTTTGGAACATGTTACATGTGCCACCCATATTTAGGGGGGAACATGTCTAATGTTCCAGCTCCTGCTACCAGTTCCCTGGATTCCCCCTTGGTCTGACAGCGGGCGAGGGATCTTCTTCCCGCACCCGCTGTCGCAATTTAAAAACAGACTGGGCAATAGGGCACTGCCCACACGGCCACGTCATTCATTCACAGCTTCCTGTGAATTAATGAAGTACAACTACTTCACGTGGCTGACAGATTGTTAGGATTGAGTTCGCCTGCTGGTGGCACTGTGGTGCTCAGGGCTGATTGCTGCAGTTCCAGTGTCCACCAGCAGGATTTAATTTTAATTCTTGTTACTAGTAATGCCGGCGATCAATGACCTTTAGTGGGACTGCGATATTGCGGTGGACATTCTGACACTAACTGACACTTTTTGTGGACCAGTGACACTAATATAGTGATCAGTGCTAAAAACAGGGCTTTTTTTCCATCTGGAACTGGGTGGAACTCAGTTCCAACACCTCTGGCTCAGGCACTCTGCTCCCTACTCACCACTAACACTTTTAAGTCCAGCTTCTGTGTTTACACGTGACAGCTTGTCCTCCAATGGCATCCACCAATCTGATCTCCTGAGTGGCTCCAACTGAGTGCATGGTAGAGACAAGGGAGATGCAGGTGCCCTTGGTGCAGTGCAGATGCCAACACCCCCACTGGATGATATGCCAGCAAGTGAGAGAGGCAGAGCAAACTACAGTGTGTGGGGAAGTACTAGAGCCGGCTGGGTGCTTCAGCTGACTGGGTGCTGACCCTGGCTGGGAAGGGGTTAACATCAGGGGCAATCAAAGGGTTAAATTTGTGCCTAGCCAGTGTTTTACTATACTGTGTGTGATGCTTTTACTAGGGGAAGACATAGATACTAGTCCCTGCTTTGCAGGGACACAAATTTCATCCCTTACCTCCTGTCAAAATGGCGATCTGCCTAATTATCAGTGGGCGCCAGAGGACATTGGGTACCGTGCACCAGCCGATTCGTTCCTGTTGTGTGTAAGCATGCAGGCCCCCTAGCCGGATATATATACGTGTAACGGAGCTCCAATACCCAGCCTAGGTATCTCCGCTGTATCATCCTTGAAGCTGAGGAAGTACTTAAATATCCAAGGCAAAATCCCCCCAGTAACTGGACGACACACAGTTCTGAGAGTCAAACTAGACTACGTTTGTTTATTGAAAAGACAAGGGATCTCCAATCTAGGAAAACCCCTCCCTCTTTGAGCCATCCCACACACATTGCTGAACATCCCATAATAACCTTACTCACAGGCACAATAGAACAATAGACTGCAGGTATTTAACAATAACAAACCCCCACCCATCTCCTGAGGGACACTGCTCCCTCACTCTTCCAACACAAATCACACTCTTAAGCCCCGTACACACACACAGATCGTCGTCATACAAACGTCGGCGGACGAAAGATCTGCCGATTGTACGCGTGTTAGTATGGTGCCTCCGACAGCTGTCTGCACACAATCCGCGGACAAGAGTCTTTCTTGCAAACGTGAAAATTTTTGTCTGCGGACACCAGAACGGACGATTGTTCGCCTGTCAGTACAGAAATCAGCCGACAGACCGCAGATTTGCAAGACTGGGCATGCTCAGAAAATAAAAAACACAGGGAAAGTTAACCATTACATGACATCACTTCTGCAGTCAGCTGAAGTCTGCGGACAAAATTCTTGTGCTGTCCTTGTGCTGTCTTTGCACTTTTCAACAGACACCGACATCCCGGGGAGAAAAGACGAACATTTGTATGACGACGATCTGTGTGTGTGTACGGGGCTTAAGTGTCCATTCCGCTACACTGCTCCCCCTTAACCACAAGCCGGCATACACAGTCTGATCCATAACGGATCGGCTTGGGAATGTCCGGGGAATACTCACAGATCATTTTTCCAGTTCAGTTTGTCACGATAACCCGTCAGCATTGCCATTCTGTTGTCCATACAAGTAGGGCTGAAGCTTCTTTTCCCTGGGCAGAAGCTTTCTGCTCAAGTAGGTTACGGGTTGCTCTCTGCCATCTTCTCCAACCTGGCTCAATACTGCTCCCAATACAAACATTAAAGTGTCTGGACCTCAGAAGGCCAGTAGGTCTCTGTGATGTGGGCGTGGGATCTGGACTGGCAGGAATGCTGAGGGCAACTGGCCTAGGTCGTTCCCCAATAAGATGTCGGTGGGGAGCTCCCGTATCAACCCCACATTGATCAGACCTGACCCGTCACCCCAATTCAAGTGGACCCTCGCAGTGGGTAGCCGATGTACTGCTCCCCCTGCCATCCGTACCACTACTGAGCCTGAGGTTCGAGCGGCATCTGGGACCAGACCTTGCGCGGGCTTTCCATTTAACTGGACGGATTGTAGATGGTGCTGTCTGTTCTCCGTAGTGGCTTGCACCAGGTTAGCTTCGTGAAGGGTACCCAATTGCTCCTCGGTGGGTTTGAACCTGGGTACGACTGGGGGAACCTCTGCGGCATAGTAGGGGACAGTTGTCCGTGCTGAAGGGGGTGACCCGGGTCGGATCCCTGCAGCTTGGTTCCTGCTCTGGGTACAGTTTCGTCGATAGTGCCCAAACTGCTTGCACCTGTGGCACTGTACCCCACTGCGGGACGGGTATCTGGTTGTCTGATGTTTGGAGGAGTTTCACCCCCTCTGTGGTAGTGGGGGTCCTGTTCGAATCCATGAAGCATGGTTCCGATTCTGAGTGCAGTCTCTCTGATAGTGCCCAAATTTCTTGCACAAATGGCACTGCACTCCGTTGTGCCCGTGGTATAGATTTTCTGGGCGCTTAGGGATTAGTCCTGATCTTTGTGGTGCTGGTGACCCTGGGTTATTGTTCAGCGGTCTGGGGTTTGGACTGAAGCTAATCTGCGATTGCCTGTGGGCATCCTGATATTCATCGGCCTGCCTGGCCGCTTCAGGGAGAGTGGTAGGTTTGCGGTCGCCCCCCCACTCCTGTACCCCTGGGTTTAGTCCATTATAGAATTGTTCCAGTAAAATCAGCTGGGTGATCGCTTCTGCTGTGGTTGCCTGACTGGCTTGTAGCCAGGCTTGGGCTGCCCTCTGCATATGGCAAGCCCATTCAGTGTGGGAGTCCTTCTCCTGTTTCTTGGTTTCCCTGAAGCGTCTCCTGTAAGCCTCTGGGGTGATGGCATATCTTGCCAAAATCACTTCCTTTACCCATCTATAGCTTGAGATTTCCTCCTCTGGCACGGCTCTGTAGGCTTCTGCTGCACGGCCTGACAGTTTACCAGCTAGGATCCGTACCCAGTCTGTTAGTGGTACTTTGTACAACCTGCATTGCCGTTCAAAATCTTGCAGGAAGCCATCAATCTCTTCCTCTGCTTCCACAAACATTTTAAAGGCATTATGTGGTACCTTTAATCTTGTCTCTGGTGCCTGTGTAGTAGTTGGCCGTCTCTCCAAGGCACGCTGCTCTGCCAGCCGGAGTTGGTTCTCCCGGTCCTCTCTTGCTGTGATAAAGGCATCCACTTGGGCTAACGTTGCCTGTATCAGCTCTATTGAGGGGTTTTCTCCATAAAACGCTAGCCTGCGTTTCACTTCTTTGTCAAATTCTGTATCCATGGCTTCCGTAGCTATACTGCGGGCCCGATCCTCCTCGGTCTATTTTGCAATCAGCGTGGCTTTGGTTTTATTGCTGGCGATCTTCCCTCTCATTTCCAGCAAATCCTTTAACGTGGCTCGTTTTAATCCAGCATAGTTCGTCTCCATTCACACTTCCATTCATGTAACCGAATTTGTACAAACTGCTTCCTCTTGCTGCAAGGCTTGCATCTCACCGCTTGCCACCAATGTAACGGAGCTCCAATACCCAGCCTAGGTATCTCCGCTGTATCATCCTTGAAGCTGAGGAAGTACTTAAATATCCAAGGCAAAATCCCCCCAGTAACTGGATGACACACAGTTCTGAGAGTCAAACTAGACTACGTTTGTTTATTAAAAGACAAGGGATCTCCAATCTAGGAAAACCCCTCCCTCTTTGAGCCATCCCACACACATGGCTGAACATCCCATAATAACCTTACTCACAGGCACAATAGAACAATAGACTGCAGGTATTTAACAATAACAAACCCCCACCCATCTCCTGAGGGACACTGCTCCCTCACTCTTCCAACACAAATCACACTCTTAGTGTCCATTCCGCTACAATACGTAATCTGGCGCACAGGTGCTGTCCTGTAGTAGTAAAATTGCTATAGGGGGGACCTTAGGTACCTTATTCTTTAATTATAACTGCATCTACTCTTACAGTTTTCTCTTTCCCCTTGCAAAGCCCCGCAAAGACTTGTTGAGCCTGCCAGTGAACACTACCTAATGCAACCTCTCCTGCGATGATCTCCTGAATTCAGAGCAGTTGCCATTCTCATGTAGGCTGTGCCTGCCTTCACTGCAGTGGGATGAACAAAATCATTAAGGTGGGCGTTTCAGCATTATCACTGCCAATTCACAAGCATATAGATTGTCTATCTGGACCTGGCCCCACTTTGTTCTGCCTATTGCTTTCTGGATTCACACTTCTCTCTGTTCGTAAAACCCACTAAGCTGCAGTGTCTGGGAAGAGGATGTATGAGGAACAAATAAAGGAGTAGTGACCTGAGTCAGGGTAGATAAAGGAAGTTTTATATGGCTTGTGCATGCCAAAGATTGTCAAACAGGAGCCTTTAGATGTACTTTAGGAGATTTGACTCTACTTTAATTTAGTAGCAGATGCTCTCTGAGTAGTGTAAAATCATCAGAATGGACTCCTGTATGCCTCCAATCATCAGAAAGGACTCCTGTAGGCCTGTAATCATCAGAAAGGACTCCTGTAGGCCTCCAATCATCAGAAAGGACTCCTGTAGGCCTGTAATCATCAGAAAGGACTCATGTAGGCCTCCAATCATCAAACATGACTCCTGTAGGTCTCCAGTCATCAGAAAGGACTCATGTAGGCCTCCAATCATCAGACAGGACTCCTGTAGGCCTCCAACCATCAGAAGGGACTCCTGTAGGCCTCCAATCATCAGAAAGGACTCCTGTAGGCCTCCAAACATCAGAAAGGACTCATGTAGGCTTCCAATCACCAGAAAGGACTCCTGTAGGCCTCCAATCATCAGAAATGACTCCTGTAGGCCTCCAATCATCAGAAAGAACTCATGTAGGCCTCCAATCATCAGAAATTACTCCTGTAGGCCTCCAATCATCAGAAAGGGCCAGCCATGGGGCAGTGGATAGAGTCCCTCGTTCTGCGGAAATACAGATCAGGGTCTAAAATCCCACTGACACTTTCAGAAGAAGTTCAAAGAGACTCCTATGTAGGAAGACTGTCATACAGCAAGTCTGGTAGAAATGCATAAGCCACGGAAGAGCAGTTTATTGTGCTTAAAGGATAAGTTCACCTTTTGTGAAAATAAATAAGTAAATAAATGTACATGATTTTGCAGGTAAAAAAAAGTAAATTTATTATATTTACACTGTAGCCTGTAAAGCATTGCACCCATGATGAGTAGATAATGGGGGTAATGCTGGGCTTCTGCAGACACTGAGTGTAGCTGTCTGCTTGTACCTCCTGTCAAGTAAATGGATATCAGACATGTCAAGATTTAAAATGATACACACCTGTGAACAGGTGATAAACTACATTGTCTAAAATTGTCCATAGATGATGCTTTAAAAGCCTTTACAGGTTATCAGTTTAGAGTTAAACTTGAGCTAGAATTATTGCTCTCACTTCAGTGATCGCTGCAATACCTCACATGCGTGGTGCAATTACATATGTGTACCAGACTTACATGCGTGTTTGCATTTGTGCATGAACAAAGGGGGCTTTTAATTTTTTTTTAAATCAAATTATTTTTACATTTTTTTTTGTCTTTTTTTTTTTCAGTTACAGTTAGGTCCATATATATTTGGACACAGGAACAATTTTCATACTTTTGGCTTAAAATGAAACAATCCAAATGAATTTGAAATGCAGACTTTCAGCTTTAATTCAATGGGTTGAACATAAATATCAAGTACAAATTTTAGGAACTGCAACTATTTTTAGTCCCCCCATTTTCAAGGGCTCAAATGTAACTGGACAAATTAATATAATCATAAATAAAATATTCATTTTTAATATTTTGTTGAGAATCATTTACTGGCAATGACTGCCTGATGTCTGGAAACCATGGGCATTACCAAAGACTGGGTTTCCTCCTTTCTGATGTTTTGCCAGGCTCTAACTGCAGCTGTCTTCAGTTGTTCTTTGTTTGTGTGTCTTTCTGCCTTTAGTTTTGGCTTCAGAAAGTGAAATGCATGCTCATTTGGGTTGAGATCAGGTAATTGATTCGACCATTACAGAATATTCCACTTCTTTTCCTTCAAAAGCTCCTGGGTTGCTTTTGCAGTGTGTTTTGGATCATTGTCTGTCTGTACTGTGAAGCCCCGTCCAATCAACTTTGCTGCATTTGGCTGAATCTGGGCTGACAGTACTGTATATCTCTAAACACTGCAGAATTCATCCAGCTGCTTCTGTTTTCAGTCACATCAGCAATAAACACCAATGACCCAATGCCACTGGAAGCCATGCATGCCCATGCCATCACACTACCTCCACCATGTTTTACAGATGACATTGTGTGCTTTGGATCATGAGCTGTTCCAAGCACATTTTTTTCTTCCCATCATTCTGGTACAGATTAATCTTAGTTTCATCCATCCAAAGAATGTTTTTCTAAAGCTGGTCTGGCTTTTTTAGATGTTTTTTGGCAAAGTTGAATCTGGCTTTTCTATTCTATAGGCTTATTATTGGTTTGCACCTTGTGGTGAACCCTCTATCTTTGCTCTCGTGAAGTCTTCTCTAGATTCTAGACTTTGACAATGATACGCCCACCTCCTGGAGAGTGTCCTTCACTTGTCTAGGTGTTGTGAATGGGTTTTTCTTTACCATAGAGAGGACCCTGCGATCATCCACCACTGTCTTCCATGGACGTCTAGGCCTTTTTATGTTGCTGAGCTCACCAGTGCTTTCTTCTTTCCTCAGAATGTACCAAACTGTTGATTTGGCCACTCCAAATGTTGCTGCTATCTCTGCCATATCTGCCATCTCTCTGATGGATTTGTTTCATTTTTGAAGCCTGTTTCACTTGCATGGACAGCTCCTGTGAATGCATGATGTAGGTTCACGGCAATAGATTCCAAATATATATACAACACCTAAAATCAACTCAAGACCTTTTACCTGCTTAATTGATGAAGAAATAATGAAGGAGCAGCCCACACTTGACCACGAAACAGCTTTTGATTCAACTGTCCAGTTACTTTTGGTGCCTTGAAAAAGGGGGATGGCTATTAAGAGCTGTAATTCCTAACCACTTCATCCGATTTGGATGTACATACCTATAAAATTAAACATGAGAGTGTGCATTTTCAGCCCATATCCATTTTATAACTATAGCTTAAATATGTTTTTGTAAATACCTGAAAAAAACAAAAATTGTACCTGTGTCCAAATATATATGGGCCTAACTGTATGTTTATTCTAACAATAATGAAAGCTTTGGGCAGTTATAAGTACTCTTTATGCTCTTCAAGGCAGCTAATCAAACACAGATTGTATTTGATGAACTGCTTCCCTGGCTATAACAGGTAGAGAATGACAGCTCTGAAACTAGAAGTGACAAACTCCTTGTCGCCTCCAGCTGCATTTGCCATAGAAGAGATCAAAGAATGGATGTTTCTTCATCTCCTCTGCGGATAGCCAACCTGATTACTTACTGCAGTGGGAGGCAACAGAAGCGGGAGGGGCTCCACAGTGATCTTTACAGCCATCTGGATGACTTTAATTGGAAAGCCAATCGCCTACTTTAAGTCATGGCTGCAGCCATCATCCTGCTATGACTGCCTGCTGCCTTGGACAATTATATACGTACGCTGGGCAGCAAGCGGTTAAAGTACATAGTAGAAGCAGCTTCCTCTTCCTTCTCTATGGCAGTAGTGAGTGGGCATTCTTTCAGGACTTAGTGGAGCTCACGTAATGACCTGTGAGCACTGCTCAGTCCCGGAGTACTATAAGCCCAGCCTGTATGCTGATGCCCCTTTAGGGAGTGTGAAAATGACGGGCTGAACTTACAGGAAATAGGCAGAATGACATGACTGAAGAGCATTGCTGGATGGAGGAGGATGCTAAAAACAACTCTGAAGTGTGTACTTTTTGTTTACATTTTGGACAGAGTGGAGAGGGATTAGAACACGTCATGTATTTATTCTTTTTCATGTTTACCATTTTAATCGAAGGAGAAAGTAAAAGAAAATCATTGATTGGATGAGGGGTAAATCATTGTGCACATAGTAAAGTTTATAGTTATTTTTCTAAAAACAGCACCTGACTTTACTATTGTTTAAAAGTTTTAGATACTAGCAGCTCAAGGATTCAGAATATGCAAAAAATATAACTCATTCTTCTCTTTAAAATCTGGAAGTTAGCTGAACAGAATCCTCTCTGCCCCAAGATTAGAGAATATTTGCTAAAGGTTATTGCTACAGTCAGTGACATTGCAGGCATTTGCACTGGTGGCTGACCCAACTTTCCATCTTCTTGATTGCTTTGTAAGCCCAGAAAATCATTCTTTTGTTTGGAAACTCCCAGACCCTCCTGCTTGTATAGAGGAGTACCTGGTTTGCTCAGGAGAAAAGCTTCCCACTTTTTCAGGGCTTGAACAGTCTATGTAAATAAACTAGCATCTCCTGATGGCACTGAAGGCAGCCAGCTAAATATTGTATGAAAACGCTTCATGAAGCCTTAACTCGTGTCACTTAGTACATTCTTCTGTGATTTATTAGCATTGACTGCACAAGCCCTGAAGAAGGGAGAGGCCTTTCCCCCGAAACGCGTTGGCTGTATTTCATACTGTCAACCATTAAATGTTTCAAAAAGCCCCAAGCTTAGAGAATATTTGCAACAGGTCATTGCTACAGTCAGTGACATTGCAGGCATTGCACTGGTGGCTGACCCAACTTTCCATCTTCTTGATTGCTTTGTAAGCCCAGAAAATTATTCTTTTGTTTGGAAACTCCCAGACCCTCCTACTTGTATAGAGGAGCACCTGGTTCAGCTCGCTAAGGATTTTTGAAACCTTTATTGGCTAAGAGCATCAAATACAGCCAATTAATTGCTGGGGAAGAAAAGCTTCCCACTTTTTCAGGGCTTGAACAGTTGATGTAAATAAACTAGCATCTCCTGATGGCACTGAAGGCAGCCAGCTAAATGTTGTATGAAGACGCTTCATGAAGCCTTAACTCATGTCCCTTAGTACATTCTTCCATGATTTATAAGCATTGACTGCACAAGCCCTGAAGAAGGGAGAGGTCTTTCCCCCTGAAACGTGTTGGCTGTATTTGATACTGTTAACCATTAAATGTTTCAAAATGCCATTTAAGCAAGATAAACTTTTGTACCAGGCACTCCTGCATTCACATCTAAGATGTGGCAGGCTATATCATATATCTTGTAATGTTTCTAATATGTTATTATGTTAGGTCACTCATTCAACCAAAATCCTGTGTACCTGACAGTGTATAATGATTTCTTTAAAAATGCACTTCACTGGAGCTCAGTGATGATGTGAACCACAGGTAAAGAAATAAATGGGAATTGCTTGTGTAATGTTGTGGACTTTATATATAAAATAAAGGACTTGCTGTAGATTTTGCACTGTGTAGCAGATAACTTCAAAGAAACAATGAGGCAGTTTTACAGTATATTGATTGAATGCCCTGGTTCCCATCCTGCGCCCCAGGGGCCACCTTTTGACACTCTTTGTGTATCCCTTAGGGCCTCTGCAGACAGTAGTCTGTGATTTCCCTATTGCACTATATTAGTAGTGATTTCATGCAATGTGTTAACAGTCTGTGGGATTGATGACTAAAGGCAAATAGGCTGTTCATTTTGCAAGAGAATATTCACTATGCAATTTTCTATTGGCTTAGTGAATGAGGTCAAGCTCTGCTGATTTTGATCATAATTATTTTATTTTATTTGCACGTGATTAGGTTTTCTTTGCAAAGTGAATTTTCACCACATTTAACCTCCCTGGCGTTATTCCCGAGTGTGGCTCGGGGTGGAATTTCAGTGCCATTAGCGGTAACCCCGAGCCATAGGGGGGACCACCAGGGAGCATCGCTGGATCCTGGAAGAGAGGTTACTTACCTTGTCCCCGGTATCCCGCGATGTATTGCGTCAGTGTACGGCGGCCAGATCTTCCGCCTGATGCTGTGGGGTGGAACCGGTGGCAAATTCAAAAAGTAAAACACCCAAACATACTGATATATTGTAATCCTATTGGATTACATTACTAAATAAAATAAATTGACATTAGTTTGCCCCCCAGTGCCCTTGCCTGCAGTTTTACTGTACTTTATATGTATATATATATATATATATATTATATGTATACACACACACACATATATATAAATATATATATATACTTTAACTTATTTATAGTTATTTATTATATTATAATTTATGATTTTGTGTTTCAAACTTTATCATACCCGAGATGTTATAAAGAAGAACGCACAGTAAAAAAAAAATCATATGTAAATAGTTTGTTTGGGCTGCTCATTCTTAAGAATTACATGCAAAATAATTATACCGCTTTTAGCACCTAAACAATCGTACCGCCAGGGAGGTTAATAGGCACAGTGAATAGCTTATTTGCCTTTAGTAAATCAACTCCTATGTCTCCTGAAGCTTGTCTCCAACAACTGCTATAGTATTTTCACAGTCTCTGACCATCTCTCGAGGCAAGCAAGGTAGTCTTTAGAGATGTCAGGGGCCATACCCAAGGCCCCTTTTTTAAAGAATGTTGACCACTAGTTATCTAATGCAATTTAGAAACTAAAAGAAAAATATTAGAGGCCCCAACAAATACAATCCTTCCTGCTTCTTCCTGTGTATAGTCAGCACTTGGCAGAGCCGTTTTAACTGCTCTTCTATTTCTTAGATTCCAGGTAAGCACCCATTTCCATGTCTGTCAATACTTATTAAAGATCAATTGTGTGGTCCGGGGCCCAGCTCAGAGAAGGATTCCAGAAGTGACAGGCAAGTAAAATGGAAAAATCTCCATTTGTATAAACATCAGAGTGAGCCCACTGAACCCAGAATATAATATACACAGGCCTAGCTTCCATTCAGATCCGGGAGTCTATCTTTGGACAAGTGTAAATACACAGCCAATGCGAGTGTGGACACATACCACTGAAACCAATTAGCCTGTGATTGTGAGCATTGCACGAGAGATCAGGAGATTACTTTTTATGTTGACTAGCACACATCATCAGCAATGTAATTTTATAGCCCTGAAAGTAGTCTTGTCTTTCAGAACAAAACATTGTGCTGACTGGTCCATACCTCCCAACTTTTTATATGAGAAAGAGAGAAACCTTTTATCAGTAAGTAGGTAGGCAAATAACACATTGCTGTTGCTCTTTCCGTTACATGGATCATGATGAATTCATACACAAAAAAAATATTGGTTTACTCAACAAGAGGTCTTTTTCCACTAGTTTTCCTTCATACTATTTTTTAATAGCAAATACAGTTATTTAGAGCAGGGGTCTCCAAACCTTCTAGACAAAGGGCCAGGTTACGGTGTTTCAGACGTAGAAGGGTTCGACTTTGGCCAGTAGAAGTAAATCCCCCACAGTCAGTGAGAGTAAACAATGTCTCAGTGTTGGGTCACACTTATGCGATGTGGGAAGGCTGCGAATTCGAAGCCTGTTCCCGCATCGCAAACGCACCCTTGGCAGTTCACACTGCCATATGCGATACGCTGGGGGTGTCAATGAAATGTTAACGACACCCCCAGTTTGATCGCATATCGCAGTGCGATCTGACAGTTCGCACAGGATCGGATCGCACAAGTGTGAACCCCTGTGCGATCCGATCCTGATGCGGCTGAAAAAAAGGGTCCTGTGCGACTTTGGTGCGGGTGCAGTGCGAATTTAGCCATACAAAGTGTATGGCTGAATTCGCACCACACAGCCGATCGCATGTAATGAAGGAGCAG